>NC_070620.1:6502500-6820555 GCF_027172205.1 Podarcis raffonei | reverse complement strand
GGTGACATAACGTTCAGTTTTAACTGTCTTGCAGTTCCGCAGGAGCCCTCTAGATGTCACAAGGCAATGGGAAGCTCCTGAGTCGATAATAAGAGATAAAGAGTGTCTCTGGCCGTTTTCCAAAGATGCCATGGCGTTGCTCGCACTCCCATCGGTTGCCATGGCCACAGCCTCCCCCCGACTGAGGCTTTTGCCTTTTCTCAGAGACACCATCGCAGCTGTGAGGTGATAAGACTTTGTCTTTGTTTTTTTCCTGGCCTGCTGCTTTCCCACGTTTCTGCTGGGAACCGGCACTGGGAACCTGCTTTGTTGACATTCCACGCCGGCCGGTGTCCTTGGCAGCCTGGGCCTCTAGCGGATGTTTCCCAGCGCTGTTGGACGTCGCCTCAAAGCACAAACAACTTTCAGAGCCTTTGGCATTCTCAGAGCTCTTGGATCGGCCTGCACCCCCACTCCTGGGTGCACAGCTTCCAGAGGAACAGACTGCAACTGCCTTCCTCTTCCCAGCTCTCAGCCGCTCTCCAGCACACAGTCCATCACACAGACGTGTTGAAGCATTGCAACAGCTTCCCAACACAGTCCCAGCCCCTTCTGGGCTTGGTGCTCCCTCTGGGCATCTTCTAGCCCCCTCTGGTCTGGCTCCCACTGCGGCCTGACATGCCGTCTTCAGTGCCTGCCACGCGACCCAGGGCTTGCTCCCTTGGCCCTCGGCTTCCTCCTGGCCCTTGGCTCCTGCTGAGCTTTCGCACAGACTCCTCAGCACCCGCCAGGTGGCCTGAGCTGTTTTAAGGCCCTCCAGGTGGGGCAACAGCAAAGCGTCCACACTTGCTTTCAACATGCAAAGCTCTCTCTGCCCTCTCTCACTCAGCAGAGCAGTAGCATGCATGGGTGGCGCCGGCTCCTTCTGGACTGGACTCCAGAGCCCTGTGGCCACAAACCACCCCCTTGCTCTTCTTGACCAGGCCTCCCAGTTGGCCCCATTCAGTCTCTCACCGGGGTAGCTGTCTTGGCTCTGCTGTGCCTGTGCAGCAGCCATTCTCCTCCCCCCGGGGCTTCAAGCGTACTCACAAGTTTGCCAGCAAGCTGGACTTTCGAAGCAGCCGTCCTTCTTGGCCTTTGGCTCCGCTCTCCAGCATCTCCCACTGCCCTTCCTGGCAGGAGATTACAGCAACTCAACGCTGGCAGCCTTCCTCCCTTCTCACACTTGTCAGGAAACGCGAAACTCCCATAACCTTTGGGAAAATAAATCCTGCGTCCAGTCAGGCTTCCCTGCGTGGCTCTGCTTGTGAGCTGACCTGGCAGGAGAGCAGAGTAGCAGCGGTCCTGCGTCCGTGTGAGATGAGGGATAAATCAAGTCCAGAGACAGTTCGGTTCTTATCTCTAGAAGCGTTTATTTACAAAGCAGTAATTCCATCAGAACTTTCCGACATCTCTCCGTGCTCCAAAAGCACACACGCAGCCTCTGAGCTTGGGCTGCGTCTCAGTCAGAATCGAAAGCAAGTCTGAATGCAGACACACACTGTGACGCACTTCTCTGCGTCAAGCTCCTCCCAGATACAGGACACCACGGAGTTTTAACCCTGTCAGTTCCAAACTCCACAGGCTCTGAAGCGGGGAAGACGTAAAAAGGAAGTCCGTCTTCCGGTTTTATAGACAGTATTAAAGCAAAGACTATTGGAACTAAGAACTGTGAAAGTTGAACTAAAAAGATTTAATTTTAATGCCAGATTTAAGAACCCCCTTCAAAGTGGGGGGGGGGGAGAAGAAAGTATTTTTGAAGGGAAAAGTGGAAGGAAAGAAGAGACCACCACTTAATCCCTGATTTTGGTCTGCCAGGAAAGTGGAAAGTATTGCACCGTTTAGTGACATTGTAACTTTATGTGTTTAACCTGCATTTGAACTGAATTTGAAGGACCCCCTTTTGCAACTGTTGCCATTCTATGGGAGAATTGGAAAGTAAGAGATACTGCTGCCTTTAGACAAAAGTTGCTTTGAAAAGAATACTGTTGCCATTGTGCTCCCCTAGATGAGGACTGGGATATAACTGGGGAATTTCCACTGCAGCTGGCTTGGAGACTTTCTCATAACAAAACAAGTTAAGTTGTGAGAACGACCTTGGGACCTTAAGATAGAGTTATGGATCAAGATAAACCCCAGGAAAAATCTACAAGGATAAAAACTAGGCAGCAGCAACGAAGAAAGTCGATAGTAGTTCCATCTCTCCCAGAAAAAGAGGATACTGGGCAGACAGGAACAAAGGGAGTAGGCCCTGATGAGACATTAAATGCATCACTTGACAAAATATTTGGAGCCTTGGAAAAATTGTCAGCTAAAATTGATTTAAACACTACAACCATCAGCTCCAATACACAGGCTATTGACCGGCTGCTTCAGGAATCTAAAGAGACAAGGAAAATTGCTGAAGAAGCGAAAGAGAAGGTGACGGAGATAGAGGGAAAGATATCTCCGATTAATAAGCAATTGGAAGACCACAAGGCCCAACTATCTCTAACTGAACTTAGAGACAAACAGAACAATTTAAGAATTAGGGCAGTACCGGACGTGGAAGGTGGCAACTTGTGTGATTTTCTCACACAGGAGTTTGAGGAACTTTGGGACCTTGAGTCAGATAAAGATTTCAAGATAGTGAGTGCCTTCAGAATTGGCAAAGGGGGAAGAAAGAACAAAGTGAGAGACTGCTTGATTTCACTTAGATCCAAAGAAGAGAGAGATAAAATATTGAGCCTCCATTACAAGAATCCATTGGAGATACAAGATTTGAGAATTGAAATCTTCAAAGACATTCCAAAGTATTTACTGGATTTGAGAGCTAACTACGGTGACCTAGTCCAACTGTTAAGAAGAAACAACATCATTTTCAGGTGGGAGTTCCCCCAGGGTCTGTCCTTTAATTACAAAGGGGAAAAAATGAAGATAAGATCAGAGGAGGACAAAGTGAGATTCTTGAACCATCACGAGGAAGATCTACAGAAAGAGACGGAAAAAGAGCTGAAGACATTAAGACCAGGAGACCTGGACATCGGGAACTTAACATCAGGCTTGGAAAAAACAGAGAAAGCATTACCACCTGTCAGGGAACTGACATCAAAGATCAACGGAGAGGGAAGTCGCTCCGAGGATGCAGGGGAGGGAACCAGCAAGGAGAGAGGGAGAGCTTCCGCTGGGGAAGGAAACCAAGGTGACACCAGGAAGAAAGGGGAGGCTGAGAGTACTTTGGAGGGAAGGCTCCGAGACTCTTCCAGTGAGATCAGTGGGGAGAGCGCAGGACCTCCGCTTGGCACGCCTACTCTGCGCAGAAGGCTTCCGCGCAGAGAAGCTAGGCGGAGATTGGGGGTGAAAGAATTTTTATGTTGGAAGAAGTTCAGGAAACGCCCACTGACGGATTCTGGCAGTGATTAAGACAGTCGCGTTTGCAAGGCGCTGTCAAACCAGGGAAAGTTTGAGCTATATAACCTGCTTGGAGCAGTTTGGAGTTTTACGCATGAGCAACACCATTTCCCATTACAGCAATCCGTCAGTCCTCTGAGTTGCTCGTGCACAGAGAAACAGGGGCAGCATCATGAGTCAAACTGGAGGAGCCGGGGCCGGAGAACAGGGGGGCAGAGGAGGACCTACTCTTGAGGAGAGAAACAGAGAGTTGGAGCAGCAACTCGCCCTACTAGCGGCGCGGCTGGATGAAAGGCGCACTCAGGATGCCCAGGGGAAGCCCACACCCATCGCAAGGAAGGTACCGGGACTAGTGCAGAAGTTTGGGGGCAATCCCAGAGACTATAACGCATTTAAGACAGAAGTGCAGTATGCGCTGGACCTGCAATACGGGGACTTTGTAGACGATGCAGAGAGGGTAGCCTTCGTGGTGGGGCATCTGGAAGGGTGCGCCAGAGATTGGGTCAGACCCTTGATGGCGTCGGAGAATGCTGCCTTGAAGGATTTGAGAAGGTTTTTTAGCGCCATGGACCATATGTTCTCGAGTGATGTGGAGCAGAGCGTGACCCGCAAAGAACTGATGGGGTGCAAACAAGGGAACCAATCAGTGAGAGAGTACTGGTCACAATTTGCGATGCTGATTCATAGACTTGGGTGGGAACTTAGTTCTGCGCCAGTGCAAATGCTATTTGAGGAAGGATTATCCCCTTGGGTTAAAGATGAACTCTCCCGCGCGCCCCGTCCGGAATCGATGGACCAGCTGACCAAGATGGCGTTGGCGGTGGGAGTACGCCAAGAGGCGCGCGCTCTAGAAGGGTGGGAAGGGAGAGCAGAGTGTTGGTATGACAACCGCATTCCGGACGTGCCTGAGCAACCCGCGCCGCCCGCGGAACCAATGGAGATTGGAGGAGCGTGCGCGCGCGGGGTTTCAAACTCCAGCGAGGCTCGCAAGAAGGAGGGGAAAACGACTAAGAAATGCTTTCTCTGCCAGCAGCCGGGACATTTTGCCAGAGTCTGCCCTCAGAAGAAGGCGTGGCAAGGAATGGTGGGGGCAGTGGATGGGGAGGAGGAAAGAAATAAAGAGCAGGGAAACGGGAATGCCTGTCTGCCCGAGAGTGGGCACAGCAGCCAGGCGAGCAACCAGTAAAGGTGCCCAAACCAGACCCTCCCCGAGCTGCCATAGCCATAGAGGTGATACTAGAACTCCCTAACGGACATCCTATGAAGGTGAAGGCGTTGCTGGATTCTGGCAGCTCTTGTAACTTTTTTAGCAGGGATTTTGCACTAGAGCACCAACTCCAAGTAGTGCCTCTAGAACACCCCCTGCAAGTAACGACCATTGATGGTAGAGAACTTCGGGGGGGGGGGGAAGTGACCCACCAGACCCCCCCCCATGAAAATGAGGGTTGCCAGACACACTGAGACAATTGCCTTTCATGTAGCCACACTAGCAGGACCACCAATCATACTGGGAATGAGTTGGCTGGCACTGCACGACCCAGTGGTAGGATGGCACCAGTGGACAGTCACCTTTGGATCTGCTTACTGCGTGGAGCACTGCCATGGGGGAGAGACCCAAAGGATGGCAGTAGCAAGGGTGGCAGGGATGGCGGTAGGAGAAAAGGGTAGAATACCAGTTCAGTACGCAGATCTGGAAGAAGTCTTCAGTGAGAAGGAGGCTGATAAACTACCCCCTCACAGGCCCTTTGACTGTCAAATCAACCTACTCCCAGGAGCTCAGCTGCCTGTGGGTAAGCTGTACGCCATGTCGGACAGGGAGATGCAGGAGTTGCGGAACTTTATTGACAAGAACCTGAAGAGGGGTTTCATACGAGAATCAAGGGCGGTGGGGGGCAGTCCAGTGTTCTTTGTGGACAAGAAGGACTCTAAAGAGCCCAGGTTGGTCGTAGACTATCGGCGGTTGAACCTGGTGTCGGAACCAGTGACATTTCCAATGCCCAGAATTGACGACATTTTGGCCAGAGTAAGGAAAGGGAAGGTCTTTACCAAGTTGGACCTTCGGGGGGCATACAATTTGATAAGGATGAGGGAGGGGGATGAATGGAAAACCACCATGTTCACCCCTCTGGGGGCCTTTGAGTACTTAGTTATGCCCTTCGGATTACAATCAGGCTCAAGCACATTTCAAGCCTTCATGCACCACGTGCTGGGGTCCCTACTGTACAAGAATTGCGTAGCTTTCTTGGACGACGTGCTAATCTACTCGGAGGACGAAGAGCAGCATATAAAGGACGTCAGGGAAGTCCTGAAAAGGCTGCAGGAGCACCAGTTGTGGGTCAAATTGGAGAAATGCCAATTCCATGCCCGAGAGGTGGAGTTCCTGGGTTACAGGTTGTCTGACAAAGGCTTAGCCATGGACCCAGGCAAGGTGCAAGCGGTGCTTGAATGGAGGACCCCCAAGAACAGGAAGGACGTGCAGTGGTTCCTGGGGTTTGGCAACTTCTATAGGAAGTTCATCAAGAACTTCGCCCACTTAACAGCACCCATAACCGATTGCCTCAGCAGCAAGAAGAAATTTGAGTGGACGGAAGAGGCTCAGCAATCCTTCGAAAAGCTAAAGAGGGCGTTCGCTTCGGAAGAGCAACTCTTACACGTGGATCTGCAGAAACCAATGAGGCTGGAGACAGACGCGTCAGACAGAGCGGTGGGAGCGGTATTGCTCCAGCAGGGAAAGCGGGGAGAGTGGAAGCCGTGCGCCTTTTTCTCAAGGAAGCTGAACAAGTCAGAACAAAACTACACGGTGTACGACAGGGAACTGCTGGCCATTCATGAGGCTTTTCGCCGCTGGAGACATTTTCTAATAGGTGCACAGCACAAAATCCAGGTGTGCACGGATCATAAGAACCTGGAATATTGAAGGACTGCGCGAGCCCTGAACCAAAGACAGGTGCGGTGGGCACAGGAGTTTTCCAAGTTTTGTTTTGAAATTAGGTACGTGCCGGGGAGGGAAAACGTCAGAGCAGACGCTCTCTCTCGCAAACCGGAGTACTTGGAAGGAGAGGAAGTACCAGAAGTACGTCATGTCATACCCGAGGACCGGTGGGTGTGTGGGGGAGTGTTGGTAGGGAAACAAGAACTAGCCGGTTTAACGAGGGATGACCAGTACGCCCAAAACAAAATCAGGGAGATTCGAGATGCCGAAAATCAGGGGGGTTTTGAGGTTAAGGAGGGGGCTTTGTACTATAAGGGTGCGTTGTACATACCGGAAGGAGACTTGAGAATACTCAAACAACTGCATGACAACGCCACGGCGGGACATTTTGGTCAACACAAAACCATGTTGCTTGTCACCAGGCAGTTCTGGTGGCCAAGGGTAAGGGAGGATGTGCAGGAATACGTATGGGGGTGCGAGTGCTGCCAGCGAGCTAAAGCGGAGAGAGCAGCACCCGCGGGGTTACTGGAACCCTTACCCACACCAGAAAGACCATGGGAAGGGGTTTCAATTGATTTTATGACTGATTTACCCAAGTCCAGGGGGAAAACAGCAGTCATGGTGGTAGTTGACTTGATGACCAAAATGTGCCATTTTATTGCTTGCTCGCATGCATTGACTGCAGAGGAAACAGCTAGGCTGTTCGTGGATCACGTCTTCAGGTTGCATGGCGCCCCCTTGAGGATTTTATCCGACAGAGGGCACCAATTTACTTCCAGATTCTGGAGGAAGCTTATGAGTCTGCTGGAAGTTGAAGTTAGTTTCTCGACGGCCAGGCACCCAGAGACCAACGGACAAGCAGAAAGAGCTAATAGCATACTTCAACAGTATCTACGCTGCTACGTCAACGAAAGGGAGAACGATTGGGTGGACAAACTAGCGCTGGCTGAATTTGCATACAATAATGCGGAACATGTGTCCACGGGGATGAGTCCATTCATGGCCAATTACGGGTGTCATCCCAGGGCCTTCCCAGGGGAGGAGGGGGGTAGGTGGAGTGTACCGGCAGCCGAACAATTTGTGGAAGAAATGCAGGCTTTACACCAACAACTTAAGGTTAACCTGGAGCGGGCGAAGGAAGCGTACAAGAGGCAGGCAGACAAGCACCGCAAAGAAGGGGAAACTATAAGAGTGGGGGACCAGGTGTGGTTGTCTACCCAAGGGTTACCGTTCAAAGGGGGGTGTAAGAAACTACGACCAAGGCGTTTGGGACCTTTCGAGGTCACACAACAGGTTAATCCTGTGACCTTTAGACTCAAATTGCCCACCAACATGAAACTGCACCCGGTGTTCCACCGGTCCTTACTCTCACCGTACAGGGAGGGATTGATGGGACAAGAAAGAGAAGCTCCCAGGCATCTCCGGGTAGAGGAAAGGGAACTCAGTGGTCATGCAGCTGAAATTCTCGATTCCAGGTGGAAAGGGAGGAGGGTGGAATATTTGGTGGCGTGGGAAGGGGAACCCGAATCAGAGAACACGTGGGTTCCGGCAGAAGAGATCAGGGATGAGTATCTGCAGGAGGAATTTCACCGCAGGTTTCCAAGGAAGCCTAAACCCTTAGGGAGGTTCTGGGAGGAGCAATTTGGTGACACGGAGGATGAAGAAGAGTTTGTGGGATTTCCCGTCTCAGAAGAGGAGGAAGGGGAGAGATCCGAGGAAGAGGAATCTGACTGGGGAGATTGGGCTGAGGAAAGAGAGAACAGCAGGTGGAGAGCGGTGTTGGAATCATCTGAGGAGGAGGATAGCTCTTTCCGGGGCTTTCCCGTTTCACCGTCCCCGGGACGGGAGGGGGAGGGGGAGGGGCCTGGGAGGGAGGTGGATGTCAGGGAACTGACATCAAAGATCAACGGAGAGGGAAGTCGCTCCGAGGATGCAGGGGAGGGAACCAGCAAGGAGAGAGGGAGAGCTTCCGCTGGGGAAGGAAACCAAGGTGACACCAGGAAGAAAGGGGAGGCTGAGAGTACTTTGGAGGGAAGGGTCCGAGACTCTTCCAGTGAGATCAGTGGGGAGAGCGCAGGACCTCCGCTTGGCACGCCTACTCTGCGCAGAAGGCTTCCGCGCAGAGAAGCTAGGCGGAGATTGGGGGTGAAGGAATTTTTATGTTGGAAGAAGTTCAGGAAACGCCCACTGACGGATTCTGGCAGTGATTAAGACAGTCGCGTTTGCAAGGCGCTGTCAAACCAGGGAAAGTTTGAGCTATATAACCTGCTTGGAGCAGTTTGGAGTTTTACGCATGAGCAACACCATTTCCCATTACACCACCCACTGATCAAGAACAACTGACGGGAGCAGTTGGAGGGACTACAGAATAATAACACAATGTCTCTGCAAGCACTAAGTTGGAACATCCGGGGTCTGAATTCCCCTGACAAGAGGAAAACAATCTTTCATTTGTTGAAAAAAGAAAATTTGGACTTGATTTGCCTGCAAGAAACCCACGTGATTAGAACACATAGGAAAGTATTGATTAACAAAAGACTGGGCCAAGAATTTATTTCATCAGACAAAGTTAAGAAGAGAGGAGTGGTGATCTATGCGAAAGAAAGTTTACCCCAAAATTTGTCCTTAAAGATGAACAAGGAAGATTTGTGGCAATTGAAATACAGGCCCAAGGAGAGAAATTTTTGATAGTAGGTGTTTATGCACCAAATGAGGGGAAATCAGAATTCTTTAAGAAACTGCATGAGACGTTGTTGGACTTTATGGATTATAACATCATTATGCTTGGAGATATGAATGGAGTGGTATCGACAAACATGGACAAGTCAGACAGACAAATAATAACAAAAGATGGAAGACTACCGAAATCTTTTTTTGAAATGACAGACAATATGGATCTAATTGATACGTGGAGAACTAAGAACCCCCTAAGTAAAGAAGGGACTTTCTTTTCTGAAGCCAAGAAGACCTGGACAAGAATTGACCAAATCTGGATAACCAGAGGAATGGCTCCAAAGATTCGAAAGGTGGAAATTTGCCCCAAAACCTGCTCTGACCATAACCCTGTGAAACTGGAAATGAAACTAACAATGACTGGCTCCTTCAGATGGAGGATGAATGACACCTTGTTTAGAGATCCAGAAATTACTAGGAAGGCCCAAAAAATGGTGAAAGACTATTTTGAGATAAATTTGAAGACATCAGTGGAAAAAAGGGTAATCTGGGACGCAAGTAAAGCTGTTATGAGAGGATTCTTGATTCAGTAGAATGCAATAAAAAAGAGATATCAAGAAGAGAAAAAGGGAAAGATCTTGGAAAAAATAAAAGAAGGAGAGAAGAAGCTTAGAGTTAAACCAAAGTCGCAGGAAATTTTGAGAGAGATCAAATTTTACCAAGCACAATATATGAAAATGACAAATCAGGAGATAGAATGGAAAATTAAACATATGAGACAGAAGACTTTTGAATCTGCTAACAAATGTGGGAAATTGCTAGCATGGCAATTGAAGAAAAGACATAAGTTAAATACTGTGACTAACCTTGAAGTGAATGGAAAGAACATACAAAACCCACTGGAGATTAGAAACTGCTTCCAGAGATATTTCAAACAACTTTATACACAAGGGCCACAGACAGAGACTAAAATTGATCAATTTCTGAAAACCAATGGATTACAAAAAATTTCTCAAGAAAATAAACTATTGTTGAACTCTAAAATATCAGAACAAGAGGTTGAAGGTGCCATACAGACTATGCAATTGGGAAAATCTCCAGGGCCTGATGAATTAACCTCCAAATATTACAGAACTTTGAAGGACTATTTGATTCAACCACTAAAGGAGGTTTGCAACGAAATCATGGAGGGGGAAAAGGCGCCGGAGTCGTGGAAAGAAGCTTTCATCACACTTATACCTAAAACTGAGTCTGAGAAGACACATCTCAAGAACTATCGTCCCATATCCCTGCTTAATGTGAATTACAAGATTTTTGCTGATATTTTGGCTAAAAGACTTAAAAAAGTTTTAGCAGAAATGATACATAAAGACCAGGCTGGCTTTCTCCCTGGTAGACATTTGTCTGATAATATGAGAAATGTAATTAACATTTTGGAAAAGTTACAAGTGAATATTAATACAAAAGCGGTTTTGATATTCGTAGATGCGGAGAAAGCCTTTGACAACATTTCTTGGAGTTTTATGAAGAAAAATCTGCAGGGGATGGGGGTTGGACAAAATTTTGAAAATGGTATAGGTGCGATTTATTCTGAACAAAAGGTTAAACTTATAGTTAATAACATAGTGACAGAAGAATTTAAAATTGAGGAAGGGACACGACAAGGCCGCCCAATTTCCCCATTGCTTTTTATTTCGGTCCTGGAGGTCTTGCTAAATATGATAAGAAGGGACCAGCTGATTCATGGTATTCAGGTCAGAGCAAAACAATATAAACTTAAAGCCTTTGCAGATGATCTTGTATTGACATTACAAGAGCCAGTACCTAGTACCAAGAGGGCTTTAGAATTAATCCAGGAGTTTGGTCATGTGGCAGGCTTTAAGTTAAACAAGTTAAAAACTAAGGTTTTGGAGAAAAACTTGACGCCGATGGAGAGAGAGAGGTTTCAGAAAGAGACAGATCTGACACTAGTAAAGAAGGTAAAATACTTGGGGGTGAATATGACTGCTAAGAATGCAAATTTATTTAAAGATAACTATGAGAAATGTTGGTCAGAAGTGAAGAAGGATTTAGAGATTTGGTCGAATTTGAAGCTTTCCTTGTTGGGTCGGATTGCTGTCACTAAGATGAATGTACTGCCGAGAATGTTGTTTTTGTTTCAATCATTACAAATTATTGACAAGATGGATTGTTTCAAGAGGTGGCAAAGAGATATCTCTAGATTTGTCTGGCAGGGCAAAAAGCCCAGAATAAAATTTAAGATACTTACTGATGCTAAAGATAGAGGGGGGTTTGCCCTGCCGGACTTTAAACTCTATTATGAATCAGCAGCTTTTTGCTGGTTGAAGGAATGGCTACTTCTTGAGAACACTGACATCCTAGATCTTGAAGGTTATGATAATGTATTTGGGTGGCATGCATATTTGTGGTATGACAAGGTTAAAGCGCATAAAGCATTCAAAAACCATATTGTCAGGAAAGCACTATTTAATGTCTGGACAAGATATAAAGATTTTTTGGAGAATAAAACTCCAAGGTGGTTATCACCTATGGAAGCGAAAGCTATGAAAAAACTTAATATGGAGGCAAAATGGCCAAAGTACTGTGAAATTTTGGAACAGGAAGGTGACAAGTTGAAATTGCAGAGTTATGAGAAGCTCAAAGGGAAGGTGCGAGACTGGTTACATTATTTTCAAATAAGAGAGGTTTATAACCAAGATAAAAAAATTGGTTTCCAGGTGGAAAAATCAAAGTTGGAAACAGAATTGTTAGAACCCAATGCTAAGATATTATCAAGAATGTATAATTTGCTGTTGAAATGGAGTACTGAGGAAGAAACGGTAAAATCTGCTATGATTAAATGGGCACAAGATATGGGTCATAATATTATGTTTGCTGACTGGGAACAGTTGTGGACCACTGGGATTAAATTTACGGCATGCAATGAGGTGTGAGGAAGTCAGGAAAATAAGTTAAGTAAAAATGAATATTTAGAAAAGAGTGATTTGTGTTTTTCTTATTTTATTTTATGTGTGACAATTGCTTTATTTCTCTTGCTAAATGTTTGTATTTTATGTATTGTGAAAGTTTGTATTGTTGTCTTTCATATTTTTTCTGTGTTTCTCTGTGTTTTTATTGTTCTATTTTTCTATTGTTAAACCTAATAAAATATCATATTAAAAAAAAAAATAAGCTGATTCCCTTCCCCAGAAGATGGGCTGCCTCTCCCAATCCCGGGACGCTCTCTGGGATCCCCCTGGAGCTTGCTCTCTCCCTCCGGCACTGATGGCAGTTCCCTGACAGGTGCATTAGCTAAAAACCATTAACTTGAGCACTTGAGCAAATGTATAAACAGGAACCCAGCTGTATAAACAAAGCCCTCTCCTTTATCAGTCCGTGACGCTTAATGGATGGCCTTGTCAGTTCCGAAGTGGAGACAGGATGGCAGAGCTGGGGCTTATCTTATTTTGTGGGTTGTAAATATCCTGACACACTGACGCACAGACCTTGCAAGACACCCCCGCACTCAGGGATGGCGCCAGGAGTGCTCTTAGAGTTGGTGACCTTCTTACCCCAAGATAAGGAATACAGGAACATCCTTTTACGGTCAAGAGTACAGGAACAGGAACATCTGTTTATGGTCATGGATGTCAACTTACGTGTATAAGCTGACGTGGCTGGATTCCTGGGGAGGGGGCAAGGGTACCAGAAAGGGTATATAAGCTGTGTGTAACTGCTCTTTAAGTGCTCTTGCTGTGAACCTATCATGCAGTGCCTTCTGCTACCCGGAGAGCAGAATAAACTCTTTCTCTGAATCCACCTCGGTGTCATTTGACTTCCTTTCTCCCTCCCAGGAGCAATGCAGACCCCACCAATCGGTAGAGTCTAAAAAAGCTACATTTCTTGGTGCATTGGCCGGGAATCCGTGTTCCCCGAGGATGAGGGATGAAGGTCCGAGGCATCACTGCAGGCGAACAGCTCGGATCGGCGTCGGCGGCTCCATCCTACCAGTTCACAGGAGGAATCGGCCACCCCGTTCCTGAGTGGAGACGCTGCAGCGGCGAGAGAAAGAGACAGCGGCCGCACGGGAAAAGGGTACCCAAGGGAAAGGTAAGCTCCACCGCTTATTTTGTGGGAGCCAGGGATCTGATCAGCCCCAACTGGTAGGGCAGTAAAGTGCCACCGGTTTCCGGTAGAGAGCAGTAAAGTGCCGCCGGTTCTGGGAAGTTGGTGGGTAAAGGTGATTGGGGGAGGTGCATGGGGTTTGTATGTGCATGGGGACACTCCAATGAATGTTTGAGTGCATGAGACGTTGGGGCTCAGGGCCACTGGCGAAGCGAAGTGTGGTCCTTGAAGTGCGGTTCCTGGCGACGCGAGTCCGTCCAGGCCACCAACAGGACATGGAGAAAGGTGACTGAGTGAGAAATTACATTAGGTGAACGGAGTTTCCCAAATCATGGGGGGACAAAGCAGTAAATCGACCCCCTTGCAGTGTGTGTGTGTTTTCTGGATAATTGGAAGAATGCTACAAAGGGAGATGATTGGGGATTTTAAATCCCATGATCATGCAGATCAGGAGAGAAGTGAGAATGTTGGAACAGGAGAAAAGTTGCTTAGTGTGTTGTAAAGACGGTTGAGTGTTTATGCTGATTAGTATTAATGAAATTAATATATTCAGATGCTATTATTGAGAGAATTTACTAAATATAGTAAAAGCTGAATTGCATAGAGGCTGTGTGTGACCAGCAGCACACTTAGTCACTGTCTTGCATGTGCTGTTAAAATACACTCAGATCCTTGGTTGAGGTTTTCATGAGTAAAAACAGCTTTTAAAAGAATTAATCCACAGCTGTTGCAATGCTCAAAATGCAAGCTATCTCTGGTTTGGTTTCTGTATTTAAACTATACAAGTTTTGAAAAACTGGCTAGGATTCTGTATGCTGCTGAACCATGGTGAATAATTGGAAGAGGAAGAATTTTGTGTTTTGACTGTAACTGCATTTTCCCCAGAACTATTTTTATCTGAAGTATGTAAGGTGTAAATGAAATCAAAGAAATGGGTGTGCAATTCGAACCTTTATATTAATGTATCAAAAGACTTTCAAGTTTATATTTGCGGCCACCCAGGGGAGGAAAATATATTGGTTTGGAGTAACTTTAGGAATTGTGAGCAGCAACCATTCCCCTTTCCCTTTGAACTATTTGGGCATTAATTTTGAAATTTCTGAGTAATATCTGCTAGTTGCTGACACTTGGTGGGGATTATATGCAACTCCAAGACATATGTTCTCTTGGAAAAATGTGCCGTTTATTGTTTTTAAAACTTTGGCTGTTACTGGAGCAGTAAGCCGCCGGTCCTGCCAGCTCCAGAAGAAGAGGAGGGAGGAGTAATTTGGCCCCCTCCATGCACCAACTGCACCAGGGGTTTGTTTGTTCAGCAGCCGAGGGCGCTGACAGAAAGCAAAGAATCTTCTGCCACACCTTTACCAAAGCATTCAGTTGGGCCCTAATGGTTCAGTAGTAGTTATTGGGCCTGAATTGACGTCCACCTGCACCCAGTTGTGGTGCCAGGTGCAACTTATTGTATGTGCTGGCATCATTTTGCTCACATTTAAATTCACAGACATCTGCAGCGTGGGGAGCCCTGCAGGAGTTCCCCGCAGGGCTCCCCACGCTGCGGGTAGCAGCCTGCCGCCGGGCGGACGGGGCACCCTGAAGCAGAGCGCCCCTCGCGCCAGGCAGACATCGGCCAGCCCCACAAGCTCGGGGGACAGCAGGGAGGCGCAGCGCCGCCATCCCACTGTTCCTCGACCTGGTTCGGTTTCCCTGACCTGCTTTGGGGGGGGAAATAAAGGGGGGGGGGAGATTTCCTTTATTTCCCCCCCAAAAAACTAGGTGCGTCCTATGGGACGGAGCGTCCTATGGAACGAAAAATACGGTAAATATGCAAAAAGTTGGTGTTAAAAGTTGAGTTGCACTCTGTTTCCTTCTGTGTGCCATTCAGATGCAGAAATGAGTTTATACTTACTCAGCATGGTCATCAAGTCAGTGTCTATTGTGGGTTCTTAAACATTCTGAATACAGTGTGCGCTCTTTCTTTGCTGTTTCTTTGAGTTCTGATGTCACTTATCTGAAAGTCAACATTAGATGCTTATTCCTCCTGTTTAATAGGAATACCGTTTCAAACTGTTATCAGATGTTTTCTTATAAGAAAATTCAGCCATACAGCAGGTAGCACTTAACCTATTGTAGTGCCCTAATTTTAACTGAACCACTGTCCCAAGTCAATTAAGTACATGAATATGTATATCAAGATTAAAATTACTTGCAGATAAATAATAATAGGGGGAAACTGTCAGACTGTCCTACAGTTTATTTAAAAAGTCAATCAACTTTCAAGTGCAGCCCAACAAAACTCCCTTTTGCAGTGAATATTCTGCAGAAAGAATTTAAAACAGAAGCATATCTTAGAGGCAAAGGTAGGATAATCACAGTAGTATGCTACCTTCCCAGAGGATCTCATTATTTTGTGATTTAATCTCTGCCTGCAATTTGTGTGTGTATATGCTGTAATCACATTTAACCTTGAGAAAAGCCAGCATCTTGTACATGTTTTCAGCAGGGAGACCTTATACTGTTAAATGAGAAAAACTACGTCTGACTTTACACTTGCTGTGATGACAACAATAGCTCAAACAAATACTTATGTGCTTTTAAGCTTTCTGTTTGTGTGAATGAGTTCAGATGCCAGATTATCACCTGTGTTACCTGGTTAACGTACTTCATCTTTGTGTCAGTGAAGATCATGCTGATGGAAAGGGGGCAAGTTATATAAAATATTTTTCAGGCATGAATAAAAGTATTTGGGGGAAAAACTTGTGCGGGGAAACCCCATTCCTGTGGGATTATACCCTGCATTGCCTAACCCCACTTTTTAGTGGCCCCACTCCGCCAGGTGTATGACCCCTTGGAGCCGCTCAACGCCGAGGGCAACCGGCCCCCACGCACCTTTACTATGCAACATGTGCCGTTTAAAAGCGCGGATGTTTGCAATTGGAAAAACCAGAATCCTTCTTTTGAAGAGGCTCTCTCTGATTCCAACAATTTAACTTGCAAGTCAAGTTTGCTGGCAAGTTCCGCAACTTGTGACTGCAACAAAACATTCTGCTGCCAGACCGCCTCCATCGATAACCCTCCTCTGGCTCCCCCAGCTGCTCCCTTCGGCTGTTCGGACGTACCTGTCAGGGGCTCAGGAGCAGAAGCACAGGGGAGAGAGCAAATAGAGAGCGAAGGAGAGGAATCCGAGGGGAGCGTAGGGGAGTATGACAGTGACCCGAGAGATTCCATGAGCTTCTCCAGCGAATCAGAAGATTCCCAGAAGGGGGCGCCTATGGTAAGGGCAAGGGGGGTCCCAGGGGGGACGCACCAGAAGCAAGGGGCCAGCGGGGACTCCCAAGGGAGCAGCGGAGGATCAGGACCAGCTCCCCCACTCAGAGTCACATGAGTCAGGACCAGCCTCTCCTCCAGCGGGGAGAGAAGATGAGTCAGGGCTGACCACGCCCCCGTCGGAAAGTGGGGAAACGGAGGGGAGGTCAGGTCCAGCTAGCCTCCCCGAAGGAGGGAGCAGTGACACAAGTGTAACGGTCAGAAGGAAAGTGGGAGGCTGCGCGCGCGCACCAAGTTCAAATGTGCAGGAGCGCGGGACAGCAGAAAACCCGGATTGGGAGCCAGGTCCTAAAGCCCGAAGGAGGGAGGGGGAAGAGTCAGGGGACTCAGCGTGAGAAGAGTCTAGGAAGGGTGAGACCCCGACGGGCAGGCGGACCCAGAGGAGGAAGGAACAGAGGAAGAGGTGGAGTAAGGCTAGAGTCTTAAACTGGTGTCAGGGGGGAGGAGATTCAGACGGAGCTTTGGCGGTCTAAAGTCAGAGACGTAGCGTTGCACGCTGCGCGTGTGGAAGTGAAACTGAACTTCAATAAAGACTTTTATACTAAAGAACGAAGCAGCGTTGGTCTTCTGTGAGCTGGGACCTCGGGCAGCGCTGACAGTACCTTTTTTGTCTTTCGATGGGTTTTGCATGGCTCAGCTTCCCTCTCCTTGCGAAGAGAACTGAGACTCCCAGAATGCTGAGATGGCTTGTGAACGCTCTCTGCAAGAAATGCCTCTGCTCACTCAGAGATACATATATACAGTCTTTATTTTACATATGTACAAGCAGCACGTTACAACCATGCATCTGAATCCTCCGGCTCAGATTCTGGGAGTGCCTTACGCCCGCCCCGTCTCCAACAGAAAAGGTGTGGAATTTTCATGTGATGTCTCTGTCCCCTCCTCTTTAACACTCTCCTTTCTTTGGCAGACGGAATAGGCATTGTTTCGCTGTCTGTGCCAGAACTTCCTGTGTGGTGTTGAGGCTCTGGTCCAACATCTGTGAGCTGTCCTTCCTCCTGGCATTCCCTTCTTTCCTCCATCGCCACTTCCTGCCCCCCTTCCTCTGCCTGTCTCTGCTCCTCCCCTTCATTCTCTGGCAATACCATGACATACGCCAAGCTGGAAAAGTGTGCTTTTCACCAGGAGCGCATGGAATTCCTGGGATACATCATCTCCCCTGCAGGTCTCCAGATGGACCCCCGAAAGGTGCAGACGGTGCTGGATTGGAGCCCCCCCCAAGGATGTAAAGGGGGTACAACAGTTCATTGGGTTTGCCAACTTCTACCGCCACTTCATTCAGGGATTTTCACATGTGGTTGCTCCCATTTGCGCCCTCGTCCGGAAGGATGCCACGTTTCAGTGGACACCGGCAGCGCAAGAGGTGTTTGAGTTCCTGAAGGAGGCATTTACCTCTGCCCCCATCCTGGCCCATCTGGACTCACAACTACCTTTCATACTCGAGGTGGACGCCTCGGACCAGGCGATTGGGGCCGTGGATGTTAGGATATAGTTCAATTCCACCTTAAAAGGGTACAGGCACGACGTTTGTGTATCACATGCCTGTTTACTTCCAGTTCTCGCTGGGAACTTCTGTTGCATGTTGCTTTTGTATTACTGCTGTTTTTCCCGGAGACTAAGGCAAGCAGTCATGTTTTTCCTCTGTTCCTGACTACGCTGAATAAAGCTGTAAATATGCTCTCTCTGTCTGCCTCTTCCGTTGTGGATGATTTACATACTCTGCTGACAGAGTGTACACGAGTCTCGGAACATATCTGAGGCTCATGTCGCTGACTGACGGGAGACCAGTGATCATCCAGAGCCAGCTGGGGGTCTGCCTGATGCCCCCGTCTCCCCGGCAGTATCCGAACAACATGGTTTCGGGCCCAGAATCACGGCGCTTACAGGAGAGTAAGACTGCTGATGCCTGTGAGATCCTGGCAGCGACAGAGGTATGTGGAGAAAAGCAAGGCTTTTCTGTGTTGCGGCAGAGAGTCTTTGAACTCCAAGCCAAGTAATTAGGCCCAAGAGAGAAGCAGGCCTCTTAATTTACGACCTGCCAGAGATAAAGAGCCTTTGAAGGGAATGAGGCTCACTGCTGAAGTAAAGAGCTGAAATGGAGCTTTTACAAGCCTCAGATGGGGTTCTGTGCCCAAAGCTTAATGGCCACAATTATCAGACCTGGGCAAGGTACTGCGAGGGCCAATTGAGAAAGTTTGGAGTGTGGCACAGTGTCTGAAGCCCTTCCACCTGTTGGGATACTGCCAGGGAGACAAAGTCCATCTGAGCCCCCAAGCTCGGTTGCCGGACGATCCATCAATCTCCCATAGACAGGCAATATCAGCAATTAGCGACACGAAGCCTCAAGAATAGATTGCCGCATTCTTAGGCTGGTGCACACTCTATCAGCAGAATTCACACAGCAAAAGATGCACAGCAGGAGAGCATATTTACAGTTTATTCAGCGATGGTCAGAACAAAGAAACCATGACCGCCTGCATCGGTATGTTCAGGCAAGAAGAAGGAAACGAAAGCAACTGAAAACATAAACATCCTGTGAACAGGAAATACGCAGACTCTGTGACTCACAAAGCCTGCTCCCTTTTAAGGTGGAACGGAAATATCCCAACATCCTCCCCCTTTCCGTGTAACCTGTAGTACCTGTGGTTCAACCCAATTGCAACCTTTGTACGTAAACCTTAAGTTGTTCTCTGTTAACAACCTTAAACAACAGATCAGCAGGAATTTCATTTCCTGGCATGTAGGACACCTGAATGAGTCCTTTCTGAATACACTCTCTTGCACAATGTAGCTTAATCTGCAAGTACTTGGTTCTTTGCTTGCAACTCTCCGAGTTCAGCAAAGCCAAACAAGATCTATTGTCTTGATACACTTGTATAGGACATTTCACAGAAACCCCGATGTCCTTAAACAGTTGCATCAACCATTCACAATCCATGAGTGAAAATGACAGAGCATTGAGTTCTGCTTCACAGGAACTTAGGCTAACTGTCGTCTGCTTTTTGCACAACCAGTCAAACAGGCAGTGGTTGTACATGTAGCATACTCCAGAAGTGCTTGTACCATCCGTGGTGTCACTTCCAAAACTCGCATCTGCAAAGATTTCAAGACCTCCAGTCTTCTGACTGGTGAACCTCAGCCTGTAGTGCATAGTCCCTTTCAAATAGCGGGCTATGCGCTTCAGAGCTTTCCAATCCTGAACAGTAGGATTGTTAGCATGTCTGCTCAGCAGGTTAGTGCTTACAGCAATGTCAGGTCTTGAACATCTAGCAATGAAATTCAACTTGCCTAGAATGCATCTGTACAGCGTAGTGTCAGAAAACGCTTCAGCAGTACTATCTACCTGGTAAGCTGTCACCATCGGTGTGTCTGCTGGGTTTGCATCAACCAAATTCAACCTGGTTAATACATCAGCAATTTTCTGTGTTTGGTGTACCAGAAAATTACCTGCTTGGTCCCTCTCCACCTGCAGAGAAAGATAGTTGGATACCTCACCAAGATCCTTCATGTCAAAGTGCTCCTTCAGTTGAGCTAGGGTGCTTTGGTAAAAAGCCTGATTCTTCAAAAACATCAGAAGATCATCAACAAAACATAAACAATACAGTTTGTTTTGCCCCTCCTCCTTGACAAACACACACGGATCAGCTTTGCCCTGGTGAAAACCTAGAGAAAGCAACGTCTCAGTGAGTTTTGTGTTCCAACACCTGGCACTCTGCTTGAGACCATATAAGGATTTCCGCAGTTTACAGACCATTCCCTTCTGTATCTGCATCCCGTCAGGTGGAAGCATGTACAGCTCCTCCCCCAAAATCCCGTACAAAAAAGCTGTATTAATGTCATGATGGGTAACATGGAGTTTCTCCTCCGCAGCGATCTTGAGCATCAGCCGAACGCTCTCATATTTGACGGTGGGCGAGTAGGTCTCGTGGTAATCCTGTCCTGGTACCTGTGAAAAACCTCTGGCAACCAACCTGGCTTTGTGTCTGACAACCTTGCCATTCTGGTCTGTCTTGGCCTTGAAGACCCATTTGCTGCCAACCAGTCTCATCCCTGGGACTGCCGGTACCAGCTCCCAAGTTTGGTTCCTGTTCAAGGAATCAACTTCAGCCTTCATGGCATTAAGCCAAGGCTCAGCATCTTTAGAGGTTAACTCTTGAACCTCTTTGAAGCTTGAAGGTTCCCACACCTTCTCTGAGCTACTAAGAACAGCAGTTGCCGTCTTAGCAAACTCATCAGCAAATCTCTTCGGAGGTCTGCCTTTGGTCGCCCTATCAGACCTGTGAACCAGACGCAAGTCTTCTGGACTCATCTCCTCCTTCTTAGGAGAAAAATGACCAATGGTGAACAGTGGTTCTTCTAGTTCATTGTCAGACGCATCAGATGGTCTGACTGAGGCCTTTGCGCTCTTGTAGTCTGCTGTGTCATCACTGTCACTGACACCAGCAGCAGCGCCGCCCACTGAACTGGAATCCGAACTCTGATCATCATCATCATCATCATCATCATCCTCAGCTTTCTCAGCTTCCTCAGCATGATCTGCTTTTTTCACATCACCTACATCTTCCTCTGGGTAACTCTGGAAAATTCCCACATTTCCCCCCCACTTAGGATTGTACTCAACACTCCTTGTGAACTTAATGGACTTAGAGTTAGTCATCCATACCCTGTATGCACCTTTTTCGTACCCCATGAACAAACCATGTGCCCCACGCTTCCCAAGCTTGTTGCTTTGTGGGGTGTGTACCCACATGTCAGAACCAAAGATTCTCATGTGTTTGACGTTAGGTTTCTTACCAAACATCTTCTCATAGGGAGTACAACCAATAGGTGATGACAGTCTCCTGTTAAAAGAATAAACAAAATACGAGAGAGCCTCCCCCCAAAACTTCTCAGGGAGGTTGGCATCATGCAACAAGGCTTTTAGTCCTTGCAACAACGTTTGATTTGCTCGCTCCGCAAGCCCATTCATCCATGGCGATCTAGGCGTTGACAAGTCATGCTGGATTCCCTTCTCAGTCAGGAAAGCTTCAAACTGCTGAGAAGTGAACTCCCCGCCTCGATCAGTAAACAAACACCCGATACGTTTACCGTGAGCATTCTCCAACCAAGCACAGAATGCCTTGAACCTAGGAAAAGCTTGCGATTTCTGCTCGAGCATAAACACATGAATGTACCTAGAAAAAGAATCAATTAGAACCATGAAGTACCTTGCTCCTCCCAAAGAGGGCTCAAGAGGACCAACCAGGTCTGCGTGCACTAGCTGGTAGGGTTTGGAAGCCTGCCTGCTAGACTCCTTGCCTTTTGGAGCAACCTTCACCTTGTTCTCTGCACAAGATACACATTTCATGTGAAATTTACAGGGTTTGATGTTCAAACCTTCAACCAACCCAGGCATCTTGGCCAGCGCTTGCCAAGACATGTGACAAAATCTTCGATGTGCATCGTGAATACATCCTGCATGAAGAACCTTGTTAGTTTGTGCAACACAACAAGAATCAACATTTGAGACAGCAACAGCATTGTTATCATAAGTTATACAGAATAAGCCATCCATAAACTTTGCATGCAAAATGTCCTCTTTGCCTTTCCTGATGACACAGACGCTCCTCTTGAAGGATATCTCAAAACCACGCCCAGTAAGCTGTGGGACACTAAGCAAATTGCCCGCAGCTCCTGGAACAAAAAGTACATCTCTGATGGTAGTTTGCAGACTTGCAAGTTTCACAGTCCCAACTCCTGCAACTTGCAAAGTCCTTCCATCAGCCAGGTGGATCTCACCATCTTGAGGTGTGAAGGAGATAAACAGATGGCGGTCCTTTGAAAGATGGCAACTGGCACCAGAGTCAACAACAAACCTGGCCTTGGCCTTTGGAGCAGGTTTTCCAGCAAGCAAAACCTTGTTTCCCACCAGCATGGGCTTTTGCAGCTTGCCTTTAGCCTTTGGTGAAGCTGTGCCAGCAAACAAAGCCTTGTTTTTCCCTGGCTTGGGCTTTCCACCCCCCTGCTCCTGGCCATCAGACGTGCCTTTAGCCTTTGGTGAAGCTGTGCCAGCAAACAAAGCCTTGTTTTCCACTGGCATGGGCTCTTCACCCTCCCTCTGCTTCTGGCCATCTGCAGGCATCTTGCTCTGTTTACCTCTGGCCTTCCGGCCTCTGCTAAGGCGATGACCTTGCTTCTCACGAGAAACAGAGCTAACAGCTGCCGACTTCTTGGCTCCCCCTGGAGGCTGGAATGCTGCCTGGGATGACGTGACAGTCTGCTCCCCTTGCAGCTTGCAACCGGTGCCCTCAGCATCCCTGCATTCACTCGCATTCTGGGAAACAGCCAGGACCTCCGATGCATTCAAACTCTGGGCTGGGATGATTGGCAGATGGGCTTTTTTCAAAGCATTCCACATCTTACGTGCCGTCGTATTTTCAGCTAGCGTTTTTAATTCCTCCAGAGAGACGGACAAGACTATTACGTCTATGGCCCTTGAATTCTGGGCTCTCCATTTCTCTGGCAGAGGAACTGGAGGGGCTTCAGACACAGTATGCCAGACTCCAAACTGATGCAGCAAACTCTCACACCATTTTGCCCAGGTCTGATAATTGTGCCGATTTAACTTTGGGCACTCAGTGGCCTCAGAAGCTTGGAAAAACTCCATTCCAGCTTTTTCCTTTAGCCGTGAGCCTTTATGCCTTCAAAGACGTCTTATCTCGGCAGCCCATTAATCACGAATTCTCTGGCTCGGCTCCCAGACCCATTAGTCTGCCGGAGTTCAAAGACCTTTTCTGCGGCAAACAGAAAAGCCTCTGCTTTCGCTTTTCCAACACATACCTTTCAGCAGTCTGTCGCAGTCTTACTCTCCTGTAAGTGCCGTGAATCTGGGCCCGAAACCTGTTGTTGGGATACTGCAGGGAGACAAAGTCCATCTGAGCCCCCAAGCTCGGTTGCCGGACGATCCATCGATCTCCCATAGACAGGCAATATCAGCAATTAGCGACACGAAGCCTCAAGAATAGATTGCCGCATTCTTAGGCTGGTGCACACTCTATCAGCAGAATTCACACAGCAAAAGATGCACAGCAGGAGAGCATATTTACAGTTTATTCAGCGTTGGTCAGAACAAAGAAACCATGACCGCCTGCATCGGTATGTTCAGGCAAGAAGAAGGAAACGAAAGCAACTGAAAACATAAACATCCTGTGAACAGGAAATACGCAGACTCTGTGACTCACAAAGCCTGCTCCCTTTTAAGGTGGAACGGAAATATCCCAACACCACCAGGCTCCGTGGTGTAGCAACTTTCTTGGCAAAAAATGCCTCTGAAACAACAATATGCCGGGAACTCCCTGAATCAATAATCCAGGTGTTTCGCCGCTCATCAGGACACTCGACCACGGCCATCACAAGTTGCGCCGTCTGCTTCTTCTTTGCAAACTTCTTCTGCTGCTTGCGCTGCTTTGGGCTCCTCCGGACACTGCTTCCTCAGATGCCGAGTAGAACCACACTGGTAACAACGCCGAACAGCAAACGCAGCCTCTTTGCCAGCCGTAGCTCGGGTACGTTGTTTTGGCTGCTTCTCCTCAGAAATGCTGCCTGCACTCCTCACAAGCCGATTGCCTGACGAAGCACTTGAAGCTGACAACTCCTTTCTGTCACGCCTCTGCCATTCCTCCAGCAGCCTGCCAGTAACATAATCCAGAGTCAGATCTTCTTCATGCATAGCTTCCAGCGTGAGAACGAGATTGTCCCAGCTATCAGGGAGAGAACTTAGAATATTGCAGACCTTTTCCTCCTCTGGAAGATTACAGCCTCTCTCCTGAAGTGCCACAAAATTTGAAGTGCATCGAAAATTTGGTCATTTATCTTGGCAGGCACTGGCCAAGATGCCTGGGTTGGTTCAGGTTTGGACATCAAGCCCTGTAAGTTTCACATAAAATGTGTATCTTGCGCAGAAAACAAGGTGAAGTTTGCTCCGAAAGGCAAAGTGTCTAGCCGACAGGCTTCCAAACCCTATCAGCTAGTCTACGCAGACCTGGTTGGTACACTTGCGCCCTCTTTGGGTGGAGCGAGGTACTTAATGGTTTTAATTGATTATTTTTCCAGGTACATTCATGTGTTTATGTTCCAGCAGAAGTCAGAAGCATTTCCTAGGTTCAAGGCGTTCTGTGCTTGGTTGGAAAATGCCCACAGTAAACGCATTAGCTGTTTGTTTACAGATCAAGGCGGTGAATTCACTTCTCAACAGTTTGAAGCTTTCCTGACTGAGAAGGGAATCCAGCACGACCTCTCAAGTCCCAGACCTCCGTGGGAGAATGGACTTTGCGAGCGGGCAAGTCAAACTTTGCTGCAAGGACTAAAAACCTTGTTGCATGATGCCAATCTCCCTGAGAACTATTGGGCGGAGTCTTTGAATACTTTTGTTTATTCATACAACAGGAGACTGTCATCGCCTATTGGTTGTACTCCCTATGAGAAAATGTTTGGTAAGAAACCTTACATCAAGCACATGAGAATCTTTGGTTCTGACATGTGGGTACACACTCCACAGAGCAGCAAGCCTGGGAAGCATGGGGCACATGGTTTGTTCATGGGGTGCATACAGGGTATTCATGACTGACTCAAAGTCCATTAGCTTCACAAAGAGTGTTGAGTACAATCCTAAGTGGGGGGGAAATGTGGGAATTTTCCAGAGTCACTCACAGGAGAATGAAGATGATGAGGAAGAAGGGGAAGCTGATCAGAGTTCAGATTCCTGCTCAGTGGGCGGCGCTGCTGCTGTGGTCAGCGACAGTGATGACACAGCAGACTACAAGAGCGCAAAGGCCTCAATCAGACCATCTGATGCGTCTGACACTGAACTGGAAGAACCACTGTTCACCATTGGCTACTTTTCTCCTAAGAAAGAGGAGATGAGTGCAGAAGACTTGCATCTAGTACGCAGATCTGAAATGGCCACAAATGGCAAACCTCCAAAGAGATTTGCTGATGAGTTTGCTAAGACAGCAACTGCTGTTCTTGGTAGCTCAGAGAAGGTGTGGGAACCTGCAAGCTTCAAAGATGTACAGGAGTTAACCTCTAAAGATGATGAGCCCTGGCTTAATGCCATGAAGGCTGAAGTTGATTCCTTGAATAGGAACCAAACCTGGGAGCTAGTCCCAGTAGTACCAGGAATGAGGCTGGTTGGCAGCAAATGGGTCTTCAAGGCCAAGACAGACCAGACTGGCAAGGTTGCCAGGCACAAAGCCAGATTGGTCGCAAGAGGTTTTTCACAGGCACCAGGACAGGATTTCTATGAGACCTACTCACCCACCATCAAGTATGAGAGCATTAGGCTAATGCTCAAGATTGCTGCAGAAGATAAACTGCACATTTCTCAACACAATGTGAACACAGCTTTTTTGTACGGGATTTGGGGGGGGGGGAGCTGTATATGCTTCCACCTGATGGAGTGGAGGTACAGAAGGGAATAGTCTGTAAACTACGGAAATCCCTATATGGTCTCAAGCAGAGTGCCAGGTGTTGGAACATGAAACTCACTGAGACATTGCTTTCTCTAGGTTTTCACCAAGGTAAAGCTGATCCATGTGTGTTTGTCAAAGAGGAGGGGCAAAACAAACTGTATTGTTTATGTTTTGTTGATGATCTTCTTTTGTTTTGGAAGAATCAGGCTTTGTACCAAAGCACCCTAGCTCAACTGAAGGAGCACTTTGACATGAAGGAACTTGGTGAGATTGTCAGGGAACTGCCATCTGAGGAGCAGGAGGTGAAAGGGCTCACAGAGGGTGAGAGAGACCATTCAGCTGAGGAGGGAACCAGCAGGGGGAGAAGTGGAGTTCCAAGGGAAAGTGAGTCGGAGGGAGGGCTCAGAGACACTTCAAGCGAGAACAGTGGGGAGGTTTCAGGACCTCCCATAGGGACACCTACTCCTCGCCGGAAACTGTCACGCCGAGAGTCCAGAAGACGCGTTTCCGTTAAGGAGCTTTTATCCTGGAAGAAGTTCCGTAAACGCCCACTGTCCGATTCTACGAGCGACTGATGGAGCCATGCTTAAGGAGCTCCGTCACAGACAGAGGTTTGTGGACTTAGCCAAACTCTGAGGGACTAGGATTTTACGCACAAGCAGCTCACCATCCCATCACAGCAATCGGACAGTCCCTGAAAGCAGCTTGTGCAGAGAGGCATCATGAGCAACCCAGCCGGAGCCGGGGGAGCAGGAGGAGCTGGAGAGGGTCCAAGCCTGGAAGAAAGGTACAGGGTGTTGGAAGTCCAGCTAGCGCTGCAAACGGCGAGGCTAGAGGAAAGGAGGGCGCAGGATGCAGAAAAGGCAAAAGGCGCTACACTAGCAAGAAAGATGCCAGGATTGGTGCAGAAGTTTGGGGGGGACCCCAGGAACTATCAAGCCTTTAGGACAGAGATGCAGTATGCTCTCGAGCTGCAGTTTGACGACTTTCCCGATGAGGCATCGCGAGTGGCGTTTGTGATTGGCCATCTCGAAGGGGGGGCGAGAGACTGGGTTAGACCCCTGATGGCAGGGAATAGTGAAATGCTGAAGGACACGAGGAAGTTTTTTCGCGCCATGGATTTGATGTTTTCCAGCGAGATTGAACAGGGACTGGTGCGCAGACAATTGATGGCTTGTAAACAGGGTAGCCGATCGGTTCGTGAGTACTGGACTGAGTTTACAATGTTGATACATAAATTGGGGTGGGACCTATCGGCGGAACCCATTCAAATGCTTTTTGAAGAGGGGCTTTCTTCGGCGGTGAAAGACGAACTTTCCCGGGCGCCCAGGGCGGAGTCTATGGACCAGCTGACCAAATCAGCGCTGACCATTGGAGCGCGCCAGGAGGCAAGAGCCTTGGAGAAGCGGGAGGGGAAAGGAGAGCGTTGGAGGGATTTCCGCATTCCAGAGATTCCGGAGCCAAATTTCCCGCCAGGAGAGCCGATGGAAGTTGGAACAGCGCGCGCCGCGCGCAGTTTCAAATCCCAGTGAAGGGAGGAAGAAGGAGGGAAAGAGCACCAAGAAATGTTATCTCTGCCAGCAGCCAGGTCACTTTGCCAGAGTCTGCCCGCAAAGAAAGGAATGGCAAGGGATGGCGGGAGCTGTTGGGGGGAAGGAGGAGGGAGTCCAGGAGCCAGTAAAAGCCAACGCCTGGCTGCCACCGTCAGGGCACTGCAGCCAGGCCAAGGAGCAGTAAAAGTGCCCACTCCGGAACCTCCAAGACCAGCCCTGGTAATAGAGGTGTTGCTAGAGCTGGCAAACGGATACCCACTAAAGACAAAGGCGCTGTTGGACTCAGGCAGCTCCTGTAATTTTATGAGTAAGGAGTTTGCAGCTGAACACCAGATACAGATACTCCCTTTAAGCAACCCCCTGCAGGTGACCACGATCGATGGGAGGGAGCTGTTGGGAGGAGAAGTTAGCCTACAGACCGTCCCAATGGTTATGAGGGTGGCCAGGCACACCAAAAGGATAGCGTTCAATGTGGCCACCCTGGGAGGGGCTCCCGTTATTTTGGGAATGAGCTGGCTAGCGTTGCATGATCCGCTAGTGGGCTGGCATCAGAGAGTGGTTTCCTTTGGGTCAGCACATTGCCTGGAACACTGCAGAGAGGGAAAGGTGCCAGAAGGGGCAAAAGCCTTTCTAGCAGGGACGGAAGTGGCGGACAAAGGGAAGGTGCCCAAACAATACGCTGACCTGAGCAAGGTCTTCAGCGAAAGGGAAGCAGATAAACTACCACCGCATAGAGCCTTTGACTGCCAAATTAACCTGGTCCCTGGGGCCCAGCTCCCCGTGGGCAAGCTGTACGCCATGTCAGACAGGGAAATGCAGGAGTTAAGGGAGTTTATTGATAAAAACCTGAAGAGGGGCTTCATCAGAGAGTCCAGAGCGGTGGGGGGGAGCCCAGTGTTTTTTGTGGACAAAAAAAACACGGATAAACCCAGGCTTGTAGTGGACTTTAGAGCCTTAAATGCAGTGTCAGAACCAGTGGCTTTCCCCATGCCCAGAATTGATGACATTTTGACCAGGGTGAGGAAGGGAAAGATATTCACGAAACTGGACCTGAGAGGGGCATACAATCTGATACGAATAAGGAAAGGGGATGAATGGAAAACCACCATGTTCACCCCTTTGGGGGCTTTTGAATATTTAGTTATGCCATTCGGATTACAATCAGGCTCCGCATGTTTTCAATCGTTCATGAACCATGTCCTGGGACCTCTGCTCTACAAGAATTGCGTGGCCTTCCTCGATGACGTGCTGATATATTCAGAGAATGAGGAGCAGCATGTAAAGGATGTCAGGGAAGTGCTGAGCCAACTGCAAGCAAACCAGCTGTGGGTGAAATTGGAGAAGTGTCAGTTTCACACCAAGGAGGTGGAATTCCTGGGGTACCGCTTATCAGACAAGGGATTAGCCATGGATCCAGGCAAGGTCCAGGCGGTGCTGGAATGGAAGACACCGAAAACGAAAAAGGATGTGCAAAGGTTCTTAGGGTTTGGGAACTTTTACCGTAAATTCATCAAGAACTTTGCCCACTTAACGGCTCCCATCACGGACTGTCTAAGCAGCAAGAAGAAATTCGTTTGGACGGCGGAGGCGGAGCAAGCATTTGAGGAATTGAAAAGGGCATTCGCTTCGGAAGAACAGCTCCTGCATGTGGATTTACAAAAACCCATGAGAGTGGAAACTGATGCCTCAGACCGGGCGGTGGGGGCGGTGCTGCTTCAGCCGGGGAGCAATAAGTCGGAATGGAGACCGTGTGCCTTCTTTTCGCGTAAGCTGAACAAATCCGAGAGGAACTACACCGTATATGACCGAGAACTACTCGCCATTCACGAAGCGTTCCGGAGATGGAGACATTTACTAATTGGCGCACAGCATAAGGTGCAAGTGTGTACGGACCACAAGAATTTGGAGTATTGGAGAACGGCACGAGTGCTCAACCAACGACAAGTGAGGTGGGCCCAGGAGTTCTCCAAATTCCATTTTGAAATTTGCTATGTGCCAGGTCCAGAAAACATCAGAGCGGACGCTCTCTCACGCAAACCTGAATATTTGGAGGGGGAGGGAGCGCCTGAAGAGAGACATATTATCCCAGAGGACCGCTGGGTGTGTGGGGCGGCCTGGGTGGGGCAAAGGGAACTGGTAGAGGGAACGGTAAATGAAGAATACGCCCAGAATAAGCTCAGAGGTTTAAGGAGAGAGGGAGAAGACCCCGGAGGTTTTGAAGAAAGAAACGGGGCATTGTATTACAAAGGGGCACTATATATACCCGAAGGGGAATTGAGGGGGAGAGTACTCAAACAGCTGCACGACAACCCCACAGCGGGGCATTTTGGGCAACACAAGACCATGTGGTTGGTGACCAGGGAGTTTTGGTGGCCCAAGGTGAGGGAGGATGTACGGGAGTATGTGAGAGGGTGTGACCAATGCCAGAGAGCCAAAGGAGAAAGGCGGGCGCCAGCGGGGTTATTAGAACCGTTACCCACACCAGAACGACCGTGGGAGGCGGTATCGATAGATTTTATGACTGATCTGCCTAAATCCCAGGGGAAAACCGCCATACTAGTCGTAGTAGACCTGTTAACTAAGATGGGTCACTTTGTAGCTTGCTCACATGCAGTCACGGCGGAAGAGACAGCGAAATTGTTTGTAGAACATATTTTTAGGCTGCATGTCGCCCCCTTGAGGGTGGTCTCCGACAGAGGGAAACAGTTCACGTCCAGATTCTGGAGGAAACTTATGAGCTTGTTACACGTGGAGGTCAACTTTTCGACTGCCAGGCACCCTGAGACCAATGGGCAGGCGGAGAGGGCAAACGGTATCCTCCAACAATACCTGAGGTGTTATGTCAATGACAGAGAGAACGATTGGGTCGAAAAGTTGGCGCTAGCGGAATTTGCTTACAATAATGCGGAGAATGTGTCCACCGGGATGAGCCCCTTTTTGGCTAATTATGGGTGCCACCCCAGGGCGTTTCCAGGGGGAGGAGGGGAGAGATGGAGTGTCCCGGCCGCTGAACATTTTGTAGAAGAAATGGAAGCGATCCATCGTCAACTCCAACTCAACTTAGAAAGGGCCAAAGAAGAATATAAGAGGCAGGCAGACAAGAGCAGAAGGGAAGGTGAAACCATTAGGGTGGGGAGTCAGGTCTGGCTATCAACCCAAGGGTTGCCGTTCAAGGGGGGTTGCAAGAAATTGAGACCCAAAAGATTGGGACCATTTGAGGTCATCCAACAGGTCAACCCAGTGGCTTTCAGACTCCGGTTACCGAACCACATGAAACTGCACCCAGTATTCCACAGGTCATTACTGTCACCATATAGGGGGGAAGGTGAAGGGGTATCCACACGGGGGCCAGTCTTAGAAGAAAGGGAAAGCAGCAACCATGTGGCGGAGATCATCGACTCCAGGGGGAAGGGTAATCAGGTGGAGTATTTGGTCGCGTGGGAAGGGGAACCGGAGTCGGAAAACACCTGGGTGACGGCAGAGGAGGTCAGTGACGAGATCTTGATCGAAACGTTCCACCAAAGGTTCCCCAGGAAACCTCAGCCAGTAGCGAGGTTCCGGAGGGAGTACTTTGGCACCACCGACGATGAGGAGGAACTGGAAGGATTCAGGGAATCGGAGTTGGAAGAAGGAACAGACTCCGATGAGGAGGAGTACTTGGAAACCGGAAACAGCAACAGGTGGAGGGAAGTGTTCGAAACTTCGGAAGATGAGGGAGGTTCTTTCAGGGGTTTTGCTCCCTCGCCTCCCGCAGAGGAGGGGAGGGAAGGGGGTGAAGGGGGCCCTGGAGGGGAGGTGGATGTCAGGGAACTGCCATCTGAGGAGCAGGAGGTGAAAGGGCTCACAGAGGGTGAGAGAGACCATTCAGCTGAGGAGGGAACCAGCAGGGGGAGAAGTGGAGTTCCAAGGGAAAGTGAGTCGGAGGGAGGGCTCAGAGACACTTCAAGCGAGAACAGTGGGGAGGTTTCAGGACCTCCCATAGGGACACCTACTCCTCGCCGGAAACTGTCACGCCGAGAGTCCAGAAGACGCGTTTCCGTTAAGGAGCTTTTATGCTGGAAGAAGTTCCGTAAACGCCCACTGTCCGATTCTACGAGCGACTGATGGAGCCATGCTTAAGGAGCTCCGTCACAGACAGAGGTTTGTGGACTTAGCCAAACTCTGAGGGACTAGGATTTTACGCACAAGCAGCTCACCATCCCATCACAGAGATATCCAACTATCTTTCTCTGCAGGTGGAGAAGGACCAAGCAGGTAATTTTCTGGTACACTAAACACAGAACATTGCTGATGTATTAACCAGGCTGAATTTGGTTGATGCAAACCCAGCAGACACACCAACGGTTTGTGTATCACATGCCTGTTTACTTCCAGCTCTCTCTGGGAACTTTCATTGCATGTTGCTTTTGTATTACTGCTGTTTTTCCCGGAGACGAAGGCAAGCAGTCATGTTTTTCCTTTGTTCCTGACTACGCTGAAAAAAGCTGTAAATATGCTCTCTCTGTCTGCCTCTTCCGTTGTGGATGATTTACATATTCTGACGAAGAGTGTGCACGAGTCTCAGAACGTATCTGAGGCTCGTGTCGCTAATTGACTGATGCTGTTCCATGGGAGACCGGTGATTGTCCGGAGCCAGTTGGGGGCCTGCCTGATGCCCCCGTCTCCCTGGCAGTATCCCAACAGTGCTGTCTCAAAGACAGGGGCCACAGCAGTCGCTTCACCCCTGTGCCTTCTTTTCCCGCCAGCTTACTTATGCGGAGCGGAATGATGATATTTGGGATAGTGAACTCCTTGCCATTAAAGTGGCGTTCGAGGAATGGTGCCACCTGCTTCAGGTGCACCCGGTTCAGGTCCTCACGGATCATCGGAACCTCGAATATTTCCAAGCCATTAAATGCCTTAAGCACGGTGGGCTTTGTTCTTCACATGTTTTAATTTCCAGATCGCCTATTGCCCTGGCACCCAGAACAGAAAGTCAACGCTCTTTCCTGGAGGTACTCGGACTCTGGGGATGACGGTTCAGAGCCAGCACCCATGTTGACCTCGACCAATTTTCTCCAGGGAACCTGGGAGCAGGACTTTCAGGCACAGATTCGCCTGGCTGTTCGACAGGATCTGTTCACCAAGGACTGGTTGGATACTGTCCCGGTGCCTTTGGGACCAGGGGGTGCGCCACTTGATGTCTGGGATGGGTGTGTGTACCATCGCAGCCGGCTCTACATTCCGGAGGGGCCGCTCCGGACCTAGGTCCTTGAGCAGTGCCATGACACGTGAACCGCCGGACATGGGGGATACGCGAAGACACTGCAGCTACTGGCCTGAGCTTTCTGGTGGCCAGGGGTTTGGGTGGACATTAAGAAGTACATGCAGTCCTGTGAGACTTATGCTCAGACCAAGGTGCCGCGGCAGAGACCCCTGGGGCTCCCGGATGCAGTGATCTCCGATAGGGGTCCCCAGTTCACGTCCCGGTTCTGGGCAGCCTTCCTTAAGGGACTGGGTATTGAGAGGTGCCTCTCTTCCGTGTACCACCCTCAAACAGATGGCCAGACGGAGAGGGTTAATCTGTGGAGAGAATCAGAACTCACAGGGTTAAGAAGTTCTGAGTGACGTCTCACATTCTGAGGCGTGGTTTAGTATACTGAGGGGAGTGTTTTCCTGTGTCTCAGTGTGTTGTTCCGTTACTGGAGGAGAGACGGGCAAAAATGAGTGCTCTGTCATCAGGAGGGTTCTGAGTTGGTTTTCTACACGAATAAAGACTATTAGAAGATAAGGAAGGCACCGTGCGTTAAGCCTGATTTATTACACGCACACACACAGCAACAGTTTCTACGCTGCGTACACTCTGCTACAAGTAGCTATGGGAAGTCCTGGAAGCAGAGCGCTGAGCGGAAGCGTGTGGGCTCCAGAAAGAAAAGCTACAAATCAAACATTCCAAGTCCTGGAGCAATATCTCCGCTGCTCCTTCCTGAGCTACCATCAGGATGATTGGCCTCCTGGCTTCTGGACCCCCATTCCTGCTCCCACCCCGCCATCTTGCCCCCAGTCCTGACGTCCCCTGCTGGGACTTCAATTGCCCGTGAACTGGACCGTGACAATCGACAAACATGATGACTGCTGGTTTATCAATTTTAAGATCCAAGTATTCATTTATAAATTTGTAAAGTATTCATATATAAATTTATATATTTATACATTTATAAATATAAATGTATTCATTTATCAGTGTTCTTATATTGGATTGCATATATGTTCCAGGGAGAAAACCTGTTTGATCTTTGTGAATTGTCTCCTTCAACAATATCTTTAATCTGTTCGCGATGATATCAGCATAGATCTTATAGTCATTGTTTAGCAGAGCAAAAGGTCTATAGTTAGCAATATTTGATAGTCCTGTTCCTTGTTTATGGATGACCGAGGTATAACTCTCCTTCCAAGAGTCCGGTAGCTTTTAGGGGTAGGGATAAAGCATCTTCTAATTTTTTTATAATAAACAGCTGGAAGACTGTCAGGACCCTGATTTTGATCTTTGAATAGAATGCTGTACTTCCATCGCTGTAATGGGGAAATTCAAAGTTATTAATTTTTTCCAGCTATTTTGTTTGGCTACCTTAGAGTTTACTCTACAGGCTTTTTCTATTTTTTGTGTTACCTCTGATTCCTCAAGTTCTAACCAGACAGCGAGTTCTTTGGCTATTTTTCTCTCTATAACTTCCTCTGTCTCCTCCAATAATCCACTGAATCTCAATGTATTTTATCTTCTCTGCATTTGTAAAATTGCCAGAGAGTCCCAGATTGCTTCTTGTTGTTTCCTCAAATCCACTGTTTCCTCTCGTCTTTTATCGCATGCACTTTATCGCTGTATTTTTTTCTGCCCTTCTTCTAAATTCTGAGATTTCTCTTTAAGGTCATGCACGGTTTTTATTAATTCGGAATTTTTTTGTACCAAATTGTGTACCTGATCTGATAAATCCGCTGTAATTTTAACATTTTCATCTAATTTAACCTTCATTGACATAAAATTATCCTCTACTATTTTAGCATTTTCATTTACAGTTAAGATCTGCAATGTCTTTTCATAATTCCAATAATAATTCCTTGATATCCACTGTTGCATCTAGATCATAAGCAGAGCTTCTCCTTGCTTGTGTGCCTTGTGTAGCCAACGATGCAGTAGGAGGTTTTTTACCAGCCATTGCTGGGAATTTCTTTAGTCTCTTTAAATATGTAGCTCCTACCATACACTTTCTTATTCTCAAATTTATACGTGGTTCAGTCTATAATAAGATACTTCAAATTCATTCACATAAATTCTGAGTAGCAAGGTTAATAATTATAACTTCCAAATTCATTTACAATTTTTACCTGATAAATTTAAAAACTCACTAATTTAAGACTGAATTATATTGTGCAGTTTATCCAGTCAAATAATAATATAATTCCAATAATTGATTAATTAAATGAAACCATATTGATAATAAAAAGAAAAAAGAAGTAGGGGGGCTGGGAAATAAATGAACATAAATAAATAGGGACACGGGTGGTGTTGTGGGTAAAACCTCAGTGCCTAGGACTTGCTGATCGTAAGGCCGGCGGTTCGAATCCCCGCGGCGGGGTGAGCTCCCGTCGTTCAGTCCCAGCTCCTGCCCACCTAGCAGTTCGAAAGCACCCCTAAGTGCAAGTAGATAAATAGGTACCGCTTTATAGCGGGAACCTAAACAGTGTTTCCGTGTGCGGCGCTGGTGCTGGCTCGCCAGCTGCAGCTTCGTCACGCTGGCCACGAGACCCGGAAGTGTCTTCAGACGGCGCCGGCTCCCGGCCTCTTGAGCGAGATGAGCGCGCAACCCTAGAGTCGGTCACGACTGGCCCGTACGGGCAGGGGTACCTTTAAATAAGTACTAATGCGAAACAGATACTATAAGAGAAGAGAAAAAAATGGGGTGATAAGAAAAATAAAGAAAAATTAAAAGGGACAAAGTGGGGAAAAAGACAGGAAAAAGAGAGAAAGAGAGAGAGGGAAAAGAGAAAGAAAGAGGAAGACAAAAAGGAAAAAGTTTTAAGAGAGCGACAAAAAGCTAATGTTCTGCCAGCAGAGAGGAATTTTCAGTTTGAGTGCTGTATCTTCTTTTCTTCACTACGTGTCTCAACTCCGTCAGATCTTGCTGTTGAGTGAGTGCGCAGCCTTTACCTCTAGAATGAAATTTTAGTCCAGCTGAAACCGATGACAGCCAATCAACTGACAGCACATTACTGCTGAGTCTTTCTGACCCAGCACTTCCATAGAAAGTATTGCAGGCTGATTGCATAAGCCAGTTGCATCAGCTAGCAAACTCAAGCCTGCAGACTTACTATCTCTCACATTGGTCCTAGAACAATGCAGCAGTATGATTGGTCCGCAGGAGCCACCCAATCCAGCTCCAGGTGGAAGTGAATCCACAACCTGATTGGCCTACAGGAGAATCCCGGAATTAGCCAATCACGTGTGGCCCATTGTGTAAATAATGTATATAAAGCAGATATTGTGGGGGAACTTTCATTCCTCGCTAATATGAGCTGAATAAAGAGCATGAAATCCACACTCAACTCCAAGTATATTTCACTTGCCTAGATGGAGGATATGGAAGGGCGTGTGTAGAAACTGGCCTGCTGTACAGAGGTAACATTTACATTAGCTGCCCTACTCACTTTTGCCTCTGCCCCCACCTACCACCAGCATGTGGTGCTCAGAAGGTTGCCCAGAACGGAATGAGGTAATTGGGTTGGGGGAAAAGATTTTCCACCCCTGAATTGGCATTTCCTTGTAGGGAAAGGCAATGCAGCCCCCCCCCCAAGTTCATTTTGTGTGTCCCTTTCCCAATCCACCCTGTCCACACTAAACCTACCTTTTTGCAAGATCCAAGAGATTGCTTTGATCCTGTTATCAGCCCCCACTCTTACAAGCTGATGCAATTTGAAACAAAACACTGCAGTGTAGATAAAAAAGTTTTAATGCCACTGCCGTTTGGCCCCCTTCTAACCAGTAGTGCGCACACTAGGAGAAAGAAACCCTTGAGCACCTGCCTTCATTGCATGCCTGCATGATGTGAGTACACAGAGGACCATCTTCAAGCCTGGACAGAGGACAGTTAAGATCTGCAGCCTTGGTGGTTCCACATTCAGCAGTGCAGTCAATGTTCTCTAGATGTTGGGAACTCTTCATTGGCTGCAGCAGAGGCATTTGGCACAGGGGAAGAGGCTGGTTTGGAGGGTCAGCATAGCTCAGTGGTAGAGCCTTACATGCAGAAGTTTCCAGGTTCAATCCTCAGAATCTCCAAGTAGGAATAAGAAAGACAGACCACTGCCTGAAACCCTTGAGAGCTGCCACTCAGCATAGACAATATGGAGCTAGATGGACCAATGGCCTGGCTGTAAGGCAGATTCCTATGTCCCTTTACTCCAAGTATGGGGAAACTTGGGCCCTCCAGATGTGGTTGTGTTACAGCTCCCATCATGACCAGAGATTATGGGAGTTGTAGTTCAGCAACACCTGGAATGAGAAAAGCTCTCATCTCCACACCTGCTATATTCCCATTATCCATTTTCACCCTCTTACCCTCTTTAGCCAACTTAAGAAGCAGCGAGTTTGTTAGTTGAAATGCTCCCATTGCCCTGTCATGTCCTCATCCCCATCCCTATTTAAAAGCTCACAAGTAACCCTCAAGGTCAAATCCTGGGACCCAGTGGCAGTCCAAACCGTTTTGCTGTCTGGGGCGAAAGACAAGATGGCAGTCTCTCTCTTGTTCTATAGGCAGAATCTGACCAGGCTTTGAATCTTAAATCATAACTGGGCAATGTCTTCCAGCACACTTGAGCTGACTTGGAGAACTCAAGGCAGGCTGTGTGACACACACAAGCTAGTCCTCCCAACACTTTGCTGCTGCTCGCCAACCACCTCTACCCTGCCCTCAGCATCTTCCGCCTGAGGAGGCTGCTGGTCCCTCTCACCCCCAGCCCCCAAAGAGCTGCCTCGTCCAAAAGATGGAGAAGATGAGTAGTAAAGTCATGCTTAAGATGAGAGCCATCAGGTAGGTGAAAATCTGGAGCTGGGGGTTGCAGGCACACGCCCACATTGGGGAGCGGTGGTGGTTGGGCATGATTGTGGTGGCAGTGGTAGCACTAGCCGGGCGGCTTGGCTCACAGTAGCTCTCAATGCTTGGATCTCTCACTGGGCCCAGGTCCAGGGTGTAAACCCTGGGCTGGCAGAGGAAGTACCTGCTCTTGCGCTGCTCCTTCAAGCACAGCTGCCAACCCTACAGGATGATGTGGTTGGGCTCCAGGCACAGCAGGCGCAGGAGGGCTTCATTGGTGGGCAGCTCAGTGACAGGCTGGTCGGAGGGGAGGACAGTAGGGTGGCGGCAGAGTGAGCACTGCAAGCGGTTCTGGGCTGGGGACACCAAGCTGAGAAGAGCCAGGCACTTGATGCAGAAGGAATATTGGCACTAAAGGACCTTGGGGTGCAAAAAGTGTTGTCGTAAGGGTTTCAGCAGATGGGGCATTCAGCCTCCAGCCCCTGGACCTGCTTCTCAGCCATGGGGAAACCCAGTCAACAGCACAGCCTTCTTTGCTACCTAGGAGACTAAAAAACAAGGGCAGGTGGAAACCCAATGACAGTAATCATACAGCAGCATCAATGCAGTGGAACCTTTGGCCCACGAGAGGGAACGTTTGGCTTGCCATAGGGCCGTATTTACTGAGGCTGATGGGAGTTGTAGTTCTTCAACATTGGTGGGGGTGGGAGACAAGTTTCCCAACATCTGGTTTTTACAGCATCAGCAAATGCAAAGAGAGAGGTCCTCCACCCAAGGGAATTTGCAGTATGAAGTTTAAGAGTGGAAGTAAGCCCTTCTCTTGCAAAGCAATTGATAAGGCAAGGGTGGGAAGATAAACATCCACATCAGAACAGCCTGCTGGAACAGTCCAATGGCAATCTATTTTATTTTATTTTCAATGCAAAATTACAACAAAAATTACAAACATTGAATCCAAAATGAAACAGTACAAACAAGGAAAAAAACCCCAAAACACAAGAGAGGGAAAACACACACACACACACACAAACAAAAAAACAAAAAAACCACCACACATCTACAAATAATACCATATCATCATTCTAATCTAATCATTACTGTCAGGGGACTGCCATCGGAACAGGGAAGGGAAGGAGAGGGGCAGTTAGGTTACAGGGAACCTCCGAAAATCTTGTGAAGCAGTTCCCCTTCCTGTGGTGGGGAAAGCCACACCTCCAGTGGGGAAGAGGGGAAGGGACCAGAGGATGCTGCTGGGAGCCTCAGCACCGCTCCTGGGCAAGCCAGCCAGGAGGGAAGCACGCCTCTTCCGTCACCCACCCTGCGCAGAGGTGTAAAACGCAAAGAAGGAAGGAAAAGGCTGGGGGTGACTAAGCTATTATGTTGGGGGAGGACCCGGAAATGACCACTCCCGGATTCTGCTAGCGATTGAGGCAGACATGAACTTGTGGTTCTACACTGTAAATAGTTTTGCACCAAAATAAAACCTGTAAAAGACAGGTTGGAGTCCTGACTGGTTACTCACAAGCAACCACCATTGCCATCTGACAGCAATCCGGGAGTCATTGCGGTTGCTCAAGTGTAACAGCAGAGACACACACGATGAGTCACCTCAAAAAGGGAGCTGCAGGCGGAGGCACTGAGGGAGAGGAGGCGTGGAACGTAGCAGCCATGGTACAGAGGAACGTGGAGTTGGAGCCACACGTCATTGAGCTTGTAGTGAGGCTTGAGGAGCGCAGAGTGCAGGACCAGCAGGTCAGAACCACTCCAGTTGGGAGAAAAGTACCATTGCTGCTGAGCAAGTTTGGAGGGAAACCCCAAGAATACCTGGCATTTAAGACTGAGATTAAATACGCCCTGGACTTGCAAAAGAGGGCCACCCAATGGAAGTGCAGGTGTTAATCGATTCTGGGGCGAGTGAGAATTTTTTCAGCAGAGACTTTGCCTTGGAGCACCAGTTGCACCTGTTACCACTAGACTTTCCCTTGCAAGTCACCACCATTGATGGGAACCCTGAAACCAACCGTCTCCTTGATCTCAGACCCACTGAAAGAGGCGGTCATTAAACCGCTTCTTAAAAAAACATCTTTAGACCCAGCCAATATGGCTGTCAGCTTCGTTCTGTAGCTGACAGAGGCTGGGAATCTAAGCAAGCCAAGGGAGATAAGGACACTGGAATGTGGACTGGAATGTGAGAGGGAGGAGGGGCAGCCGAGTGGCAGAGTTTCAGAGAACAGAGAGCAAGCAGAAGATAGCAAAGCTCTAAACACCAATCTTAATTCAGAGACAGAAGGGGAGAGGCCGGGAATAGCTAGCCCAAAAACTTGAAGGCGCAAAAAGGTCAGTGAGAGGAGGGAAAAAGAGCGGAAGCGAAAGGTTTTTTTCCACTGTTGGAAGAAGAGGAAGGGGCGGAGTTTAGACTCGGCAACTGCTAACTTGGAGTCAGACACAGAGTGAAGGAGCTCCAGAGTGATTTATGTGTTTGAGCAATAAACCTGAGATAATTACTGCCGGTGTCTCGCTTCTGTGGGAGAGCCAAGCCATTACAATGGCCAACTATCGCCCAGTCTCCAATCTTCCATTCTTGGGCAAAGTGATTGAGCGTGTGGTTGTTGAACAATTCCAAGCTCTACCTCTCTTTCAAATCGGAACCAGTGAAGGCGGTGAAGGTCCTGTGCGAGTGCCTGGAGGCGGTTGGAGGATGGATGGTGGCTAACAGATTGCGGTTGAATCCTGACAAGACAGAAGTACTCTTTTCGGGGAACAGGGGGCGGGCAGGTGTGGGGGACTCCCTGGTCCTGAATGGAGCAACTGTGCCCCTGAAGGACCAGGTGTGCAGCTTGGGAGTCACTTTGGACTCACAGCTCTCCATGGAGGTGCAGGTGAATTCTGTGTCCAGGGCAGCTGTCTACCAGCTCCATCTGGTACGCAGGCTGAGACCCTACCTGCCTGCAGACTGTCTTGCCAAAGTGCTGCATGCTCTAGTTTTCTCCCACTTGGACTACTGCAACAGGCTCTATGTGTTAGTTTCTGTTTGTGCCACTGTGCAGCTGCTTAGAGTCACAAGACTCTGTTTACATTCAAGAGACAATCCAGGCTGTTGGAAGTCTCACGGAAGACGGATGTGATGTACTGGTTTCCTGTTCCTTTGTTTGTTTCAGTTGCTCTCTGCTCTCACAGAGAGAGAATGTGTTTTCTGTCTGCGTAGCTTAGTAATAAAACTCATAGAGATGTGGCCATAAATCTCATCACTTCCGTGTGCTGCTTTGATTCTCTGCATAATGGGAATGTGCCTGGAGGTCTCATCAAAGGCTCAGATCGTTAATCACATCGAAGGACTCAGCCGGAGGAAAATGAGCTTTATCAGCTCGGTCGAACGGAGATTTCAACATTTTTTGTTTCGGGCCCAGAAGAACATCAGAAAGAATGGAATGTAGGTTATCTTCTCTGTGTGTCAAGGGTGGACTTCGAACTTCAAGCCAAAACACTAACCGGCTGCGGCAGAAGGGTGCTTTTGGAATGCAGCTGCTTGTAAACAGACAGAGTCTGCCTTAAAGACTCAGACATGGCTAATCCAAAAGTACAGGAGGCTCTTCAAAATGTGATGGGAATTCCAAAGCTCTCAAAAGGTAATTATCAGGACTGGGTGCAGTATGCAGAGGCTCTGCTAAGAAAAGAGGGTCTGTTTAATGTGATAACAGATGCCCCCCCAGCTCCGGTGACCGAAGCATGGGAGGCTAAGGATTCCAAAGCAAGGGGGACTCTGACGCTTATTGTGTCCCCTGAAGAGTTATGTCTTTTGTGTGACAAGGACTCAGCCCAAAGAGATGTGGGACAGTCTCCAACAGTCACATTTAAGAACAGAGGCTGGTGCTTCTTTGCTCTTTTAGGCCAAGTTGCATGATATGGCACTTGCTGATGGAGCAGACGTACGTGCTCACCTCATGGAAATGCAGAATCTCAGGCATGAGTTGCAACAGCGTTGAATCACCTTTCCAGAGGCTGTGTATTCCTTCATGATTCTACATTCTTTGGGTTCAAGTTGGGAAGCGATTGCCAGCCAGCTTGCTATTTTGCCTACTGCTCTGCTAACGGTAGCGCATGTTACTGCTGTGGTGTTAAATGAAGCGGATCGGCGTAGTGCTAACTGCATCACTAAGGGGGAGTCCTCACAGATGTCATCCCAGAATGCAGTGGAACCACTAGATGGCGCCAAAGCTTTGAAGGCAGTGAAATGCTACTCGTGTGGATGTCTAGGCCACGTGAAGAGGGAATGTAACTATCCCAATGCCAAGGCAACAGAGCAGCACAGCGAAAGTTCAACGTGTGGAAAAGGCAAAGGTAAAGGCAAAGGTCAGAAGTCCAGGACAACGCAACTCAATGTTAGTTTCTGTTTGCCACTGAGCAGTGCTTTGGAGTCACAAACTCTGTTTACATTCCACACATTCCATACTGTTGGAAGTCTCACGGGAGACGGATGTGACGTTAGTGGTTTCCTGTTCCTTTGTTCCTTTGTTCAGTTGCTCTCTGCTTTCATAGAGAGAGGATGTATATTTCTTTGCTGTCTGCGTACCTAGAAAATAAACTCTTTACAATGTAGCCATAAATCTCATCACTTCCGCATGCTGCTGGAAACTCTGCTTAATGGGAATGTGCCTGAGGCCTCATCAAAGGCTCAGGTCGTTAATTATCGTCAGGGGCGACTAGGCCGGAAGATGAGCTTTATCAGTTTGGCCGAATGGAGATGCCGACATTTTGGGGTCTGGGCCCAGAAGAACAGACTGTAAGTTATCTTCTCTGTGTGTCAAGGAGATTGATGAGAGGTATGTGCTCGAGCCCCAGGAAGCCTGCCAGTCCCTAATTAAGGGTGGTCTTTGAACTTCTAGCCAAAGCTCTGACCGGTTGCTGCAGAAGCTCAGGAGCATGCAAAGGCCTCAAGAAGGGTGCTTTTGGAATGCAGCTGCTTGTAAATAGACGCAGCTTGCTTTAAAGACACAGAAGGCTAATGCCAGAATAATGGAGGCCCTTCGAAATGCCATGGCAATTCCTAAGCACTCAAAAGGGAATTATTTGGACTGGGTGTAGTATGCAGAGGCTCTGCTAAGAAAAGAGGGTCTGTTTAATGTGATAACGGACGTCGTCGTCCCCAGCTCCAGTAACTAAGAATGGGAGGCTAAGGATTCCAAAGCAAGGGGAACTCAGACACTTATTGTGTCCCCTAAAGAGTTATGTCTTTTGCGTGACAAGACCTCAGCCAGATTGATGTGGAACAGTCTGCAACAGTCACATTTGAGAATGGAGGTGGTAGCTTCTTTGTACTTTTATGCCAAGTTGCATGATATGGCACTTGCTGAAGGAGCAGACGTACGTGCTCACCTCATGGAAATGCAGAATCTCAGGCATGAGTTGCAAAAGTGTGGAATCACCTTTCCAGAGGCTGTGTATTCCTTCATGATTCTATATTCTTTGGGTTCAAGTTGGGAAGCGATTGCCAGCCAGCTTGCTGTTTTGCCTACTGCTCAGCTAACGGTAGTGCACGTAATTGCTGTGGTGTTGAATGAAGCGGATCGTCATAGTGCTAGCTGCATCACCAAGGGCAAGTCCTCACAGACATCATCCCAGAATGCAGTGGAACCACTAGATGGCGCCAAAGCTTTGAAGGCAGTGAAATGCTACGCGTGTGGACATCTAGGCCACGTGAAGAGGGAATGTAAACATCCCAAGGCCAAGGTAACAGAGCAGCGCAGCGAAAGCTCAACGCGTGGAAAGGCAAAGACAAAGGTCCGAAGTCCAGGACGACGCAACACAAGTCAATGGTCTCACGCCTCACTCCAAAGGTCCAGAAGACGTCTAGATCTTTCTTCATCGACGACTCGGGAGCTACCAGGCACGTCTGTCGGGACAAACACCTGTTCGTGTCTGTTACTCCACAGGAAGGTGCGATTCAACAAGCAGGTGACCACACGATTTCCAGTCAAGGCTACGGAACGGTTGTTCTTCACAGCTCTCAAAATTAGCTCTTATCCTCCAGTGAAATTACTTATACAGCCAAATCGTGAAATTAATGTCTTTTACCCAATAAAGAAGAAGAAATTCTCTCGACCTTAGTTAGCTAGTCCTTGCTTTAGATTATTTATAAGACGGGGAGACGGACTTCCTGTTTGCGCCTTCCCCGATCGTGCCTGATTCAAAAAAAATTTTTTCTTTACAAATCCAATTTCCGTATTACTCACGGGTTGTTGCTTTTAGAGTCCAATTGTTCACAAGAAGAAGTCAGCGCTCTCCGACCATGGCATGCGGTTTCACTCTGCAGGAGAAGCAGTCGACTCTCAGCACCGCGCCACTCACCCCGTCCCCCGTTCCGAAGCCTTTAAAAAGGCTCCTTCGCGGGTCGGGGGGGCGCAAATGGTGCCTGCTGAGTCACCAAGTTCACAGGCTTCAGCGCCTGTGATTTCTGAGGGTCCCTGCGTCGCCGCAGCGGCAAGACCCAGATCCTGCGGAGCCGATTCCCTCCGGAGCTCGGAGGGAATCCGCCATTAGCCGATGGCACTAACCCGGAAGTGCCCAAATTCTAATATTCTTTCAATTAACTGTATTATACTTTTGGGGGGGGTTTCAACAGTCAGAATCAGATGCTTTGATCTTATATTCCTTTTTCCCTAATGAGATACCTTTTATTTTATTATCATTTCTTATGTCATTCATAAATAATTCCAGTGACAAGGGGCAACCTTGTCTTGTCCCCCTCTCTATACAAAATTCTTCTGTTATTTCATTATTAAGAATAAGTTTGGCTTTTTGTTTCCTATATATTGCCTCTATAGCTTTAATATAATCTTCCCCCAGTTTCATTTCCTTTATGACCCTTTTCATGAAGTCCCATGACACCTGGTCAAATGCCTTTACTGCATCTATTGATATTAAAGCAGCCTTTTTGTCTGATCTTTCCTCTAGGTATTCTAGTAAATCTATTACATTCCAACACATTCAATGCCAGAGATCGTCGGTGCTGGCAGAGCTCTGAAAAAGCAATCCTCCCGGATTTACAATGCTACTCCTCCCCCCTGACCCACAGTCCGCAATTGATGGAGGACAGAGAAACCTGGGGGTGTTATCCCATGTAGTGAGACTACTTCGCCTTCCCATACCCAGGTCTCTGTCACGCAAGCCAGGTCAATCCCCTGCGAGACAAAAAAGTCATGCATGGTGGCGGTTTTGTTGCCTATGGACCTGGAATGCACAACACCAATGACAGAGGTGGGTAATCCCTGCTCGCCCTACCCTCGTTCCTTGGGATGGGGCGTAGATTGGAAGGGGTTCGAGCATCACTGCATCTCAAAACCCTTCACCAATAGTGATATCTAGCCCCACCGCCATTCCTCCCTAGCCCTTCAATAGTGGGAATCCTAGACCCCATACTAGCCTCCCCAATAGACGGGTAACATCCCCTCATTAACAAGTCATCCCTGGGCCAGGACTCCTGGGTCAAAATGGTAAGGGGAAGAGGTGAAGCTTTGATAGGGTAAGTATCCCTAGAAGATAAAACCCAACCAACCGCACCCCAAGCGGGGAGGACGGTCCCACGGTGTTTTGTTAACTGTCAATCCCCCTGCGGGAGTATTAATGAGGCATGTGCTATAAAATGGGGATTTCTGGCCAACAAAGAGCCAGCTTTGAATTCGGAAGATCTGTCCATCCTGTCTCACCAGGAGTACAGTAGAGAAGATCGATCATTCTCATAAATTTTTGGAACATTAGGCAAAGGTCCAGATATAGATTGGGTGCTGGATTTCTCCAGACTGTCAGCAAGATAGAGTTATTTAGGTGTTGTTGCCATAGAAATGTCAGAGGTGCCAAATTCCTCATCTACTTCGATGTCGCTTGAAAAGGGAACAGGGAGTTGCACTGATGTCTTTCAATGGGGTAAAAAGCTGTTGGACGTCTTTAAATATTGTGCTCTAGGCTCTACTGTCCTTATATTTTGGGTAGAAATCTTAGTCTTTATACTCATTAGCCTCTTCTTCAGGTCTTGTAATTCTAGGCTTACAGAATTATTTTCTTCCTTTGGGCAGTTAGTATTTCTAGTGTTAAGCTTGAATTCCCTTGTCTGCATTAGCTTTGACTCTATGCAAGGAACCAATTGCCTCCTTGTTTCATCCTTAAATACCCTCACTGGGCGGAGAGAGTGGAACCACCATAGAGTATCCTTTATCTCCATGAGTCGAGATGGGAGGGCTGATGATCTAAAGGTCATAAATAGGCGCGCGATGTTTCCCAAGGTAGGCAGGAAGTGGAAATTTTCTAGATCTGCATTTCAGTAATGGTAATTCAGGAGCTGAGACAAGGACATAGTAATTTGTCTGTGGTTCATCCATCTATGATTGTATCGGTGAATCTCAAGCATTATCTGGTTCGTTTGCAAGACTTGACAGGACCTCACTTCATCCATAGTTCGAGTTGGTGAGTTGTTAACAAAGTCATTTCTTATCATCCTTATAAGCCCTTGGGCATTTAAAGGGGATGAACTGGTATCCAGTTGTTTCTCAATGTTAACTATTTTGGTGAGGATTTCATTCAGTCTTTGGAGAACCAGATCCATAGTTTCTGCAGACAACATGCAAATCTCTTGGTAGGGATGCGTATCCGGAATCGGTTGAAAGCAGGCTCCTCTAATATCTTGTTCTAGAGACATGGGTGGGTCAGCGTTAGGAGCGTTAGGAGTGGGAGGAACCCCTCCTGCTCCTGCTGTTGCCCTCTTGGACGGATTAGCTTTTTCTGGGAGGAGGGGGGTTGGGTCAGTGCCATCCTCCTTAAGGGGGGGAAGGTTACCCTAGCATTGTTACTCACTGTTTGTTCTGTTTGTTCCATTTCCTCAGCTTCCTCAACCCGCTCTGTTTCTGAGCCAAGGAAGACGGCGTTGGCTCTCTGCCAATTCTTTGTTTTAGAGGAATTATGAGTCCCAATTATACTATTCTGGCTCTTTGTACCTTGTTTTCTCCTTCTGGCAGGCATTCCGATAATTACCGTATTTTTCGCTCCATTGGACACACCAGACCATAGGACGCACCGGACCATAGGAGGGGGAGAACAGGGGGGGAAATTTTTTCTTGTTCTCCCCCTCTAAAACAAGGTGCGTTCATCCCTTTTGAGGTCATTATTAGGACTTGCAAACTCTGTAAAATATGAAACAATATGTTGTGAGCTGGGAATACTGCCTTTATCAGTAAGAGCATGGCTGAGGACCTTGAAATATTGGATCTTCCTCCATTATAGAGCCCTATCCCCTAATACTATACTTTACGATCTTTTAAGTGATAGTGCAATCTACAATCTATCAGTGATTTGTAGGAGAAAACTGGATTCGATAGGGCTCACTCTAACTGATTTTGAAATCTCTGATCCCAAAGATATATGGGAAATTATCAGGAAGACCCTCACAGAAAAAAGTGTTCTCGCCATGCTTGAGGTTGCAAAGCACAGCACCTGCTCTCCTATCCACCTAAATCTCCCTTTGTGTAGAGATTTCCAAAAGGGATACATGACAAATCTGAAGAAACATGAATCGTGTAGGCTGTTTATGTTGGCCAGATTTAACATGTTTCCCTCGGCGGTAGTGAGAGGAAGATACTTAGCTATCCCAGAATCAGAGCGTCTCTGTAAATGTAGAAAACAGGAACCCGATACTCTAGAGCATATATTCTTTTCCTGTGATTTTGGCAGCTATGCCAGAAGACAATTATTTGAGGCCCTAAAATTTAATAGACAGTTTTTTACACAACCAACTGTTCAGGACCTGCTGGCGGACAGCGATGATCAAATTACTTTAATAGCGGCTGAATTTTTAAGTGCTGTCCATGAAGAAAGAATGGGCCATGATAAAGAGACTTAGTGGTTTTTAATGGTAGGTGATGTTGTTGTGTTGTATTATATTATTTATGTACATTGATTTATTTTTTGGAGTTAAGAATAGGACTGGGATAAATTGTGTTCGCTGAGCCCGTATTTTATACAGTCTGTATATGATGTTTGTTTGTTAATGTGAGGTGTGATATGCCTAATAAAGGATTTTGAATTGAATTGAACAAGGTGCGTTCAAGGTACATTCACCCAGGCTTGTGGGGCTGGTGGTGGGGGGAAGCACTGCTTTCCCCCACCGCCAGCCTCAAAGATCCCTGAAGCCTTTGGAGCGCAGCACCCGCTGCCCTGGAGAGGCTGTGTGCGCAGCCATCCCCAAGCTGGAACAGCGAGACAGAGCCCTCCGCCTCGCTGTTCTGGCTTGGGAACAACCTTGCTAGCTTCTGCAGGACAGCGGGGTGAAGGCACCCCGCTGCCCTGGAGAGGCTGTGCGCGCAGAAATCCCCAAGCTGGGACAGCGAGACAGAGCCCTCCGCCTCGCTGTTCTGGCTTGGGAACAACCTTGCTAGCTTCTGCAGGACAGCGGGGTGAAGGCACCCCGCTGCCCTGGAGAGGCTGTGCGCGCAGAAATCCCCAAGCTGGAACAGCGAGACGGAGCCCTCCATCTCGCTGTTCTGGCTTGGGAACAGCCTTGCTAGCTTCTGCAGGACAGCGGGGTGAAGGCGCCTCGCTGTTCTGGCCTGGGAACAGCCTTGCTAGCTTCTGCAGGACAGAAGGACAGGACAGAAGGCTGTGCGCGCAGAAATCCCCAAGCTAGAACAGCGAGACGGAGCTCTAGGCTGTGGATGTGGATGTGGATGTGGATGTGGATGTGGATGTGACTCTGGCTCTGGCTATCTTTCAGGTTCTGATTCTGAATGAGGGTCTGGCTCTGGCTCTGATTCATGGTCTCGCTCTGGCTGTGTCTCTGTTTCAGGCTCTGATGCTGTATCAAGCCCAGTATCAGCCTCAGCCTCTGTTTTAGACTCAGGCTGTGGCTGTGGCTCTGTTTAAGGATCTGGCGCTGTATCAAGCACTGTTTCTGGCTCTATTTCAGGCTCCTGCCCAGTATCAAGCACTGTTTCAGGCTCTACCTCTGCCTCTACTTCTGCTTCTAGCTATGTTTCAGGCTCAGACTCTGTTTCAGGCTGTGTCTTTGTTTCCTGGCTCCTGCACTCTATCAAGGACTGTTTCAGACTCAGGCTGTGGTTCTAGGTTGTGGCTGTGGCTGTGGTTCTGGCTCTGTTTTGGGCTCTGGCCCTGTATCAAGTGCTGTTGCTGGCTCTGTTTCTGTCTCTGGCTATGTCTCTGGCTCTGCCTCTGGCTGTGTCTCTGTTTCAGGCTCTGACTGTGTATCTGGCTTTGGCTATGTTTTCAGCTGTTTGTCTGTTTCAGGTTCCAACATGGTCTGGAGCACTGTTTTCGGCTCTGGCTCTGGCTCTGATTCAAGGTCTAGTTCTGGCTCTGTTTCAGGCTCTGCCTCTGCCTGTGTTTTAGGGTTTTTTTCCAATTTTTTTTATTGTTTTTCCAAATTTGTAACAAAACAAACACAATACAAATATAAAACATACATAACATGTAACACACATAATGAAAAAAGAAACATAAAAACATTGCTTTCAATACCTAATTTAACTTCATTGTTAACTGACTTCCTCGAATCCCTCCTATCTGAATTTCATTTTATCTCCTTGTAGCAGTTCTCCTAAATCTTAATTCTAATAAATTAAAATCCATTTAATTATTATGTTTTTTATTTTTTTTATTAAAGGATTTTTTTATAACAACAAAAACATAACAATACAATACAATAAAAACAACAAACAAACAAAAAAACAAGTACAATTTCAGATCTTGTTTTCTTATACCTTACTTCTCCGACTTCCTCATGCCTCCCTTTTCTGTATTCCAATTTCTAATCATTTATTCAGCAAATCTTCCCTTATTTTAATTTAGTTTGATCTTACTTATTCTCCTTATCTTATCCATTACTAATAGTAACCATTTATTTTCTAATCCAACATCATTTTAACTTTCATTAATTTTGTAATATTTCTTTAAATAGTCCTTAAATTTTTTCCATTCTTCTTCCGCTGCTTCTCTTCCCTGATTTCGGATTCTGCTCGTCATCTCTGCCAGGCCCATGTAGTCAATCACCTTCATCTGCCATTCTTCCAGGGTGGGTAAATCTTGTGTCTTCCAGTACTTCATTTAATTATTATATTCTACTCTTTTATTAATTCTAATCCCTATTGTTTAACAACCCATTATTATTATAATCCTCCGCCTATTTGTTACTTCCAAGTAACTTCCATTATCTTATATTACAATATTTTGCCAAATATTCTTTAAATTTCTTCCAATCTTCTTGAGTCTTCTCCTCCTTCTGATCATGGATTCTTCCAGTCAGGTCGGCCAACTCCAAAAAGTCCAACATCTTCATCTACCATTCTTCTATTGTTGGTATTTCTTGGTATTTCCAGTTTTTCGCTATTAGCAGTCTTGCTGCTGTGGTGGCATACAAAAACAATCTAACATCCTTTTTGGGCAATTCCAGACCTATTATTCAAAGTAGAAAGGCTTCTGGTTTCTTAATAAATGTATTTTTCAACATTTTTTTCAACTCATTATAAATATTTTCGACAGACTCCCCAGCGAGATGGCGACGTGAACGGCAGCCTTGTTCTATGCTCGGTAAAGCTTTGTTTTTACTATCTACTTTGGCGGGTTCTAAGGGCCCTAAGATGCCTTAAGGCGTTTATTTTAGAAGTTTTATGGTTTATGGTTCAGATTATTTCTACTTCTCCCATAAATCTGCAAGAAATTGCGGCAGATAAAGATAAACGCGGCAGATAAAGACTGCTAAAGGGAGTAGGGCTCATTAACAGCAAAACCTGCCCTGACCCTGCAATTTTGAGAAATCCTCTCCCTATTTTTCTTGCCGACATGAGAGGGAAGAAACGCTGCAGGCAGCATTCCAATGAAGCTACGAGCACGGCCAAAAAACAGACAAATATCAGGGATTTCCTGCCTGACAATGACCTAAATGAGATCTGTAGAAACTTCCCTACAGCAAACAGTTATGAGGCCCTAGCTCCCAGTACTACTCATGAGGAGCCTGCCGGCATTGTGGACGGCCTACAACTAGCCTCGAACCTGCGTATGAAGGAACAGACGGAACAGACTCTTGAGTCCCTGCAAAAAACTTCACCTGAATTATCCCAGCCACCAGTCCAGTTAAACAAGGACCGAGAGGCACTGGAACTGCTAATCTGCCAGACTGAGTTGATAACACATACCATCACTACCATCACCAACTTATATAAAAGGCTGGATGGGATTGAAAAGAAGCTTGAAAAAGTCTTTGGCTTGTTCAGTTGCCCCCCCCCCCCTCACTTCCTCAGCTTAACAATATTGCAAACCCCGCTCACCTCTGCCCAACTGTGCAGGCTAACCTTGCACAAAAACAAGTGAGATGCCTGCCCAACCAAGTACAAAACTCAAGTCTGCAACTCCAGAACAGCAAACTTGCAGTACTGGTGGGAAACCACCCCTTGAATCACAACAAATGGGCGGATAAACATTCGGTTGCAAATTCCCTGACCCAACTGCTGGGGCAGACACTACGCCCCGTAGATATAGTGGACATCTCATGGCTGCCTTCTGGACCTTATATGAGACGTATGGTTATTAACTTTAGATCTGCCCACTGTGCGGCAAAGATTCTAGGACTAAGAAACCGTACAAGAAAATGGCACATCTATTTCACAAGGGTATTCACCAACCTGACCCGCACACCGCTATGCACCAGGATAGGTGCTGTCTGTGCTGATGCTGGGCCTGTGCGCCATAAAGAACAAATAGGCGGGGGAATGGAGCCGGGACACATTACCCCTCAGGGAGTGGCAAGCCTGCCCGCAAATGACCTAATTGATTTTCTACACCCCCCGCTTGGTACTCTGGTCTCTACGTGCAACGAGCCTGGTATTGGACTACCCAAGCCAGACCAGTTTGAAATGCTCTCGTCCTCATATGCCTCGATGCCGGAATTGGAGGCTTCCATTATTTTAAGTCCAATACGTAATCAAGATCCACAGCATTTGTCAAATTTTGACCCGCTAGCAGTACCGACACAAGACTCAGCTGTTGACCTGCTACCTGTACAGCCTATATGGGTCGGCAAAGCCCTCGCTCTGCATAAACCAGCTGAACATCATGATACATCAGCTGATCATCATGATATTTGTAATGGTGTCATCAAAGATCCTTTGGGCCAAATCAACCTATTGGCCCCTCAGTTAAAGCCATCACACCTACCTTGGGACCAGCGACCTCAAACCTGGAACCACCAAGCAGGGCAGAAGGAGGAGGAGCCTAACTCAGGAGCCTCAAACCACCGGAAAAGAGATTGACTGCCACTATTTCCACCATCACCCTATTTCCACATCCTATCTTGGAATGTGGCAGGATGGCTATCTAAGCAGGGTGACGTCAACCTTCTGGATTTCCTCACAAAATTTCAGATTATATGCCTACAGGAGACATGGTGTCTAGATCTCCATGTCCCTTCTCTACAGGGATACGAAGCTTTTGCTACCCCTGCGATAAAAACAAATTTTTGAGGCCGACCTAGTGGTGGCTTAGTCACTTTTGTTTCCACCAAGCTAAAGTGCAAGGTCCGGCAACAGCAGTGGGCGAAGAGTAACAATCTACAAATCCTACTTATTTCTAGCAGTGAAGGAGGAGATTTCCTTTGCTTTAATATATATATCCCTCCTATAGGCACCCCTTCCCAGTCGTCACAAACCTGGGAAGATTTAGAGCTATGTTTGGAAAAGGCTGAACTAGAATTCCCTGGCATGGATATCCTGCTGGCAGGTGATTTCAACGCCAGGATAGGAAACGACATTAATACGTACTGCTCTAAATCTCAGTTACTGCCAGAGGCAGATTGGTTTATTCCCTGGTCCTCTGATGATAAGGTCTTGAATAAGGCAGGTATTAAATTAATGGAGACTGCCTTCAAACATAATCTGTATAATTTGCATGGTACCCATATGGACAGGTCAGGGGGTTTCTTTTCTTTCCTTGGGCCTAGAGGTGCGAGCGTTATTGATTATATCTTGGTCTCCCCAAAACTCTTGGAGAGGTCATAGGGCTTTAGGACTTTCAACAGAACTGAGAGTGATCACCTCCCTATATCAATTTCACTAATTCCCCGTGGTTTGGAGGATCCACAATATCGCAATCACTGTGCAGACCCACCTCCAACTCTGGCCCTTTGCAGGCGTAAATGGAACAGCGACCTGGAATTCAAAATCAAACTACACCTGCATTCATCAGATTTACTGGCCTTGAGAGACCAGTGTATTTTATCTAATTCTGACCCCTTTCTAACATTTCAGCAGGTCTCAGAGTCGCTCTTCCCACTACTCACGAACCCCAACCCTCCCAAACAACAAAATAATTCGAGGGCCTGGTTCGATAAAGACTGTAGGAATCTAAGATCTTTGCTCAGGAAATTACAAAATAAGGTAAAACAGGAAGGGACCCTGTCCTCAGTGGAAAACCTGCACAGGTGGCGCTCTCATTATAAAAATACTCTAAAACTTAAGAAATCCCTCTATAGAAAGGAACAATGGGAGGCACTCGACAAGGCGATCAAATTGCGGGACGACAAAAAGTTCTGGGAAATAATTGCTCAGGGAATTTCACCCAAAGGGATAACTGTAACCAACAGTATTTCATCTAACTTATGGTACCAACATTTTCCCCGGCTATATACAGCTCCAAACATTGCTAAACCGAGCCAGTTTCCTCCTCTTAAAAACGATCTATTAATGGGCTGGGATCCTGTTACCGAATTAGAATGTTTACAGCTAATTAAAACACTCAAGAATGGCAAAGCTCCCGGTGAAGATATGATTCCTCCTGAGGTGCTTAAACTAAATGCCCAGTGTATGTTGTTTTTGAAGAAAATGAAGGAGGAGCAGGAGATTTGCAGGAGTCAAAGGAGAGTTACAATATGAGGCCTGACATGATGATAAAAAAGGACAATAAAAACTGGATGTGGAAAGCCTGGTCTGAATGGGAGTCTGGAAAATGGAGAGATCCCTTTTGGAGGAGATCTGAAGACCTGAGGATTACAAATTTGTTGGTGAAAGCTGGAGCTTTGGGGACATCTGGATCTGAAAGAAATTTGAAACAAGAGTTGGAGCACCCCATAGGCTTCGCCTTTAAGTATGGAGGACTGGCTGGAAGCAACATGGATTCTGTTGGGCCGGAGCCCCTCCGAGACTTGGGGTTTAACATCAAGGACTATCAAAGAGACCGGCAGAAAGGAACTGAGAGAGATATAAGGGCCTCGGATGTGAGATCTCCAGGCTAAATAAATAACATAAAGACTGATGGATATTGGTTGGGGACTGGAACCGGGAAAAGGGTGGGTGGAGGTTGGGAATCCAAAGGGTACATAAGGATAATTTGCTTTTTATATTTTTTGTTAGTGGTAAGGAATTGGGTAAATCGTGGAAGGGAAATTTTGGTCGACTTTAGGAAAAAGGTTTAAGAATAATTAATGAGGTATAAGTGTTGATGTGTAATTTTAATAAGGTAAAATTGGTTTCTTTTCTTTTTAAATTAATTGAAAATAAGGCTGTTAAAAATAAATTGAAGAAATGGAAAAAAGAAGTAAAGTAAAGCAATAGTATGTTAGAACAAATGTTTAAGCTAAGGTAAAGAAATAAGTTAAGGACTTGCTGAACTGACAATTTAAATTGGAATACAAGAAGGGGAGGTGTGAGGAAGTCTGAGAAATAAGGTTAAGAATAATAAGTATTAGAAACTTTATGTGTTTTTTCTATTCTTTTTTTTGTTTAGTTTTGAATGTTATGGATTTTTGTGTTTCTTGTTTTGTTTATTTTTTGTTTTTGTTTGTTCTGTGTTATTTGAAAATGCTAATAAATATTTAATAAAAAAAAAATAAACTAAATGCCCAGTGGTGGGCTGCTTTTTTGGCCCAACTTTTTACGGTAATAAATGATACATGCAAAATCCCAGAAAACTGGAAACTGAGCCTGGTAGCCCCCATCTATAAGAAGGGCGACCCCCAAGACCCCTCAAACTATCGCCCCATAAGTCTCCTGGACATTGTGTATAAACTTTATACTCGCCACCTGCTAAATAAATTGGTTGACTGGGCTGACCACTCTAACTTGCTTAATCCGGAACAGGCAGGATTTAGAAAGGGCCATAGTACAATAGGCCATTGTTTGGTATTACAGACAATGATAGATAAGTATACAAAGACACACAAGAGCAAACTTTTTGTGGCTTTTGTAGCTCTCACATCCGCTTTTGACTCAATCTGTAGGGACAAATTATGGCAAAAACTATATGACACAGATATAGATAGACGACTTTTCAAAATACTTAGAGAGTTACATACAGACATTACAGTTAAAATTAGAACTGGGATGTCAGGCAACTATACTGACCCACTGCCAGTGGGGAAAGGGGTTAAACAGGGCTGTTTGTTAGCGCCGTTCCTCTTTAATTTCTATATAAACGACATTGTTCAACATATGGCAAAGTATAAGTCATCAGCTCCTGCCCTGGAAGGCAAACACCTGAATATACTGCTATATGCTGATGACATGGCGGTCATGGCACTCACTCGAAGGGGCCTACATAGCATGCTGGAGGGGCTCGCAGCTTATTGTTCCCAAACCTCTCTAAAGATAAATTATGATAAAACAAAAATTGTGGTATTTACTAGAGCTCGCCACACATTTAGATGGTCTTTAGATGAACACAAAATTGAACAATGTCTTCTCTTTAAATATCTTGGTATCACTTTCCAAGCTACATCTAGCTGGCTTGCCCACTTCAAGACTGTAGCCCTTCTAGCACGTAGGACAATTGGTGCTCTGCTCAGCTTTTTTTATTCGAGGGGAGGGCAACTGGTGACCCCGGCACTAAAAACTTTTGTTGGAAAAGTGATTCCCCAGATGTTATACGGAGTAGAACTCTGGGGATGGAATCAGAAGCTGTTAGAACGGCTTGAAATCTTCCAAAATTTTTATCTCAGAAGAATTCTAGGCCTCCCTCAGAGCACTCCGGCAGCTTTCCTAAGAGTGGAAGTAGGATTACCCTCTGTGTCTGCCAGGGCCCACTTAAGATTCCTGCGTTTTTTCACCAACCTCATAGATGCCCCGAACACCTTATTGGCTAAACAAGCCTTTGTATCATTACAAAATAATACCACTTGGCATAAAAATCTACTAGACATTCTATCTAGATACAACCTACCTGAGTTTAATACTCTCAAATTGTGGAGCCCTGATAAAGTTCGGGAATGGATCTTTGAAAAAGACGCCTTTTTGAACTCCACTAAGATAAAAAAACTCTGGGTTTTCCTACTGGTTCCCTCGAGTAAAAGCAGTCAAAATCTGTGCCAACTACTTGGTGGAGATCACTGATCCCACACTTCGGAGAGCTTTTACTATGGCACGGTTTCAAACATTGCCAACTGCTTATTTGACCGGTAGATACACAAAAACCCCAGTAGAACATCGTTTATGTCCTTGCCTTATGAAAATTAAAGAGGATCTTACACATTACCTCCTCTATTGCCCCATTTACTTGGGCTTTAGAGACGCATTGCTGCAAATTATACCCAACTCTATAACCAGTCCTGAAGATAGAGTAAAATTTTTGTTAGTTGATGCAAACCCACGCATTACCCATGTGGTAGCGGTTTTTGTGATGAAGGCCATGAAAGCCAGGGAAAGATTTATGGACAACAATGTAAAGACCCCTTCATCGTCTGTTTAACTCGTTGCTCGTTTTCCCTCCTTTTCTATTCTGTGGGAAGAAGGTTTTGTTGGCATAGTATGTAATGAATTTTAATATTTTTAACTATTGTAGTGTTGATGTTTGTGCACAGGCATGGTCCTCACAATAAATGGATTTTGATTTGATTTGATTTGAAATATTTTCCCAGAAGTCTTTCACCTTGGGACACGTCCACCACATATGATAAACGGTACCTTCTTTTTCTTTGCATTTCCAACATAAATTATCGTCTGTATGATAAATCTTTGCTAACTTTACAGAGGTTAAGTACCATCTATACATCATTTTCATAATATTTTCTTTTAATACAGTACATGCAGTAAACTTAACCCCTTTCTTCCACAACCTTTCCCAATCTTCCAACATTATATTGTGTCCAACATCTCTTGCCCAATCTATCATCGCAGATTTAACTTGTTCGTCCTTTGTATGCCATTCCAACAATAAGTTGTACATTTTGGATAGATTTTAACATTGGTATCTAACAACTCCATTTCCACTTTGGATTTTTCCATTGCAAAACCATTTTTCTTATCAAGCTTATACAGTTCATTGATCTGATAATATTGTAGCCAATCCAATTTATCTTTAAATCCTTCGTTGTCTTCCAACAATAAATCAGCATATTTCAACCATTTACTCTCCATATTTAACTTTTTCTGGGCCTTTGCTTCCATTGGTGAGAGCCACCTGGGTGTTTTCCTTTCTAAGAGATCTTTATATCTTATCCAAACATTGTATAAAGATTTTCTAATTACATTAGTTTTAAAACTTTTGTGGGCTGATATCTTATCATAACATAAGTATGCATGCCAACCAAATACATTGTCAAATCCCTCCAAGTCTAACACATCCACATTTTCTAATTGAATCCATGCCTTAATCCAGCAGAAAGCTGCAGCTTCAAAGTATATCTTCAGATCTGGCAAGGGAAATCCCCCTCTTTCTTTTGAATCTGTTAATATTTTATATTTAATTCTGGGTTTTTTTCCCTTGCCAGATAAATTTAGACATTTTAAATGTCTAAATGACATTTCTGCCATTCTTTAAAACATTTTACATTGCCAATAATTGGGATAGCTTGAAATAAAAACAACATCTTTGGCAATACATTCATCTTGACCACTGATATTCGGCCCATCAACAACAATTTTAAATTTGACCATATCTCAAGATCTCTCTTAATTTCATTCCATAATTTTTCATAATTATCCTTATATAAATTCAATTTTTTCACCAATAAATTCACACCCAAATATTTCACTTTTTTCACAAAGACAAGGCCAGTCTTCTCCTGAAGGACTTTTCTCTCCTCATTATCTAAGTTTCCCCCCAACACTTTGGTTTTGCTTTTATTTAACTTGAATCCTGCAACCTGCCCAATCTCCTCAATCAACTCCAGTCCCTTCACTGCACTGGAGTCTGGATCTTGTAAAGTTAACACCAAAGCATGAGCAAAGGCTTTTAACTTATATTGCTTGGATCCTACTGTTATACCTTTAACCTCTTCTTCCTTCCTTAGCATATTTAGCAAAACCTCCAGAACTGAAATAAAAAGTAGAGGGGAAAGTGGGCACCCTTGCCTGGTTCCTTTTTCAATTCTAATTTATTCTGAAACCACATTATTAACTATAATTTTTGCTTTTCGTTCAAAATAGATCACATTGATACCATTTAAGTATTCTTGTCCAACCTCAATACTTTCTAAATTCTTTTTCATAAAATTCCAAGAGACATTATCAAAGGCCTTCTCCGCATTGATAAACATTAACACCGCTTTACAATTTTTTTAAACTTCCAACCTTTCTAACACATCGATTATATTCCTAATATTATCTTTCATATGTCTTCCAGGCAGGAATCCTGCCTGGTCCTTATGGATATAATCTGTTAGTACCTTCTTCAGCCTATTAGCCAAAATGTTAGTAAAAATTTTGTAATCCACATTAAGTAATGAGATCGGTCTGTAGTTTTTTACATTGGGTCTATCTTGATCTGGTTTTGGTATCAGAGTTATAAAAGCTTCCTTCCAGGTTTCAGGTGCTTTGCCCCCTCTTAATATCTTGTTGCATACCTCAACCAATGGCTGAATCAGCCAGTCTTTCAAAGTCTTGTAATATTTTGCAGACAGACCATATGGTCCTAGGGCTTTGCCAAGTTGCATCTGGTTTATGGCCTTCTCTACCTCTTGTCTTGTAATCCATCCATTAAGTAGGATCTTTTTATTTTCGGGAATTTTTTGCAAACCATTTACTTTAATAAATTGCTCAATTTTATCTTTATCTTCCTTTCCATTTTTATACAGCTGTTTATAATATTTCTGAAAACACCTTCTTATGTCTGCGGGATTCTCTACCGACTTTCCTTCTGATACAATATTTGTAATAGTACTTTGTTTCTGTCTCTTTTTTTAACTGCCAAGCCAGCAGTTTTCCACATTTATTTGCTGATTCAAAATTTCTCTGTCTCATCATTTTTAATTTCCATTCTATTTCCTGATTTATAATCTGGGAATATTGTATCTGTAAAGCTTTAATTTCCTTTTGAATCTGCTGATTCTTTGGATTACATTTCAAATTCTTCTCTTTATCTTTTAATTGCGACAGAATATTATCTTTTTTCTCATTCTGTATCTTTTTCTTAATCAAGTTTTGTTGTATGAGGAATCCTCTCATTACTGCCTTACTTGCGTCCCAAATGACTCTTGTTTCCACCTCTGAATTTGTATTTATCTCGAAATAGTCCTTTAGAGTCTTTTGGGCCTTCCTAATCATCTGTTCATTCCTCAACAAATCACCATTCATTCTCCATCTATAAGATCCCTGCAGAAACAATTTTGTTTCCAAAAACACTGCATTATGGTCCGAGCAAGTCTTTGGGCAAATTTCAGTTTTAGTTACCCTGGGAACAAAGTCTCTGGATAGCCATAAATAGTCGATTCGTGAAAATGATTGATTTGTATCTGAATAAAATGTGAAGTCTTTTTCTGTTGGATTTCTCACTCTCCATATGTCTGGCAGATCAAATTTATCTACCATTTCAAAGAAAGTCTTTGGTAATCTGCCAGCATTCATTATTTTCTGTCTCTGTGTTCTATCCATAAGTGTTGATGCCACTCCATTCAAGTCTCCCATCAAAATCAATTTGTAATCCAAATAGTCCAGAAGTCTTGTTTCCAGATTCTTAAAAAATTCTGCTTTGCCATCATTTGGTGCATGAATTCCCAACAACAAATATTTTTCGCCTTGTGCTTTAATTTCAACTGCGATATATCTTCCCTCCTCATCCTTAAACAACATTTTAGGGTTCCATTTTTCTTTAACGTAGAAAACCACTCCTCTTTTCTTCACTTTATCAGATGAAATAAATTCCTGACTGAGTTTCTTATTCTGAAGGACTTTTCTATGTCATCTAGTAACATGGGTTTCTTGTAAACAAATTATGTCCAAGTTCTGCTTTGCTAACACATGATAAACTTGGTTCCTTTTTGGCCAAGAGTTCAAACCATTTACATTCCATGAGTAAATTTTCAATGCCATCTTGTATTTTTAGGGAGCTCCTGCACCTGCCCCCAGTGGCTGTGGGCTATCCACTCCAAAGTCCTTGGTGTTTTTTTTCCAGAAACCTTGCTTTTTCTTCAACAGTCCTGATTCTTTGTTTTCTTCCTAAAAAGTTAAAGGAAAGGCCACCAGGAAATTCCCACCTGAAAAAGATGTTCTTCTGTCTCAAGGCACCAGCCAGATCTGTGTAATTATTCCTTAAGCTCAAAAAATGCTTTGGGATCTCTTTGAATAAAATAATTGGTTTATCTTTGATCTTCAGACTTTTTTTATAGTGTAGACCCAGGATATTCCCTCTCTGTTCTTTGGTCTTAAAAACTACAATGCAATCGGACTTTCGGTGGAGCACAAGCCTGACACGAGCGAGGGATCTCTCCGGGAGAGAAACCCTGGCTATTTCGGCCATAAAAGGGGGGGTTTAGGGCGAAAAAACCCCCCTGTCAAGCCTCTAGTGGGTGTCCAGAGGTTCAGGTTCCCGGCAGTGCCTAAAAGCTGCCCGTCCGGCCATCAGGTAGCCTCTGAAAAAGAGGTGAAGAGTGCGGCGGAACGGGATAGCAGGCTATCGGGAAGCCATTGCTACGGCTGAATAGCGAAGCCCCGAGCTTGCAAGGAACAGCGCTCCGCTCTTGAAACTAAGAAATTCGGACTTGAAACATCTAAAATTGGATTGAAAAGTATTAAGGGGAGTTCCGAATTAAAAAAGGAGAAGATTCCGAGTTCAGTTGTCATCTGAAATCAGCACAGACGCAGCACCGTAAGCAGAGCCAGAAAGCGAAAGTGAGTTGCCGCTAGCGGCTATTTTTCTGTTTCTCCCTAACTATTAGAAACTGTTTCAAAATAACAGTTTAAAAGTAACTATTTTTGAGGACTTAAAGAGGTGAAACGTCAAGGGGGAACAGAAGGTAACTATTGAGACAAAATAGAGGTCTTAGATGCAACTGAGGATATAGAAGGATTGAACTGTCTTCCCACTTTTACTTTCAAGATTAAACTGTTACGCCAAAAGAAGAGCTTCCGACTCCATTTTAACTCAATAAAAAGGGTATAGTGGCAGAGAAAGAAGAACCAATCTATCTTCCCACTTTTTCTCTTTTGTGGATTTTGGTCACTTTTTTGGGGGGGGGGGTTTAAAATTGGAAAAGCTAAATTCAGTAGTTTAACTTTGGTTATTTGGCAATTCCTTATTGAAAAACTATTAATGTGGATTGGAGTTCCCTAGTGGATGGAATGAGACATTACAACTTGTTTTTCAGAATTTTTCTTTGTTAATGGTGTAATTCTGGACTGGAGGAATATCTGCTTCCTGTTTGGCCCCCTTCTCCTGGAATTGCTTTTTTGCCTTATTTCCTATGGGATGTCCTGTTCGGAATTATAAATCACAACACCTCATCCTCTCAGACAGCTATATTCCTCTATAAAACCTCTTGGATTATTAAACAGAAATTATTCAGTTTAAGCATTGGTTACAACTAATTTTTGGAAACAAATCAAAAATATTGGCATCACAATACACTCTTGTCATTTTTGTTTTTCTTTCTTGTAAAAATTATTTTTTCTGCCTTTTCGGGAAATAACCATTTTTGGATATTCCAGTTGGATTACAATCTAAGTCTTTTGTATTACAATTTGTATTACAATTTGGATTATAACTCAACTATCTCTATGCAAACTGTTTTTGGTTTTCTTTTTTTGTCTTATTTGAGGATTAGCCCGAGTGGGGGCAAGAAGTTTAGCAGCTATTTAAACTTTGGTACAGAAAATTGGTTACTTTATAACGTTCAGCTGTGGAAGTATTTCCTTTCATAAAGTCATTATTTTTTATTAATCCCCCCATATTGCCCTAAAAACTTTGGATCAATATTAAGAAATTGTATTTTGTCTTTTCAGGATTTTATATTGTGAAATTGTTTAAGTAATATTGGTTAACTTTGAACCAAATAATTAATAGGAGAAATTTGTTTTGTTATTGGATATATTGGGATATTTCGGGAAGGAAATGTCACACCCGCCGAAAAAAGGGGCAGAGGGGGGGACGCCAACAGATAGGAGAACTTCAAAGCAAGAAACGGAGTTTAGAACAGAAATATTGAAAATGTTTGCAGAGATAAAACAAAGTGAGAAAAATCTGGAGACAAAACTAGAACAGGTGGATAATAAAATTGGAAAAATGGACAAAAAAATTGATGAGACAGTTAATGAACTGAAAGGGCAGATAAAAGAGGTATCTAAAAGAGTGGACGAGGGGTTAAAGAGGACAAAATTGGAATGGATGAAGAGTGAGATGGTGGAAATAAACAAAACACAGGAAGAAATAAAAGATTTGATTGCTATGAACGAACTGAGACAGAGGGAAGTGAATTTGAGGCTGAGATCAGTGCCAGAAACACAGAATGAAAATATAAGAGAGAGACTGACAACGGAAATTGCGCAGTGGTTGGAGATGCCAGAGGAAGAAGTTGCCAAAACAGTACAAAATGCATTCAGAATGAAAGTAAGGACAAGTAGAGCAAAGAAATTTCCTGGAGACTGTTTGATTACATTCAAGGACAGAGAGATGAGAAATCTGATATTACAGAGAAACAGAGAAAAAAGGTTATATATAGACGGGAATTACATAATCATCTTTAAAGATATACCAATAAGGCTGTTGAAACGAAGAGACCCATACAATCCACTGGTGCAGATCCTCAAGAAAAATAAGATTGATTTCAGATGGGAATTTCCGGAGGGAGTCTCGTTCTTCTATAAAGGCAAGAAACGAAGATTGACAAGCCCAGAGGAAATAGGGAAATTTACGAGAAGGTACAAGGAACTACAGGTGGGAGAAGAAGAGGCCAAGGGAGCAGAAGGAGGAGCAGGATCCAAGGAGGAGTCCGAATCAGGAGAGGAAGATGAACAGAATGGAAAGAAACCGGAAGAAGAAGAAGAGGAAGAGGAAGAAGAAGAGGTAGATAGATTATAAGGAAACAAACTAAATTTATTTAATTGGAAGGCATTATGGCGTTAAAATTATGGAATTGGAATATTAATGGGATGAATGATAAGAGGAAACGAAACAAAATTGAACAATTTCTAAAAAAGAAAAATTTGGACATTATATGTTTGCAAGAAACTCATGAGGCAAAAAGACACAGGAAAATTCTGATCAACAAAAGACTTGGGAATGAATTTATATATTCGGATAAAGAGAAAAAAAGGGGAGTTGTCTTATATATCAAAAACAAAATTGAATCTCACCAAATATTCAAAGATGAAGAAGGAAGAATTATAGCAGTTCAAATCAAATGGCAAGGCGAAAAATTAATAATTGTCGGGATCTATGCACCAAATGGAAATAAGACTGATTTCTATAAAGTATTGGAGGAAAAACTATTTGAATATATGGATCAGAAAATTATAATAATGGGAGACATGAATGGAGTGGTATCATTGGAAATGGACAGACTAAGGGATGTAAAGAACAAAGAAGGGAAACTGCCTAAGACATTTTTTACGATGACGAAGAATTGTAACCTGATCGATATTTGGAGACTTAGACACCCATTGGAGAAACAATTTACGTATTATTTAGAACTGAATCAGTCAATGTCAAGAATAGATCAAATATGGGTATCGAACGAACTGACTCCAAGAATCCAACAAATCGAAATACAAGCCAAAGTAATTTCAGATCACAACCCAATAAAAATGGAGTTTAAAAGGTTTTGAAGAAAGAACTTTTAGATGGAGAATAAATGACTACTTATTGGATGATCAGAAGGTTGTAGAAAAAGCACAAAAGAAATTATCCGAATATTTTATGGACAATATCAACAAAGGTACTAAGATGAATATAGTTTGGGACGCAAGCAAAGCAGTTATGAGAGGATTTTTTATCCAGCAGAACTCATTGAAGAATAAAAACAAGGAAAAAAGGAAAAAAGAAATTCTAAGGCAGATTATGGAGAATGAGCAAAAACTGATCAAAAAGCCAAACAATTTGAAAATCAAGCAGGAAATCAAGACTCTCCAAACTCAATTTGCAATGATAATAAAGAAGGAAGTCGAATGGAACATTAAAAGGTTAAGGCAGAAAAACTTTGAGTTCGCTAACAAATCAGAAAAATGGCTTGCGTGGCAACTTAAAAAGAGAAAGGAGCAGAGCACAATCAATAAAATTAGGATAAACAGCGAAGAGACAGCTAACCCGAAAGAAATTAGGAAAGGATTCTTGGACTTTTATAGGCAACTATATAGAAATAAAAAAAGGAACAATATGAAGAAAATAGAAAGATATCTAAGAGATAAAATGGTGCAGAAGATCCCGACAGATCAAAAAGACCAGCTGAATGCCCCAGTAGAAAAAGAGGAAGTAAAAGAGGTGATAAAAGAGCTGAAGAGAGGGAAAGCTCCGGGTCCTGATGGATTTACATCTAGTTATTATAAAGAAATGAAAGACGTGTTGATGTTCCCTTTGATGGAAGTTATGAATAACATTTTAAAAGAAAGAGACATTCCAGAAACGTGGAAAGAAGCATATATTACACTGATCCCCAAACAGGATTCGAATTTAACTCAAGTCAAAAATTATAGGCCTATTTCACTATTGAATACGGACTACAAGATATTTGCGGGAATCTTAGCGAAGAGATTGAAAAGGATATTAACAAGACTTATACATAAGGATCAAGCAGGTTTCCTACCAGGCAGACAAATGAAAGATAATATAAGAAATATAATTAATGTCTTAGAATATCTGACTGCTAGGAATCATAAACAAGCAATTTTAATGTTTGTGGACGCTGAAAAGGCCTTTGATAATATTATATGGGAGTTTATGTTGAAAAATTTAGAATATATGGAGGTGGGGAAAGAGTTTTTCAATGGCATATCGACTTCCGGGTTAGCGCCATCGGCTAATGGCGGATTCCCTCCGAACTCCGGAGGGAATCGGCTCCACAGGATTAGGGTTTTACCGCTGCGGCGACGCGGGGACCCTTAAAAATCACAGGCGGTGAAGCCTGTGAACCTGGTGACACGGCGGGCACCATTTGCGCCCCACCCGACCTGCGAAGGAGCCTTTTTAAAGGCTTCGGAACGGGGGACGGGGTGAGCGGCGCGGTGCTGAGAGTCGACTGCTTCTCCTGCGGAGTGAAGCCGCGCTGCCATGGCCGGAGAGCGCTGACTTCTTCTTGTGATTTGGACTTTAAAATAACAACCCGTGAGTACTACGGAAATTGGATTTCTAAGGAAATTTTTCTTTTGTGAATTAGGCACGATCGGGGAAGGCGTAAACAGGAAGTCCGTCTCCCCGTCTTGTAAACAATCTAAAGCAAGGACCTGCTAACTAAGGTCGAGAGAATTCTTTCTTTTATTATTGGGTAAAAGACATTAATTTCACGATTTGGCACTAGAAGAAATTTTACTGGAGGATAAGAGCTAATTTTGGGAGCTGAAGTGCCGCCACCCTCCGGACCCGGGAGTGATCCGCAAGAGAGCCTGTTGAAAAGACATTGAAGAGTTTGACAGCTGTCAAATTAGCTGTCAAGACGGAAAAAGAGAACTTTGTTTCTGCTACTTCTGCTGGCTATATTTGTTATAATTTGACTATACTTTGTTGAAAATAAGGAAGAACTGATACAAACTAATTTGACTTTCGGATTTGAACTGGGAGGAATACTAAGTAACCAAAATCCCTCTAGAGGGGATTTTGGGACATTACAAGAATGGCTGAAGGAGGGAAAATTCAGGCTGAATTGGACAGAGTGTTTCTTCTCTTGGGAAAGTTACAAGGCCAAATTGATGTTTTGGCTATAAATGTTGCAACTCTGGACTTAACAGTAAACAAATCCATTGAATTTGATAAGGAATTGACTCAGGAAGTCCATGCAGCTGGACAAGAAGAGAAACTTGAGAGTTCTGAGAGTGTGAAGAAAGAGATATATGTTGTTCCTGAGGAAAAGGAAGGAGGAGATGTAATGTTACAGAAAATAAAGGAGGGCCAGAGGCCTGACATGATGGTTACAAAGGAAAATAAGAACTTGATGGTGAAATTTTGGTCTGAATTGGAGACTGAAGAATGGAGAGATCTCCTTATGTGGAGATCGGAAGACCCAAGGATTACAAATTTGATTAAGGTGGAAGTTGGAGCTTTGGGGACATTTGGACTTGAAAGGAGTAAGAAACAAGATTCAGGCTCCACTTTTAAGTATGGAGGTCTGGCTGGAAGAAACATGGACCCTATTGGACTAGTGCTTCTCCGAGATTTGGTGCTTAATACCAAGGACTATCAAAAAAACCGGCAGAGAGGAACTGAGAGAGAATTAAGAGCCTCGGACGTGAGATCTCCAGGCTGATAGTAGATCGATTGATGGACGTTTGTTGGGGATTGAAACCGGGAAAGGGGGGGTGGAGTTTAGGAATCCAAAGGGTGTATAATTATAATCTGTTTTGTTTTTACTTTTGTTATCTGTCTGAGAATTGAGGAAATCGTGGAAGGGAATTTAGGCCGACTTTAGAAAAAGGTTTTAAGAATAAGCACTGATGTATCACTATTGATGTTTATAAGGCAAAATTGGTTTTTTAAAATGAACTAAATATAAAAAGGTTAAAAATTAGGGATAAGAACTTGTTGAACCAACAATTTGAATTGGAATACAAGAGGGGGAGGTGTGGGGAAGTCAGGGAAATATGTTATTGAAAATAAGGATTGTGAATTCTATGTGTTTTTAAACTTTTTTGTTTTTTCTTTTTTGATTTTTTAATGTATTACAATGGAAAATTTTAATAAATATCTTTTTTAAAAAAAGAGTTTTTCAATGGCATAAAGGCAATCTATACAGAACAGAGAGCAAAATTGATAGTTAACAATGTTATTACTGAAGATATAAAAATATCTAAAGGAACAAGACAAGGTTGCCCACTTTCACCATTGTTATTTATAACGGTTCTGGAGGTCTTTTTAAATGCAATTAGACAAAACAAGCAAATAAAAGGGGTGACAGTAGGTCAAAATGAGTATAAAGTTAAAGCCTTTGCCGATGATTTGGTAATGACCATGGAAGAACCAATAGAAAGTGTAAAAGAGGTATTGGATGAGATGGAACAATTTGGAAAGGTAGCTGGATTTAGACTGAATAAGAAAGACCAAAATGATTGTAAAAAATATGGAACAAACTAAGATTGAAATAATGCAGCAACAAATGGAGATAGAGGTGGTGAAAAAGGTAAAATACTTGGGAATTTGGTTATCGTCCAAGAACATTGATTTGTATCAAAATAATTATATTCCGGTTTGGAAGGGAATAAAGAATGATCTGGAGGTGTGGGGCAGAATGAAATTATCCTTTTGGGGAAGAATATCCACGGTAAAGATGAGCGTACTGTCAAAGATGTTATTTTTATTTCAGACTATACCCATTATAAAGGGTATAGGAATCTTTAAAGAATGGCAAAGAGTGATTTCAAGGTATATCTGGCAGGGGAAGAAGCCAAGAATAAAATTTAAGTTATTGACGGATGTAAAAGAAAGAGGTGGCTTCGCCCTGCCAGATATGAAACTATATTATGAGGCAGCATGCCTATGTTGGTTAAAAGAATGGATCAAATTAGAAAATAAGGAATTATTAGATCTCGAAGGTTTTGATAACAGATTTGGTTGGCACGCATATTTATGGTGTGATAAGAAGAAAGTTCATAAAGGCTTTGGAAACCACATCTTCAAGAGTTCTTTAATAGAAGTATGGGATAGATACAAAAATATATTGGAGCCAAAAGTCCCACCTTGGTTGTCTCCGCTGGAGGTAATGAGTGTTAAGAAAATTAATATGAGAGGTAAATGGAGTACATATGGTGAATTGGTAATTAAAGAAGGAGGAAAATGGAAATTGAAACCATTTGAACAAGTTAAAGATCATGTATATGATTGGTTGCATTATTTTCAAGTAAATGAAATGTTCAAAAAAGATTTGAAAGAAAAGGGTTATGTAGAATCTAATTTTCAAATAGACATAATAAACAATGAATATAAAACTCTGTCAAAAATGTATAAGATATTGTTGGAATGGCATACAAAAGATGAAGAGGTTAAATCGGTAATGATACAGTGGGCCAAAGATTTTGGGTATAATATTCAATTTGATGAATGGGAAAAATTGTGGAAAGAGAATATAAAATTTACTGCATGTACGACACTGAAAGAAAATGTTATGAAAATGTTTTACAGATGGTACATCACACCTGTAAAGTTAGCAAAGATGTATAAGATGTGCAACAAATGTTGGAAATGTAAAGAAAAAGAAGGGACGTTCTTTCATGTGTGGTGGGAATGTAAGAAAGTGAAAAGCTTTTGGGAAATGATATACAATGAAATGAAAAAAATGTTAAGATATACTTTTGCAAAAAAACCGGAGGCTTTTCTTTTAGGGATCTTAGGAAAGGATATAAGAAGAAAAGACTGTAAACTCTTCCAATATGCAGTAACGGCAGCCAGAATATTGTTGGCCCAGAAATGGAAGCAAGAGGAAATACCGACGATAGAAGAATGGAGACTGAAATTGACAGACTATGCGGAATTGGATAAATTAACTGGGAAAATCAGATACACCAAAGACCAAAAGTTCATCGAAGACTGGGGAAAGTTCGTAGATTATCTGAAAAACATATGTGGCGTGAACACAACGCTAGTGGGATTTCAAGAGGCACTGTAAAAATAGAGAAGTATTGTTAACATGAAATGGGGGGGGGAGGGAAGTATAATGGCAATACGAAAGAAGGGAATGTGTAACTAAAGTTATAAATACGGATGATTGTCAGAGACGCTGAAGGAAGTTCAAAAAAGAGACAATTTGTTGTATTTTGGATAAAAATGTATAACTGTATGGAAAATCAATAAAAAAATATTTTAAAAAAAATAAACATAAAAACTACAATGCAATCATGTGTGATTTGGGAGCCTTTCTTAGGTCCAAATCTGTAGGCCTTTTCAATCCAGGAATTTAGCTTATGTTTTTGGAGATCCCAGCACGTAGCAAATTCATGAATTAACCAATCCTTAAGGTTATCTTGTTCCAATTGAGGTGCGCCTCTCACTCTTAATTGATGTTCACGTTCTTTCATCTGCAAAAAAGCGATCACATTGAGTGCTTCCTGCTGGGTCCTTTCCACATCAGGAACTCTCACTGTTTCCAATTCCGTCAATCTTGTTTCATGAACTGAGACTTCTTCTTTCACCTCTTTTATATCGTTTTTCAAATCAACAAATTCTTGTTTCAGCTCTTCAACACTTTGTTGAGTGCCTCTTACTTCTGATTTTATTTCAGACAATAATTGCATAACAGTCTCTTCAAAGGTCAGTGCTCTGGAGCATCTTCTGTCTCTAGGCTTGCTTTTCTCAGTCTTATCTCCATTAGCCATAACTATTCTGCAGTTTCAAGGTCAGCTCACTGAAACTAAATCCACAAGGTTTTTTAATATGCAGGCAGTTCAGCAGCTCCTCCCCTTCAAAGCCTTTTTTTTTTTTAACTCTTCTTGTCTTGTTTTAAAACCTCCAGAATTTGCTTGAACTCTTGTAGCCAATTCCAGGAGGGTAGAAGATACAGTGTATAATATTTTTATAAGTTCAGGCAGCTGCAGTTACTTTATAATCCCCAAAGAGGAAAACGAAAGTTGAAAGTATCCTCTCCCTTTGTGACGTCACGATGGAGTCTAGCCTTCCCGCTCTGGGAGGTCCACTCTCAGAAAGCAAGAGTCTTTTTCCTTGTTAAATCTATCTGCTGCAGGGTCCCGATTCAATCAAATCCCCCCCCCTTCCCTCTGCAAAAAGAGGGGCTTAAAATTGCTTCTTGGAAGTTTTTAGCAAGTCTTTTAAAGTTACGGCTTCAGTCAGCTGTAACAGCTTTCACTTTTGCTTCAGCAGAAAGGGATCAACCTCCATATTTAAATCCCTTTCCATCCTATTTTAAGGTCCAAAGTTAAATCCCTTTTTACTCACAATTTTCAGGTCTTAATTTGGTCGGAGAAATTGGTTGCTCACAATCGCTGGACTCGGAGCTTCGCGCTGTGAAGAAAGCGAGTCGATTCCACAGTGCCCATGTCTCCAACCCCACTCGCTCTCGGGGCTCTTATTAGAGCTTACCGGGGCCCAGAGCACCCGCCGGAACACCAGGTCCTCAGAATGCTCGATCTGATGTTTTATTTGGGGTTCCGCGACGCTCTCGAGGTCACCCCAATCTTCACAGCGCCGGGGCTTTTTTAGCCGAAAGAGCTCCCATTCGCCATTAATCAGGCGACCAACAGGAAGTCAGACAGTGTTTTAGGTTTTGGCAATGTTTCCAGCTGTTTCTCTGTTTTACGGTCTGAAGCTTTCTCAAGCACTGTTTCAGGCTCTGGCTCTGGCTCTGGGTTTGGCCTTCTTTCAGACTATGATTTTTGGCTCTTTTTAAGGCTCTGTTTCAGGCTCTGTTTCAGCCTTTGGCTCTACTTCAGGCTCTGCCTGTGTCTCAGGCTTTGGCTCTGTTTTCAGCTGTTTCTCTGCTTCTGGCTCCGGCCCTGTATCCAGCACTGTTTCTGGCTCTGGCTCTGGCTATGTTTCTGCCTCTGGCTATGTTTCAGGCTCTGGCACTCTATCAAGCACTGTTTCAGACTCAGACTGTGAAAAATAAACAACAACAACTGTGGATGTGGCTGTGGCTCTGCCTCTGTTTCAGGCTCAGGCTCTGTTTCAGACTGTGTCTCTGTTTCAGGCTCTGTTTCAGGCTGTGTCCCTGTTTCAGGCTCTGGCACTCTATCAAGCACTGTTTCAGACCGAGGCTGTGGCTGTGGCTGTGGCTGTGGCTGTGGCTCTGGCTCTGGCTCTGGCTCTAGTTCAGGCTGTGGCTCTGGCTCTGGCTCTGGCTCTGGTTCTTTTTCACCTACGGCACTCTATTAAGTACTGTTTCCGACTCAGGCTGTGGCTCATGGCTGTGGCTGTGGCTCTGCCTCTGGCTCTGGCTGTGTCTCTGTTTCAGGCTCCTACGCTGTATCAAGCACTGTATCAGGCTCTGCCTGTGGAGTTTGGTGGTTAATGGGTTAACCTCTGGTGTGCCCTGTGCCTGGGAGGGACTTCTACGTGAAGTCACGCAATTCCTTTCTCTGTGTGTTTTAATTTCACTTTTCTCCGTGAGTTAGAGAAGAAAGACACAATGTGCTCTAGCTCTGACAGAGTTTGCTGCTTTGCTTGTAAATAAACGCTGTAGAATAGAAGTACAGTGTTTGGACTCTCTTTTCCTTTCTCCTTCCACACGAAGGCAACCACTGCTACTCTGCTACCTTGCCTTAGGTGCTGATTTCCCAGAAGATTGTGCAGAAGGAAAAGCAGAGTTTTCTGCGCAGGGAAACGCACTGGAGAGGCAGAAGTTCCAAAAGGTTATGGGAGCCAAGTTCGGTTTGCCGTGTGTGAGAAGGGACCACAAGGAGAAGCCCAGGTTGAACCCCTGCTCAGGGAGAAGCAGGTGAGAGCTCACTGAAGACAGAGCTAGCTCTGGCTCTTTCGCAGGCTCTGGTTCTGAATGAGGACTTTGTACTGGCACTGATTCAGGGTCTGGCTCTGGCTCTGGCTCTGCCTTTGTCACTGGCTCTGGCTCTGGCTCCAGCTCCAGCTCCAGCTCCGGCACTGTATCAAGTACTGTTGCAGACTCAGGCTGTGGCTCTAGGCTGTGGCTGCAGCTATGTTTTGTGCTCCAGCCCTGTATCTGTTAGGATATTTCCGTTCCACCTTAAAAGGGAGCAGGCTGTGAGTCACAGAGTCTGCGTATTTCCTGTTGCACAGGATGTTTCTGTTGTGTCAGTTGCTTTCGTTTCCTTCTTGTTGCCTGAGCATACCGATGCAGGCGGTCATGTTTTTCTTTGTTCTGACCAACGCTAAATAAACTGTAAATATGCTCTCCTGCTGTGCATCTCTCACTGTGTGAATTCTGCTGACAGAGTGTGCACCAGCCTAAGAATGTGGAATACTATTTCGTGTCGCTAATTGCTGATACTGTGTGTCTACGGGACATCGATGGATCGTCCGGCAGCTGGCTTGGGGGCTCAGATGGACTTTGCCTCCCTGGCAGTATCCCAACAGTATCAAGCCCTATTTCTGGCTCTGGCTCTGGCTTCTGCTCTTTATTAGGCTTTGTCTCAGTCTTTGGCTCTAGCACTTATTCTAGCTCTATTTCAGGCTCGGCCTGTGTCTCAGCCTTTGTCTCTATTTCTGGCTCTGGCTCTGGCTCTGGCTTTCTTTCAGTTCTGGCTCTGAATGAGGCTCTGGCTCTGGCTCTGATTCATGGTCTCACTCTGACTCTGATTCAGGGTCTCGCTCTGGCTCTGTCTCTGGCACTCTATCAAGGACTGTTTCAGACTCAGGCTGTGGCTGTGGCTCTGCCTCTCTTTCAGGCTCAGGCTCTGTTTGAGGCTATGTCTTTGTTTCAGGCTCCGGCACTGTATCAAGTACTGTTGCAGACTCAGGCTGTGGCTCTAGGCTGTGGCTGTGGCTGTTGCTCTGGTTCTGGCTCTGGCTCTTTCTCAGGCTCTGGTTCTGAATGAGGGCTTGGTTCTGGCACTGATTCAGGGTCTCGCTCTGTCTCTGGCTGTGTCTCTGTTGCACCTCAAACGGTGGTTTGTTGTTGTCGTTGTTGTTGTTATTTTCTTTCTGGGGTGGGACAAATGTTTAGTTGGGGCGGGGATTATTTTAAGTTTAGCATAATTGTTTCTTGCTTTGTTTTTCTTTTACTATTTTTTTAGGTTATTGTATAGTTTGTATTTTGCTTTTTAAGGGGAAAGGGTCAGGGCTGCCTGGGAGGGGGCCTCAGCCAACAGAATGGCTGGGGCAGGTTCCCTACGGGGGGATGTATTGGAACACCCAATCTCTGTTATCGCGGGTGGGAGGAGCAGTTGCGCTAAGACCAGACCACGTCTTTACCGAAGATGTGGTTCTGACTCTGATTCTGATTCTCTGATTCTGGCTCTCTATCAAGGGCTGTTTCAGACTCAGGCTGTGGCTGTGGCTGTTGCTCTGGTTCTGGCTCTGGATCTTTCTCAGGCTCTGGTTCTGAATGAGGGCTTGGTTCTGGTACTGATTCAGGGTCTCGCTCTGGCTCTGGCACTCTATCAAGGACTGTTTCAGACTTAGGCTGTGGCTGTGGCTCTGGCTCTGTTTCCATTCTTACAATGGAATGTACACAAAACAATAATCCTTTCTATATAAATTTCCCAATACAGTCTGAAAACATAATAAATCCTTAATTGTTGTCCACCTCCTTTTAGTTCCTTTATCACTCGAATGCTAGCACGGAGTCAAAACTATTATTGTATTTTTGAACATATCTTGTATAACCATCCCATTTTTCTGCAAATTTTTGCTTTGAGATTCCTCTGAGTTTGCTAGTCAATTGAGCCGTCTCCACTAATTCCTGTAATTTGATTTGCCAATCTGTTATTTTTGGAGCCTCGTGATCTTTCCATCCCTTGGCCACAAGTATACGAGCTGCTGGGGTTGCATACAAGAATACCTCTCTTAGATTTTTTGGGATCTCTTTATCTAAAATACTTCATAGAAATGCCTCCGTTTTTTTCGTAAAAGTTATCCCCATCATCTTTTTTAATTCATCGTATATTCCCCCCCCCCCAAAAAAAAAATCTTAATCTTTTCACACATCCACCACATGTGGCTCATGTCACCGTTATTTCCTCCACATCTCCAACAAGCATTCGCCAAATTTTGATACATTCTTGATCATCTGGAAGCAGTGAGGTACCACCTATGAGCCATTTTCATCATGTTCTCTCTTATATTATAGCTGGCTGTAAATTTCGAATTTACATTCCATCAGTTTTCCCCATCTTTTACCATAATTGGACGGCCCACATCTTGGGCCCACTTTATCATTGAAGCCTTAACCTCCTCATCCATTACTTTGTAGTCTAAAGGAAGTCTATACATTTTTGCGATTATTTTGGTTTTACTATTCAGTAGTTCTCTTTCAAATCTTGAAGGCTCCTTTTCAAAACCCATCTGCTTATCCTGTCTGAACACTTCATTCACCTGGAAGTAATCTAGCCAACTAGAAAAGTGATCTTTTATTTTCTCATAACTTATCAATATTAGTTGACCCTCCCCCCCTTAATATTGTGTTATACGTTATCTAGTTCTCTTTGATGTTGTTGCTTTTTTTTAACAGCGATTGCTTCTAGTGGAGAGTTCCATCTTGGGGTTTTCTGTTCCAAATATCTTTTGTATTTTCCCCATACCTTATATATAGCATTTCTTATTATATGATTTGAAAAACTCCTATGCGTCTTTATTTTCCCTTAATTAAGATAGCCATGCCACCCAAAACGGGTGTCATGACCTTCTAGATCTAAAATATCTCAATTTTTTAATAAATACCAATCTTTTAACCAGAGAAGACATGAGGCTTCGTAATATAGCTTCAAATCCGGTAACCCGTAGCCACCTCTTTCTACAGTATCTATTAATATCTCATGCTTTAATCTTGGTCTTTTTTTCCCCCCAAATGATATTTATTCAGAGTTTCGTCAATACATATAAAAAACCCCAACCCTAACCCAAAAAGGAAAACAGAAAAAATAGAAAAAGAAAAAGAAAAAATACAAATCTCAAATTACAGTTTTTCATTTGCTTAATTCTTGAACCTCCTCACACCTCCCTTTTTGTATTCTAGTTTAATTCGTTATTTCAGCAAATTCTTCCCATATTTCTCAATTTTAGTTTAAATAGTTAATCTTCACACTCTATCTTATTTATTGATCAACATAACCTTTCCCTCTTTTAATATAATCTGTTATTCAATTTACCTTACTCTCTTTAACCTTATCTTATGTTAAAAATCTTAAAATTTCAAAATTACATCACATTCATGCATTTCTCCTTAAAAGCATTTCTATTAAAGCCAATTTAGTTCCTTTCCAGCATAATCCCTCAAATTTCAATAATATTACACTAATTCCAAAATTAACATAAGAAATTCCCTTCATGTTTCTGATTTTCATCCAACGTCCCTTCTTCCTGGTTTCGGGTCATATCAGTCCTTTCTGTCCATTACTTAGTCCATCAATCTGGTGTTCTAATGTCCGAGGCCCTTAAGTCTCTTCTAGGCCCCTTCTGCAAATTTTTTTGTTCTTGTTTGTACTTACGCAGTTCTTTGCCTATTGTTAGTTTCTGGGGAAGTGGGTCTCCGGAGGGTTCCATCCAGTAATAATTTCCATTTTCCTTCATCCGATTGTCCCCTTCCCCCCAGTTCCACTCCCAATCTTCATCTTTGTAGTCCAAAAAGTATTTTTCCCAATAGTTGTTCACCTGTTTCACAGTCCCACTAGAGTAAAAAGCTTCCTTGACTTCAAATGCTTCCCAGCACTCTCCAAGTTCAATATTCCAACGCAGTAGCTTTTGTTCCTGTAGAACTTTGGATCTTACCATTTGTGTTGTATAGGGAATAGCTACTACCTCTTCCTTCTCCATCTGCCCTTGGACTTGCCTTGTCAAACCGGATTCCTGAGTTGATCTCTGTGTAGCTTCTTTATCCTTGTTCCCTGTTAAATCATATTCACTGGCCACAGCACTCATGAAGTCCAATTTTTCATTCATCAGGCTCATTTTCACGGACAGCTGCTCCAGCAAAGCATTAGTCCTGTCAAGGGCAGACACCAAACCTTCCTGCCAACACATTTCTGTTCAAAAACAATGTCAAACGGCTGTTCCCACGGTCCAAACCTCACATATGTAAGCTGCAACCGCAAACTGACAGGCTCCCTCTAGGGGACACAATTTCTATTTGTATCCATTTTTTAGGAAAGTATCAAACAAAGAAAGTTACTTTCGATTTCAAAGTCCTTTCGATTTCAAACACTTTGTTTCTTTAAAGAGCAAAAATGAAGAAGGTAGTGTTGAAGTTAGTTTGTTTCTCTCTTCTTTTATTTTTTCTATCTGTCAAAGTACTCCACTTTCAATCAATGGACGTCTCAAACAGTTTCTGTCCCGATACCCCGTCCCCAGGTTTGGGACGGTGGAAACTTATATTCCTTTTCTCACTTCCTGCAGGATTAAACAGTCAAATCCCCCCCCCCCTTTTCTCCTGCTTCCAAGGGGGGTTTTGTTGATTATGGATGCAGGAAATTTCCAACTTTAAAAAGACTTTTTAGGCTATTAGGTTGCAAGGTCTTTGCTTCAATCTGTATACAAGAACGGGAGGCGGACTTCCTGTTTACACCTTCCCGCTTCATGCCTAATTCATAAATTTGCAGGTTCTTAATCCGATTCTCCGTTTTTACTCACGGGTACTTGATTTAGAGTCCAAATGTCATCAGGAAAAAGTCAGCGCTCTCCGGCGATGGCTGCGCGGCTTCCCTCCATGGAAATAGCGATCGGTTCGATGCACCGCGGTGCTCACCCCACTTCACTCCAGAGCCCCAAAAATGGGTTTCCTCGTGAGTAGGGGAGGCGCTCTTGGTGCTCTGCCGAACCCCACGTTCCCAGGCTTCCTCCGCCTGGGATTTCTAGCGGGCCCCCGCCTTCGCCGCGGCGGGAAGACCCAATTTCCACGGAGCCCGTTCCTCCGATTGGAGGAACTCCGCCATTCGCCGATGGCGCTAACCTGGAAGTCTCTTTACTCTTGGTCTTTTACCCTTCCACAAAAATTTAGAAATTTCTTTTTGCCACCTGTTGATACTGCTGGTCTTTCCTGTAATTGGAATCGTTTGGAATAGAAAGAGTAGCTTCGGTAAAACTATCATTTTAATTACCGAAATACGGCCCAGGAATGATAAATTTAACCTTGTCCATGTCTCCAACTGTCTTTTGATATCTTTCCAACAATTGGTATAATTATCTTCATATAAGTTAAGATTCTTTGGTGTTATCCATAATCCTAAATACTTGATTTTGGGGTAGATTTCAATGTGTATTATTTGTTCTAATTCTGCTTTTTCAGCTGGCGACATATTTTTAACTAATAGTTTTGTCTTGTTGAAATTCATTTTGTGTTTTTTTTATAAAATATTTATTGAGGTTTTACAAAACATATATCACATATAACAAAACGAAAACATCAACAATGAACAGAAATACACACTTAACAACAACAACAAAAAAGAAAAAAGAAAGAAGAAAAATTCCACTTTTTAAATTTCAAAAATCCATATCCCTCTTTCCTGACCTCCCCACATCCCCCCCTCTGTATTCCTCTTTATTCCGTCCAATTCAGCAAATTCTAACCCTTTTTCCAAACTCGTTTAAAATTATATATTTCCGATTATTATGTCTCTAATTTCCCATATCTTGAACCTTTACACCACCTTATATACTTAGACATAATATTTTTCTAGTCATACCCCCTCCTTGTTAAAATTCCTCTTTTCAGAACTCTTTTAACCATATCCCAAATGCCGTGTTGCCTTCACCTCCCACATCATTTTAACACTCAAACATTTTACAATATTTTTGTAGATAGTTCTTAAACTTTTTCCAATCCTCTTCCATAAGTTCTCCCCCCTGGTCACGGATTCTGCCAGTCATTTCTGCCATCTCCATGTAGTCAATCACTTGCATCTGCCACTCTTCCACGGTGGGTAAATCTTGTGTCTTCCAATACTTGGCGAGAAGTATTCTTGCTGCTGTTGTTGCGTACATAAAAAATGTTCTATCTTTCTTTGACACCAATTGGCCGACTATGCCCAAAAGGAAGGCCTCTGGTTTCTTAGGAAAGGTAAATTTAAATACCTTCTTCAGTTCATTATATATCATTTCCCAGTAAGCCTTAACCCTTGGGCACGTCCACCAAAGGTGAAAGAATGTTCCCTCAGCTTCTTTACATTTCCAGCACTTGTTATCAGGCAGGTGATAAATTTTTGAAAGCTTAACTGGGGTCATGTACCACCTGTAAATCATTTTCATAATATTCTCCTTTAAGGCATTACATGCCGTAAACTTCATACCGGTGGTCCACAACTGCTCCCAGTCAGCAAACATAATGTTATGACCTATGTCCTGCGCCCATTTAATCATCGCTGATTTGACCGTTTCATCCTGTGTATTCCATTTTAACAGCAAGTTATACATCTTTGACTTGTTGAAATTCATTTTGAACCCCACAACTTTACCGTAGCCATATATTATTTCCAACGCCTTTCTTAAACTCTGTTTTGGTTGCTCCGTAGTTATAATTAAATCGTCAGCAAATGCCCTCGTTTTGTACCTTCTGTTTCCCAGCATAATCCCTTTTATTTCTTTTTCTTCCCTAATTTGTTTACATAAAACTTCCAATGTTAATATGAAAATTAAGGGGGATAGTGGGCAACCTTGTCTGACCCCTTTACTGATTTCACACTCCTGTGATAAATTTCCATTGATTATGAATTTAGCTTTTTGTTTTGATTATGTTGCTTCAATCCCTTTTATATACTGTATACCAAAATCCATATGGTGTAATAGACCTTTCATAAATTTCCAGGATACCCTGTCGAAAGCTTTTTCTGCATCAATAGCCATTAAGACTGCCTTCTTTTCTATTCTTAAGTCTAAATACGCTAATAAGTTTATAATGTTTCTAGTGTTGCTATAAATGTGCCTCCCGGGCAAAAAGCCAGCTTGGTCATTGTGTATCATCATCTGGAAGACTTTTTTTGATCTTTCGGCTAAAATATTTGCATATAATTTATAATCGTTATTTAGAAGCATGATGGGCCTATAGTTGTTAATAAGTAGATTGTCCGTTCCCTGTTTTGGAATTAATGCAATAAGGCTGTCTTTCCAAGAATCCGGCATGGTTCCGTCTTTTAAGATGTTGTTCATGATACTTCTTAATGGGTCAGACAGTAAGTCCTCAATTTTTTTATAATATATTGCCGGTAGGCCGTCTGGCCCTGGTGGCTTTCCTATCTTTGCTTCCTTAATTGCTCTTTGAATTTCGTACAATGTAATAGGGGCATTCAACAGTTCTTTTTGTTCTTTAGTAAGTTTCGGAAGACAGTTCTGTTCTAAATGTTCTTTAACTTCTTCTGTTGTTTCATTTCCTTCCTTATAGATTTCTCTAAAGAATTCGAGAAATCGTTTCTCTATTTCTTTAGGGTTGTTTATTATTTTGCCTTCGCACTTAACTCTATTTATAAGCCTTTCTGCCTCTCTCTTCTTTAATTGCCATGCTAATAACCAGGCTCAGGTTCTGTTTCAGGCTGTGTCTCGGTTTCAGGCTCCGGCGCTGTATCAAACACTGTTGCAGACTCAGGCTGTGGCACTATGGCTGTAGCTGTGGCTCTGGTTCTGTTTCAGGCTCTGACACTGTATCAAGCACTGTTTCAGGCTCAGGCTCCGGCTCCGGCTCCGGCTTCTGCTCTTTATTAGGCTTTGTCTCAGTCTTTGGCTCTAGCACTTATTCTAGCTCTATTTCAGGCTCGGCCTGTGTCTCAGCCTTTGTCTCTGTTTCACGCTGTTTCTCTGTTTCAGGCTCCGACGCTGTTTCAAGCCCTGTATCTGCCTCTGCCTCTGTTTCAGGCTCTGGCACTCTATCAAGCACTGTTTCTGGCTCTGGCTCTCTTTCAGGCTCTGGTTCTGAAGTAGGGTTTTGTTCTGGCTCTGGCTGTGTCTCTGGATCTGGCTGTGTCTCTGCTTCAGGCTCCTATGCCGTATCAAGCACTGTATCAGGCTCTGCCTCTCCCTCTGCCCCTGGCTACGTTTAAGCGTCAGGCTCAGTTTCAGACAGTGTCTCTGTTTCAGGATCCAGCACTCTATCAAGCACTATTTCAGACTCAGGCTGTGGATCTCGGCTGTGGTTGTGGATCTTGGCTGTGGCTCTAGGCTCCGTCTGTGGCTCTGTCTGTGGCTCTGGCTCTCTTTCAGGGTCTGGTTCTGAATGAAGATCTGGTTCTGACTCTGATTCAGGGTTGTTACGAAAAAGGAGCAATGCAGCAGCGAGCTCCAGATGGCTGGAAAGCCAAACAGGATGTTGATGCTTGGGACTGTACCGTGGGAACAAAGGAACAGTCTATTCACTGTACTGAGCACCAGATGTTAGCTCAGAGTGTCATCTGACCTGTACTGGAAGTACAGGGGAGGTTTTTTTCTCTCTCTGCTGTTGGTGTTAAGAGAGTGCAGACACGTTTCTCTGTACTGCTGGAAAGACAGAAATAAAGGCATGTAAATACATTTCTGTCTGTCTCTTTCCCCTCCCTGGGGATGGCAGGGAAGAGGGGAGGAGTGGTGTGTTCTTCTCACGTTAGAGGAGGATCGCCGATTGAGATCTCGCCTGCTCTTGCCGGGAGTCGCAGACGGGGAGGTCAACAAGGAACTCAAGCCGGGTGCCTGGAGAGTGGCCAATTCCTCTGACTAGGCTTGATTCCTACATCATGGTAGCAAACGCCGATGGTTACTGATCCATGGGAATCAGCATGAGAGGTTGATGGATCGTTTGTCATCCTCTGCACCAAAGAAAATAAGATAACGTCTGCGTGCAGCCAGAAGCTGAACAGACGGCTGGACACTGAGAGGTGGTGTTTTCCAAGCAACGGAGCCCCAAAAGGTATGCTGAATTTCGGGCTAAAAGTGTGAACGCAGATTGATTCATTTTCTGGTTCACGGGAGCTGCGTTTGGAAAAACAGCTCTGAAAGCAAAGGCTTGCATACCAGGGATTCTTGTGCTTGATAAGATTTCCTGTTCGAAGAAAGGTATGCACAGTTGCTAGGCAACGACCGTCAGTAAAGTGGAAAGTTACTGACAAAGGGGCTGGCTCAGTGAGAGCCTGGGAAGTGAAAGTTGTTTTGGCTATCTTCGCTGCTGTGCAAGGACTTTGAGACAGCTTGCAGTTTGCCTGCCAGAGTAGGCAGTAAACAACCCAGAAAAGACTTTTGGATTTTACAGGCTCGAGAGTGAGAGCTGAGACTTGGATTCAAAAATGGATGCCAAGAAGGGGGGAGGTTTACCTTATCCACCTCCCCTGACTAATGACAATTATTCATCTTGGTCTGTAAAGATGAAGGCCCTGCTGCAGAATCAGAGGATCTTTGAGGTGATTGAGAACCCCATCCCTGCAGCACCAACGCGAGGTTGGGAATCACAGAATATAAAGGCCAGGACGGCTATAATTCTGCTTGTCTCAGATTGCCAATTGGTGCATATTCAGAATTTAGAGTATGCGCGAGAGATTTGGGAAACGCTGCGTAGAACACATCAGAGGGATGCTGGTTCTTCAGCGTTGCTGTATTTTGAGAAGCTGACCAATCTGAGGCTTGCGCCTGATGGAGATGTTCAAGCGCACCTGACGGAGATGAAATATCTGCGCCAACAGATGGTGGAACGCAATTTCCATCTGCAGGAGGAAGTGTTTTGCTTCATGATGATAAACAGCCAAAGTCGGACTTACAAAACGGTTGCCAGTCAGCTTGGTTCCCTACCGGCCCAGGATTTGACCGCGGAGAGAGTGTGTGCCGTGGTTCTGAATGAACACGACCGGCTTGCTGCACTGGAAGTAAAGGACAGGGGGAGGGAGGAACGGAGTTCTAATTCCCCCACTGATGTTGCTACTGGAGAGAATGCTGTAGCTTTGAACGTTGTCCGATGTTACAATTGTGGACAGGCTGGGCATCTTCAGCGGAACTGTAAGAAGCCACGCCAGCCAAAAGGAGCTAAGGGCCGCTCAGCAAAGCCTGAGGCATCAGACAAAAGTCATACCAAGTCTACGGTGAAACCTGCAAAGGCGTTGATGTCGAAAGGAACCACGCCAGATGTTGAGAACGCGTTTGTAATCGACACGGGTTGCACAGTTCATATGTCCCCACACAGAGAACTGTTTTCAACGTTTAAGAAGCAAAGCATCGCTGTGAAACAGGCCAACGGTCAGGAGCTGGAAGCGACCGGAATAGGGACTGTGTATCTTGAGAGTCTGAACTTGACTATAAACAATGTTTACTTGGTTCCTGAATTGAAGTTCAATCTGCTGAGTGTTTCGCAGATTGCAAAGAAAGGACTGAAATTGTCCTATGATGCTGAGAGCTGCAAGATCTTCAAAGATGGAGAGTTGTATCTTTCTGCCAGAGAGAAAGATGGACTGTATTTGTTGACTTATGAACAAAGTGATTACATGGAATGTAATTCATCTGAGTCTAACTTGATTTCTCTCGCAGGTGTGACCAAAACGGACGCCAAGAAGGTGACCAGGGTCAACAGAGCATTTCAGCGGGTGTATGCTGATGTGATTGGTCCTCTAGCACCATCTAGAGGCAATGCAAGATTTTATCTTGTGTGTGTGGATCATTTCTCTAATTTTGTGTGGATTTATGTGTTAGAGAAACCACAACAAGCCTTAGAAAGGTTTCAGGAGTTTTGTGACAAGGTTGAAAATATGCATGATGCTAACATTGATTGTCTTTTCACAGATGAGAAGCAAATTTTTCTTTTACAGGATTTTCAGGAGTTCCTGCAGAAGAAAGGGATAAGACACAAGGTTGCTGTTTCAGCGGAAGCGTGGAACAGGGATGTCTGTGTACGGGTGAACAAAGAATTGCAAAAGGGGATGAATGCGCAATTGCTTAGTTCACATCTGCCACATGAGTACTGGGCGGAGTCGCTAATGTCGTATTGTTATACGTGGTTGAGAAAGGTTTCAAAAGAGTTGGGAAGTTCTCCTTTTGAGAAACTGTTCCATAGAAAACCTTCTGTTGCCCATTTCAAGGTTTTTGGGTCTCATGTGAGGACAGAAGCTCCAGGTGGGGTAAAGAATGCCAGAGGCATTTTTGTGGGATATGAAAAGGGTCTCTACAGAGTAATTTTGTCTGAATCTGGTCAGGTGATTCTCACAAAATTTCTAGAGAGTGCTCCTGAACAGGAGAGAGTGATAGTACACACATTTCCCACAGAGGACAATTCAGATGATGATGATGATGATTTTACTGGTACTGAGAGTGATGACAGTGATAGCTCAAAGAGCTCAGTTGACACAGTCATTGAGAGGAAATCTCACACAATGGATAGACCTTCACAGGTGAAGGATGAACCACTGTTTACCATTGGTACTGGTTCTCAACAGAGTCCAGAGGCTAAACCAGTGAGCAGAGAAGATCAACACCTCATACAAAGGTCTGAGAGAGTTACAAAGGGTGTACCACCCAAGAGGTACTCAAAAGAGTTTGCTAACTTAGCTGTTGCATGTGTTGCATGTGTTGCTGTTGTACACAACCGAGGACAGGTTGGAGCTGTGTCTAAGTCTGAGACAAAGACACAACAGAGAGTTGCTAGCCAAGGTAATGCAGATGCACTCATTCCTTGGAAGCCAGACAACCAGAGAGGTACACTGGGGAAACCAGTGGCGAGGAGTTCCAAGGGTGGAACTGTAACAACAGGGGAGTGTTATGTGTATAACAACTGTTTGTTTTCTTCTCTGGATCACGCTTTGCTCGCCGCAACACGCATTGATTCTTTTGGGGGAGGATGTTACGAAAAAGGAGCAATGCAGCAGCGAGCTCCAGATGGCTGGAAAGCCAAACAGGATGTTGATGCTTGGGACTGTACCGTGGGAACAAAGGAACAGTCTATTCACTGTACTGAGCACCAGATGTTAGCTCAGAGTGTCATCTGACCTGTACTGGAAGTACAGGGGAGGTTTTTTTCTCTCTCTGCTGTTGGTGTTAAGAGAGTGCAGACACGTTTCTCTGTACTGCTGGAAAGACAGAAATAAAGGCATGTAAATACATTTCTGTCTGTCTCTTTCCCCTCCCTGGGGATGGCAGGGAAGAGGGGAGGAGTGGTGTGTTCTTCTCACGTTAGAGGAGGATCGCCGATTGAGATCTCGCCTGCTCTTGCCGGGAGTCGCAGACGGGGAGGTCAACAAGGAACTCAAGCCGGGTGCCTGGAGAGTGGCCAATTCCTCTGACTAGGCTTGATTCCTACAAGGGTCTCATGATGGCTCTTCATCTGCCTCTGACCCAGCTATGTTTCAGGGTCTGGCTCTCTTTCAGGCTCTGGTTCTGAATTAGGGTTTTGTTCTGGCTCTGGCTGTGTCTCTGGCTGTGTCTCTGGCTCTGGCTCCAGCTTCGGCACTGTATCAAGTACTGTTGCATACTCAGGCCGTGGCTCTAGGCTGTGGCTGCAGCTATGTTTTGCGCTCCGGCCCTGTATCAAGCCCTATTTCTGGCTCTGGCTCTGGCTCTGGCTCTGGCTCTGGCTCTGGCTCTGGCTCTGGCTCTGGCTCTGGCTCTGGCTCTGGCTCTGGCTCTGGCTTTCTTTCAGCTGTGGCTCTGAATGAGGCTCTGGCTCTGGCTCTGATTCATGGTCTCACTCTGACTCTGATTCAGGGTCTCGCTCTGGCTCTGGCTCTGGCACTCTATCAAGGACTGTTTCAGACTCAGGCTGTGGCTGTGGTTCTGCCTCTGTTTCAGGCTCAGGCTCTGTTTGAGGCTATGTCTCTGTTTCAGGCTCCGGCACTGTATCAAGTACTGTTGCAGACTCAGGCTGTGGCTCTAGGCTGTGGCTGTGGCTGTTGCTCTGGTTCTGGCTCTGGCTCTGGCTCTTTCTCAGGCTCTGGTTCTGAATGAGGGCTTGGTTCTGGCACTGATTCAGGGTCTCGATCTGGCTCTGGCACTCTATCAAGGACTGTTTCAGACTTAGGCTGTGGCTGTGGCTCTGGCTCTGTTTCCATTCTTACAATGGAATGTACACAAAACAATAATCCTTTCTATATAAATTTCCCAATACAGTCTGAAAACATAATAAATCCTTAATTGTTGTCCACCTCCTTTTAGTTCCTTTATCACTCGAATGCTAGCACGGAGTCAAAACTATTATTGTATTTTTGAACATATCTTGTATAACCATTCCATTTTTCTGCAAATTTTTGCTTTGAGATTCCTCTGAGTTTGCTAGTCAATTGAGCCGTCTCCACCAATTCCTGTAATTTGATTTGCCAATCTGTTATTTTTGGAGCCTCGTGATCTTTCCATCCCTTGGCCACAAGTATACGAGCTGCTGCGGTTGCATACAAGAATACCTCTCTTAGATTTTTTGGGATCTCTTTATCTAAAATACTTCATAGAAATGCCTCCGTTTTTTTCGTAAAAGTTATCCCCATCATCTTTTTTAATTCATTGAATATTTCCCCCCCCCCCAAAAAAAATCTTAATCTTTTATTTTCTTTTTTATAATAATATTTTATTAAGTTTAACAATAGAGAAGGACATCACCAAACAAAGAGCAATAAAAACACAAAAACAAGATTTCACAATACATAAAATACATAAAATACAAACAATTAACCTAAAAAAGAAAAAAAGAAAAAGAGAGAGAAAAAAAGAACACCAGTCAAGACACCAAAGTAAAATAAGAAAAAACACAAATCACTCTTTTCTAGTTATTCAACATTGATTAACTTATTTTCCTGACTTCCTCACGTCTCCCTTTTTTGTATCCCTTTTTGACAGTTGGTTCAGCAAATTCATATCCTACCACTTTGTCCTTAAGTATCCTACCTCCCAAATTTATAATTTCAAACTTTTACTCTCGTCACTAAAACCCCTTCATTTCATTTCAATGTCATCAGCATTCATACATTTTACACTGCTTCTGTAAATAAATTTTAAATTTCCTCCAATCTTCTTCCACCAACTCTTCTCCCTGGTCTCGGATTCTGCCAGTCATCTCAGCCATTTCCATATAGTCGATTACTTGCATCTGCCATTCTTCCAAGGTGGGTAGTTCTTGTGTCTTCCAATGCTTTGCAATGAGTATTCTTGCTGCTGCTGTAGCGTACATAAAAAAAGTTCTATCCTTCTTTGGCACCAATTGGCCAACTATGCCCAGGAGAAAGGCCTCTGGTTTCTTCACAAAAGTGTATTTGAATATCTTTTTCAATTCATTATAAATCATCTCCCAGAAAGCCTTGATCCTCGGGCACGTCCACCAAAGGTGAAAGAATGTGCCTTCAATTTCTTTACATTTCCAACATTTATTATCGGGCAAATGGTAAATTTTTGCAAGCTTGACTGGGGTCATGTACCACCTGTACGTCATTTTCATAATATTCTCTCTTAAGGCATTACATGCCGTCAATTTAATCCCAGTGGTCCACAACTGCTCCCAGTCAGCAAACATAATATTGTGTCCTATATCTTGTGCCCATTTAATCATGGCAGATTTTACCGTTTCTTCCTCAGTACTCCATTTCAACAGCAAATTATACATTCTTGATAATATCTTAGCACTGGGTTCTAGCAATTCTGTTTCCAACTTTGATTTTTCCACCTGGAAACCAATTTTTCTGTCTTGATTATAAACCTCTCTTATTTGAAAATAATGTAACCAGTCTCGCACCTTCCCTTTAAGCTTCTCATAACTCTGCAATTTCAGCTTGTCACCTTCCTGTTCCAAAATTTCACAATACTTTGGCCATTTAGCCTCCATATTAAGTTTTTTCATAGCTTTCGCTTCCATAGGTGATAACCACCTTGGAGTTTTATTCTCCAAAAAATCTTTATATCTTATCCAAACATTAAATAGTGCTTTCCTGACAATATGGTTTTTGAATGCTTTATGCGCTTTAACCTTGTCATACCACAAATATGCATGCCACCCGAATACATTATCATAGCCTTCAATATCTAGAATGTCAGTGTTCTCAAGAAGTAGCCATTCCTTCAACCAGCAAAAAGCTGCTGATTCATAGTAAAGTCTAAGGTCCGGCACGGCAAACCCCCCTCTGTCTTTAGCATCCGTAAGTATCTTAATTTTTATTCTGGGCTTTTTGCCCTGCCAGACAAATCTAGAGATATCTCTTTGCCACCTCTTGAAACAGTCCATCTTGTCAATAATTTGCAGTGATTGAAACAAAAACAGCATTCTCGGCAATACATTCATCTTAGTAACAGCAATTCGACCAAGCAAGGAAAGCTTCAAATTCGACCAAATTTCTAAATCTTTCTTCACTTCTGACCAACATTTCTCATAATTATCTTTAAATAAATTTACATTCTTAGCAGTCAAGTTCACCCCCAAGTATTTTACCTTCTTTACCAATGTTAAATCTGTCTCTTTCTGAAACCTCTCTCTCTCCATTGGCGTCAGGTTTTTCTCCAAAACCTTAGTTTTAAACTTATTTAACTTGAAGCCTGCCACATGACCAAACTCCTGGATTAATTCTAGAGCCCTCTTGGTACTAGGTACTGGCTCTTGTAATGTCAATACAAGATCATCTGCAAAGGCTTTAAGTTTATATTGTTTAGCTCCGACCTGAATACCATGAATCAACTGGTCCCTTCTGATCATATTTAGCAAAACCTCCAGGACCGAAATAAAAAGCAATGGGGAAATTGGGCAGCCTTGTCGTGTCCCTTTCTCAATTTTAAATTCTTCTGTCACTATGTTCTTAACTATAAGTTTTGCCTTTTGTTCAGAATAAATCGCACCTATACCATTTTCAAAATTTTGACCAACCCCCATCCCCTGCAGGTTTCTCTTCATAAAAATCCAAGAAATGTTGTCAAAGGCTTTCTCCGCATCCACGAATATCAAAACCGCTTTTGTATTGATATTCACTTGTAACTTTTCCAAAATGTTAATTACATTTCTCATATTATCAGATAAATGCCTACCAGGGAGAAAGCCAGCCTGATCTTTATGTATCATTTCTGCTAAAACTTTTTTAAGTCTTTTAGCCAAAATATCAGCAAAAATTTTATAATCCACATTGAGCAGAGATATGGGGCGATAGTTCTTAAGTTGTGTCTTCTCAGACTCAGTTTTAGGTATAAGTGTGATGAAGGCTTCTTTCCACGACTCCGGCGCCTAAAAAATCTTAATCTTTTCACACGTCCACCACATGTGGCTCATGTCACCGTTATTTCCTCCACATCTCCAACAAGCATTCGCCAAATTTTGATACATTCTTGATCATCTGGAAGGAGTGAGGTACCACCTATGAGCCATTTTCATCATGTTCTCTCTTATATTATAGCTGGCTGTAAATTTCAAATTTACATTCCATCAGTTTTCCCCATCTTTTAGCATAATTGGACGGCCCACATCTTGGGCCCACTTTATCATTGAAGCCTTAACCTCCTCATCCATTACTTCGTAGTCTAAAAGAAGTCTATACATTTTTGCGATTATTTTGGTTTTACTATTCAGCAGGTTTTTTTCAAATCTTGAAGGCTCCTTTTCAAAACCCATCTGCTTATCCTGTCTGAACACTTCATTCACCTGGAAGTAATCTAGCCAACTAGAAAAGTGATCTTTTATTTTCTCATAACTTATCAATATTAGTTGACCCTCCTCCTCCCCCCTTAATATTGTGTTATACGTTATCCAGTTCTCTTTGATGTTGTTGCTTTTTTTAACAGCGATTGCTTCTAGTGGAGAGTTCCATCTTGGGGTTTTCTGTTCCAAATATCTTTTGTATTTTCCCCATACCTTATATGTAGCATTTCTTATTATATGATTTGAAAAACTCCTATGCGTCTTTATTTTCCCATAATTAAGATAGCCATGCCACCCAAAACAGGTGTCATGACCTTCTAGCTCTAAAATATCCCAATTTTTTAATAAATACCAATCTTTCAACCAGAGAAGACATGAGGCTTCGTAATATAGCTTCAAATCCGGTAACCCGTAGCCACCTCTTTCTACAGTATCTATTAATATCTTATGCTTTACTCTTGGTCTTTTACCCTTCCACAAAAATTTAGAAATTTCTTTTTGCCACCTGTTGATACTGCTGGTCTTTCCTGTAATTGGAATCGTTTGGAATAGAAAGAGTAGCTTCGGTAAAACTATCATTTTAATTACCGAAATACGGCCCAGGAATGATAAATTTAACCTTGTCCATGTCTCCAACTGTCTTTTGATATCTTTCCAACAATTGGTATAATTATCTTCATATAAGTTAAGATTCTTTGGTGTTATCCATAATCCTAAATACTTGATTTTGGGGTAGATTTCAATGTGTATTATTTGTTCTAATCCCCGCGGCGGGGTGCGCTCCCGTTGCTCGGTCCCAGCGCCTGCCAACCTAGCAGTTCGAAAGCACCCCCGGGTGCAAGTAGATAAATAGGGACCGCTTACTAGCGGGAAGGTAAATGGCGTTTCCGTGTGCGGCTCTGGCTCACCAGAGTAGTTTCGTCACGCTGGCCACGTGACCCGGAAGTGTCTGCGGACAGTGCTGGCTCCCGGCCTATAGAGTGAGATGAGCGCACAACCCTAGAGGCTGTCAAGACTGGCCCGTACCGGCAGGGGTACCATTACCTTTACCTTTTACCTCCCAAACTGGGAGGGGTGGCTAACACCCCAGAGGACAGGATCACACTTCAAAACGACCTTGACAGATTAGAGAACTGGGCCAAAACAAACAAGATGAATTTTAACAGGGAGAAATGTAAAGTATTGCACTTGGGCAAAAAAAATGAGAGGCACAAATACAAGATGGTTGACACCTGCCTTGAGAGCACTACATGTGAAAAGGATCTAGGAGTCTTGGTTGACCACAAACTAGACATGAGCCAACAGTGTGACGCGGCAGCTAAAAAAGCCAATGCAATTCTGGGCTGCATCAATAGGAGTATAGCATCTAGATCAAGGGAAGTAATAGTGCCACTGTATTCTGCTCTGGTCAGACCTCACTATGGGGCCAAATGGCGTCCGGCACTCTTCTTAGCTGCGTCACTGCTGTCCGTGCCGGTAATAATCTCTTCCAGCCTCTTTGGCCCTCTTAGCAGAGTTTACACAGCGGGGAAAGCTGTTGCTTGCGTGGGTAATAACTCAGACTGCAACGCAGGCTTTTCTCTTATCTCCAACAGCCTTTAATGAGTAGAATAACATCGTAAATTCAGCCCGGCGAAATGGCAGGCATCCTCTCCGCTTCTCGGCAAAAGCGAAAGAGAAAAGACACACAGAGAAACACTCCCCTCTGTGAACATAGCCACGCCTCAGAATGTGAGTTCTGGGCACCACAGTTCAAGAAGGACACTGACAAACTGGAACGTGTCCAGAGGAGGGCAACCAAAATGGTCAAAGGCCTGGAAACGATGCCTTATGAGGAACGGCTAAGGGAGCTGGGCATGTTTAGCTTGGAGAAGAGGAGGTTAAGGGGTGATATGATAGCCATGTTCAAATATATAAAAGGATGTCACATAGAGGAGGGAGAAAGGTTGTTTTCTGCTGCTCCAGAGAAGCGGACACGGAGCAATGGATCCAAACTACAAGAAAGAAGATTCCACCTAAACATTAGGAAGAACTTCCTGACAGTAAGAGCTGTTCGACAGTGGAATTTGCTGCCAAGGAGTGTGGTGGAGTCTCCTTCTTTGGAGGTCTTTAAGCAAAGGCTTGACAACCATATGTCAGGAGTGCTCTGATGGTGTTTCCTGCTTGGCAGGGGGTTGGACTCGATGGCCCTTGTGGTCTCTTCCAACTCTATGATTCTATGATTCTATGATTCTATATACTGTATACCAAAATCCATATGGTGTAATAGACCTTTCATAAATTTCCAGGATACCCTGTCGAAAGCTTTTTCTGCATCTATAGCCATTAAGACTGCCTTCTTTTCTATTCTTAAGTCTAAATACGCTAATAAGTTTATAATGTTTCTAGTGTTGCTATAAATGTGCCTCCCGGGCAAAAAGCCAGCTTGGTCATTGTGTATCATCATCTGGAAGACTTTTTTTGATCTTTCGGCTAAAATATTTGCATATAATTTATAATCGTTATTTAGAAGCGCGATAGGCCTATAGTTGTTAAAAAGTAGATTGTCCGTTCCCTGTTTTGGAATTAATGCAATAAGGCTGTCTTTCCAAGAATCCGGCATGGTTCCGTCTTTGAAGATGTTGTTCATGATACTTCTTAATGGGTCAGACAGTAAGTCCTCAATTTTTTTATAATATATTGCCAGTAGGCCGTCTGGCCCTGGTGGCTTTCCTATCTTTGCTTCCTTAATTGCTCTTTGAATTTCGTACGATGTAATAGGGGCATTCAACAGTTCTTTTTGTTCTTTAGTAAGTTTCGGAAGACAGTTCTGTTCTAAATGTTCTTTAACATGTTTCTCTATTTCTTTAGGGTTGTTTATTATTTTGCCTTCGCACTTAACTCTATTTATAAGCCTTTCTGCCTCTCTCTTCTTTAATTGCCATGCTAATAACCAGGCTCAGGTTCTGTTTCAGGCTGTGTCTCTGTTTCAGGCTCCGGCGCTGTATCAAACACTGTTGCAGACTCAGGCTGTGGCACTATGGCTGTAGCTGTGGCTCTGGTTCTGTTTCAGGCTCTGGCACTGTATCAAGCACTGTTTCAGGCTCAGGCTCCGGCTCCGGCTTCTGCTCTTTAGTAGGCTTTGTCTCAGTCTTTGGCTCTAGCACTTATTCTAGCTCTATTTCAGGCTCGGCCTGTGTCTCAGCCTTTGTCTCTGTTTCACGCTGTTTCTCTGTTCCAGGCTCCGACGCTGTTTCAAGCCCTGTATCTGCCTCTGCCTCTGTTTCAGGCTCTGGCACTCTATCAAGCACTGTTTCTGGCTCTGGCTCTCTTTCAGGCTCTGGTTCTGAAGTAGGGTTTTGTTCTGGCTCTGGCTGTGTCTCTGCTTCAGGCTCCTATGCCGTATCAAGCACTGTATCAGGTTCTGCCTCTCCCTCTGCCCCTGGCTACGTTTAAGCGTCAGGCTCAGTTTCAGACAGTGTCTCTGTTTCAGGATCCAGCACTCTATCAAGCACTATTTCAGACTGAGGCTGTGGATCTCGGCTGTGGCTGTGGATCTCGGCTGTGGCTCTAGGCTCCGTCTGTGGCTCTGTCTGTGGCTCTGGCTCTCTTTCAGGGTCTGGTTCTGAATGAAGATCTGGTTCTGACTCTGATTCAGGGTCTCATGATGGCTCTTCCTCTGCCTCTGACCCAGCTATGTTTCAGGGTCTGGCTCTCTTTCAGGCTCTGGTTCTGAATTAGGGTTTTGTTCTGGCTCTGGCTGTGTCTCTGGCTCTGGCTCTGGCTCCAGCTCCGGCACTGTATCAAGTACTGTTGCAGACTCAGGCTGTGGCTCTAGGCTGTGGCTGTGGCTGTTGCTCTGGTTCTGGCTCTGGCTTTGGCTCTTTCTCAGGCTCTGGTTCTGAATGAGGGCTTGGTTCTGGCACTGATTCAGGGTCTTGCTCTGGCTCTGGCTCTGGCTCTGGCACTCTATCAAGGACTGTTTCAGACTTAGGCTGTGGCTGTGGCTCTGGCTCTGTTTCCATTCTTACAATGGAATGTACACAAAACAATAATCCTTTCTATATAAATTTTCCAATACATTCTGAAAACATAATATATCCTTAATTGTTGTCCACCTCCTTTTAGTTCCTTTATCACTCGAATGCTAGCACGGAGTCAAAACTATTATTGTATTTTTGAACGTATCTTGTATAACCATTCCATTTTTCTGCAAATTTTTGCTTTGAGATTCCTCTGAGTTTGCTAGTCAGTTGAGCCGTCTCCACCAATTCCTGTAATTTGATTTGCCAATCTGTTATTTTTGGAGCCTCGTGATCTTTCCATCCCTTGGCCACAAGTATACGAGCTGCTGCGGTTGCATACAAGAATACCTCTCTTAGATTTTTTGGGATCTCTTTATCTAAAATACTTCATAGAAATGCCTCCGTTTTTTTCGTAAAAGTTATCCCCATCATCTTTTTTAATTCATCGTATATTCCCCCCCCCCCAAAAAAAAACCTTAATCTTTTCACACGTCCACCACATGTGGCTCATGTCACCGTTATTTCCTCCACATCTCCAACAAGCATTTGCCAAATTTTTATACATTCTTGATCATCTGGAAGGAGTGAGGTACCACCTATGAGCCATTTTCATCATGTTCTCTCTTATATTATAGCTGGCTGTTATTTCAAATTTACATTCCATCAGTTTTCCCCATCTTTTAGCATAATTGGACGGCCCACATCTTGGGCCCACTTTATCATTCTTTATCTTTGGTGCCATTCCTCTAGTAATCCAAATTTGGTCAATTCTAGTCCATGTCATCTTAGCTTCAGAGAAGAAAGTTCCCTCTCTCCCCAGGGGGTTCTTAGTTCTCCAAATGTCAATCAAGTCCATATTGTCAGTCAATTCAAAGAAAGTTTTTGGTAGTCTACCATCTTTGGTGACTACCTGTTTTTGTGCCTTGTCTATGTTTGTAGATACAACTCCATTCATATCCCCCATCAATATTATATTATAGTCCATATAGTCCCAAAGAGTCTCATGCAACTTCTTAAAAAATGCAGATTTCCCCTCGTTCGGTGCATACACCCCTACAATCAGAAATTTCTCTCCTTGAAATTGAATTTCGATTGCCAAATATCTTCCTTGTTCATCTTTAAAAATTAATTTCGGTGAAAATTTCTCCTTTGCATATATCACCACTCCTCTCTTTTTGACCTTATCATACAAAATAAATTCTTGTCCCAATCTTTTATTAATAAGTATTTTCCTGTGTAGCCTCATTACATGTGTTTCCTGTAAACAAATCAAGTCCAATTGTTCTTTTCTTAATATATGAAAAACACCTTTTCTCTTTCGAGGGGAGTTAAGTCCATTATCATTCCAACTTAGAAGTTGCAGAGCCACGGTGAGTTACTTAGTTTTCCCTCCAACTGCACCGAGTTGTTGTTCTTCTTCTGTCGGTGGTGTGATCAAGCTGGCTTTTTGCCCGGGAGGCACATTTATAGCAACACTAGAAACATTATAAACTTATTAGCGTATTTAGACTTAAGTATAGAAAAGAAGGCAGTCTTAATGGCTATAGATGCAGAAAAAGCTTTCGACAGGGTATCCTGGAAATTTATGAAAGGTCTATCTTAAGAAACATTGTAAAATTATTGAATGTTAGAACGATGTTGATTTGGAAATTAAGTGGTTTTTTAGCTGTAATGATTATGTAATTAAGAAAAGAAAGGTCAAAAATTATATAGAAATTAGGGGAAGGATTTGCTGAATTGAACTAATTAGAGATTGAAATACAGAAAGGGGAGGTATGAGGAGGTCGGGAAAGTAAGTTTTATGAATATAGGGGATTGAAATTATACTTGTTGTATGTGTTTTGTATGTATTTTTGTTGTTTCTGTTTGTTCTTTTGTTTTTTCTATTTTATATAAATCTTTAAAACTTTAATAAATATCTTATAAAAAAAAGGAAATTTATGAAAGGTCTATTACACCATATGGATTTTGGTATACAGTATATAAAAGGGATTGAAGCAATATAATCAAAACCAAAAGCTAAAATCATAATCAATGGAAATTTATCACAGGAGTGTGAAATCAGTAAAGGGGTCAGACAAGGTTGCCCACTATCCCCCTTAATTTTCATATTAACATTGGAAGTTTTATGTAAACAAATTAGGGAAGAAAAAGAAATAAAAGGGATTATGCTGGGAAATAGAAGTTACAAAACAAGGGCATTTGCTGACAATTTAATTATAACTACGGAGCAACCAAAACAGAGTTTAAGAAAGGCGTTGGAAATAATATATGGCTACGGTAAAGTTGTGGGGTTCAAAATGAATTTCAACAAGACAAAACTATTAGTTAAAAATATGTCGCCAGCTGTAAAAGCAGAATTAGAACAAATAATACACATTGAAATCTACCCCAAAATCAAGTATTTAGGATTATGGATAACACCAAAGAATCTTAACTTATATGAAGATAATTATACCAATTGTTGGAAAGATATCAAAAGACAGTTGGAGACATGGACAAGGTTAAATTTATCATTCCTGGGCCGTATTTCGGTAATTAAAATGATAGTTTTACCGAAGCTACTCTTTCTATTCCAAACGATTCCAATTACAGGAAAGACCAGCAGTATCAACAGGTGGCAAAAAGAAATTTCTAAATTTTTGTGGAAGGGTAAAAGACCAAGAGTAAAGCATAAGATATTAATAGACACTGTAGAAAGAGGTGGCTACGGGTTACCGGATTTGAAGCTATATTACGAAGCCTCATGTCTTCTCTGGTTGAAAGATTGGTATTTATTAAAAAATTGGGATATTTTAGAGCTAGAAGGTCATGACACCCGTTTTGGGTGGCATGGCTATCTTAATTATGGGAAAATAAAGACGCATAGGAGTTTTTCAAATCATATAATAAGAAATGCTATATATAAGGTATGGGGAAAATACAAAAGATATTTGGAACAGAAAACCCCAAGATGGAACTCTCCACTAGAAGCAATCGCTGTTAAAAAAAGCAACAACATCAAAGAGAACTGGATAACGTATAACACAATATTAAGGGGGGGAGGAGGAGGGTCAACTAATATTGATAAGTTATGAGAAAATAAAAGATCACTTTTCTAGTTGGCTAGATTACTTCCAGGTGAATGAAGTGTTCATTTTTTATTTTTTTTTAAATGATATTTATTAAAATTTTTCCATTTTAATACATCAAAAAATAAAAAAAACCAGAACGAAACAAAAAAAAATTTAAAACACATAAAATTCACAGTCCTTATTTTCAATGACATATTTCCCTGACTTCCCCATACCTCCCCCTCTTGTATTCCAGTTCAGATTGTTGGTTCAACAAGTTCTTGTCCCCAATTTTTAACCTTTTTATATTTCATTCATTTTAGAAAAACCCATTTTAACTTATAAACATCAATATTTAAACAACAGTTCAACAAGTTCTTGTCCCTAATTTTTAACCTTTTTATATTTTATATTTTATATTTAGTTCATTTTAAAAAACCAATTTTGCCTTATAAACATCAATAATTATACATCCATGCTTATTCTTAAAGCCTTTTTCTAAAGTCGACCTAAATTCCCTTCCACGATTTCCTCAATTCTCATACAAATAACAAAACAAAATAAAAGGAAAACAAATTATAATTATGCACCCTTTGGATTCCCAAACTCCACCCCCCCTTTCCCGGTTCCGATCCCCAATAATCGTCCATCAGTCAATCTACTCTCAGCCTGGGGATCTCACGTCCGAGGCTCTTAATTCTCTCTCAATTCCTCTCTGCCGGCTTTTTGGGTAGTCCTTAGTATTAAACACCAAATCTCGGAGAAGCTCTAGTCCAATAAAGTCCATATTTCTTCCAACCAGACCTCCATACTTAAAAGTGGAGCCTAAATCTTGTTTCTTACTCCTTTTAAGTCCAAATGTCCCAAAAGCTCCAACTTCCACCTTAATCAGATTTGTAATCCTTAGGTCTTCAGATCTCCACACAAGAAGATCTCTCCATTCTTCAGTCTCCAATTCAAACCAAATTTTCACCATCGAGTTCTTATTTTCCTTTGCAGCCATCATGCCAGGCCTCTGGCTCTCCTTTATCATCTGTAAAATTACAGCTCCTCCTTCCTTTTTCTCAGGAACAACATATATCTCTTTCTTCACACTCTCAAAGCTCTCAAGTTTCTCTTCTTGTTCAGCTGCATAAGCTTCCTGAGTCAATTCCTTGTCAGATTCAATGAATTTGTTTACTGTTAAGTCCAGAGTTGTAACATTTGTAGCCAAAACATCAATTTGGCCTTGTAACTTTCCCAAGAGAACAAAGACTCTGTCCAGTTCAGCTTGGATTTCCCCTCCTTCAGCCATTCTTGTAATGTCCCAAAACCCCCTCTAGAGGGATTTTGGTTACTTAGTGTTCTTTCCAGTTCAAATCCAAAAATCAAATTAGTTTGTATCAGTTCTTCCTTGTTTTCAACATAATATAGTCAAATTGTAACAAATATAGCCAGCAGAAGCAACAGAAACAAAGTTCTCTTTTTCCGTCTGACAGCTAATTTGACAGCTGTCAAACTCTTCCAATACCTTCAACAGGCTCTCTCGCGGATCACTCCCGGGTCCGGGGGGGTGGCACTTCAGCTCCCAAAATTAGCTCTTATCCTCCAGTAAGGTTTCTTCTAGTGCCAAATCATGAAATTAATGTCTTTTGCCAAATAATAAAAGAAAAAATTCTCTCGGCCTTAGTTAACAGGTCCTTACTTTAGATTATTTAGAGGAGGAGGAGGCTGACTTCCTGTTTACACCTCCCCCGATCGTACCTAATTCACACAAAAAAATTTCTTTAAAAGTCCAATTACCGTACTACGGAATGAAGTGTTCAGACAGGATAAGCAGATGGGTTTTGAAAAGGAGCCTTCAAGATTTGAAAGAGAACTACTGAATAGTAAAACCAAAATAATCGCAAAAATGTATAGACTTCTTTTAGACTACGAAGTAATGGATGAGGAGGTTAAGGCTTCAATGATAAAGTGGGCCCAAGATGTGGGCCGTCCAATTATGCTAAAAGATGGGGGAAACTGATGGAATGTAAATTTGAAATAACAGCCAGCTATAATATAAGAGAGAACATGATGAAAATGGCTCATAGGTGGTACCTCACTCCTTCCAGATGATCAAGAATGTATCAAAATTTGGTGAATGCTTGTTGGAGATGTGGAGGAAATAACGGTGACATGAGCCACATGTGGTGGACGTGTGAAAAGATTAAGATTTTTTTTTGGGGGGGGGAAATATACGATGAATTAAAAAAGATGATGGGGATAACTTTTACGAAAAAAACGGAGGCATTTCTATGAAGTATTTTAGATAAAGAGATCCCAAAAAATCTAAGAGAGGTATTCTTGTATACAACCGCAGCAGCTCGTATACTTGTGGCCAAGGGATGGAAAGATCACAAGGCTCCAAAAATAACAGATTGGCAAATCAAATTACAGGAATTGGTGGAGACGGCTCAATTGACTAGCAAACTCAGAGGAATCTCAAAGCAAAAATTTGCAGAAAAATGGAATGGTTATACAAGATATGTTCAAAAATACAATAATAGTTTTGACTCCATGCTAGCATTCGAGTGATAAAGGAACTAAAAGGAGGTGGACAACAATTAAGGATTTATTATGTTTTCAGAATGTATTGGAAAATTTATATAGAAAGGATTATTGTTTTGTGTACATTCCATTGTAAGAATGGAAACAGAGCCAGAGCCACAGCCACAGCCTAAGTCTGAAACAGTCCTTGATAGAGTGCCAGAGCCAGAGCCAGAGCCAGAGCGAGACCGTGAATCAGTGCCCGAACCAAGCCCTCATTCAAAACCAGAGCCTGAGAAAGAGTCAGAGTCAGAGCCAGAACCAGAGCAACAGCCACAGCCACAGCCTAGAGCCACAGCCTGAGTCTGCAACAGTACTTGATACATTGCCAGAGCCTGAAACAGAGACATAGCCTCAAACAGAGCCTGAGCCTGAAACAGAGGCAGAACCACAGCCACAGCCTGAGTCTGAAACAGTCCTTGATAGAGTGCCAGAGCCAGAGCCAGAGAGAGACCCTGAATCAGAGTCAGAGTGAGACCATGAATCAGAGCCAGAGCCAGAGCCTCATTCAGAGCCACAGCTGAAAGAAAGCCAGAGCCAGAGCCAGAGCCAGAGCCAGAGCCAGAGCCAGAGCCAGAGCCAGAGCCAGAAATAGGGCTTGATACAGGGCCGGAGCGCAAAACATAGCTGCAGCCACAGCCTAGAGCCACAGCCTTAGTCTGCAACAGTACTTGATACAGTGCCGGAGCTGGAGCCAGAGCCAGAGCCAGAGACACAGCCAGAGCCAGAACACAACCCTAATTCAGAACCAGAGCCTGAAAGAGAGCCAGACCCTGAAACATAGCTGGGTCAGAGGCAGAGGAAGAGCCATCATGAGACCCTGAATCAGAGTCAGAACCAGATCTTCATTCAGAACCAGACCCTGAAAGAGAGCCAGAGCCACAGACAGAGCCACAGACGGAGCCTAGAGCCACAGCCGAGATCCACAGCCACAGCCGAGATCCACAGCCTGAGTCTGAAATAGTGCTTGATAGAGTGCTGGATCCTGAAACAGAGACACTGTCTGAAACTGAGCCTGACGCTTAAACGTAGCCAGGGGCAGAGGGAGAGGCAGAGCCTGATACAGTGCTTGATACGGCATAGGAGCCTGAAGCAGAGACACAGCCAGAGCCAGAACAAAACCCTACTTCAGAACCAGAGCCTGAAAGAGAGCCAGAGCTAGAAACAGTGCTTGATAGAGTGCCAGAGCCTGAAACAGAGGCAGAGGCAGATACAGGGCTTGAAACAGCGTCGGAGCCTGGAACAGAGAAACAGCGTGAAACAGAGACAAAGGCTGAGACACAGGCCGAGCCTGAAATAGAGCTAGAATAAGTGCTAGAGCCAAAGACTGAGACAAAGCCTACTAAAGAGCAGAAGCCGGAGCCGGAGCCTGAGCCTGAAACAGTGCTTGATACAGTGCCAGAGCCTGAAACAGAACCAGAGCCACAGCTACAGCCATAGTGCCACAGCCTGAGTCTGCAACAGTGTTTGATACAGCGCCGGAGCCTGAAACAGAGACACAGCCTGAAACAGAACCTGAGCCTGGTTATTAGCATGGCAATTAAAGAAGAGAGAGGCAGAAAGGCTTATAAATAGAGTTAAGTGCGAAGGCAAAATAATAAACAACCCTAAAGAAATAGAGAAACGATTTCTCGAATTCTTTAGAGAAATCTATAAGGAAGGAAATGAAACAACAGAAGAAGTTAAAGAACATTTAGAACAGAACTGTCTTCCGAAACTTACTAAAGAACAAAAAGAACTGTTGAATGCCCCTATTACATCGTACGAAATTCAAAGAGCAATTAAGGAAGCAAAGATAGGAAAGCCACCAGGGCCAGACGGCCTACTGGCAATATATTATAAAAAAATTGAGGACTTACTGTCTGACCCATTAAGAAGTATCATGAACAACATCTTCAAAGACGGAACCATGCCGGATTCTTGGAAAGACAGCCTTATTGCATTAATTCCAAAACAGGGAACGGACAATCTACTTTTTAACAACTATAGGCCTATCGCGCTTCTAAATAACGATTATAAATTATATGCAAATATTTTAGCCGAAAGATCAAAAAAAGTCTTCCAGATGATGATACACAATGACCAAGCTGGCTTTTTGCCCGGGAGGCACATTTATAGCAACACTAGAAACATTATAAACTTATTAGCGTATTTAGACTTAAGAATAGAAAAGAAGGCAGTCTTAATGGCTATAGATGCAGAAAAAGCTTTCGACAGGGTATCCTGGAAATTTATGAAAGGTCTATTACACCATATGGATTTTGGTATACAGTATATAGAATCATAGAATCATAGAATCATAGAGTTGGAAGAGACCACAAGGGCCATCGAGTCCAACCCCCTGCCAAGCAGGAAACACCATCAGAGCACTCCTGACATATGGTTGTCAAGCCTTTGCTTAAAGACCTCCAAAGAAGGAGACTCCACCACACTCCTTGGCAGCAAATTCCACTGTCGAACAGCTCTTACTGTCAGGAAGTTCTTCCTAATGTTTAGGTGGAATCTTCTTTCTTGTAGTTTGGATCCATTGCTCCGTGTCCGCTTCTCTGGAGCAGCAGAAAACAACCTTTCTCCCTCCTCTATGTGACATCCTTTTATATATTTGAACATGGCTATCATATCACCCCTTAACCTCCTCTTCTCCAAGCTAAACATGCCCAGCTCCCTTAGCCGTTCCTCATAAGGCATCGTTTCCAGGCCTTTGACCATTTTGGTTGCCCTCCTCTGGACACGTTCCAGTTTGTCAGTGTCCTTCTTGAACTGTGGTGCCCAGAACTCACATTCTGAGGCGTGGCTATGTTCACAGAGGGGAGTGTTTCTCTGTGTGTCTTTTCTCTTTCGCTTTTGCCGAGAAGCGGAGAGGATGCCTGCCATTTCGCCGGGCTGAATTTACGATGTTATTCTACTCATTAAAGGCTGTTGGAGATAAGAGAAAAGCCTGCGTTGCAGTCTGAGTTATTACCCACGCAAGCAACAGCTTTCCCCGCTGTGTAAACTCTGCTAAGAGGGCCAAAGAGGCTGGAAGAGATTATTACCGGCACGGACAGCAGTGACGCAGCTAAGAAGAGTGCCGGACGCCATTTGGCCCCATAGTGAGGTCTGACCAGAGCAGAATACAGTGGCACTATTACTTCCCTTGATCTAGATGCTATACTCCTATTGATGCAGCCCAGAATTGCATTGGCTTTTTTAGCTGCCGCGTCACACTGTTGGCTCATGTCTAGTTTGTGGTCAACCAAGACTCCTAGATCCTTTTCACATGTAGTGCTCTCAAGGCAGGTGTCAACCATCTTGTATTTGTGCCTCTCATTTTTTTTGCCCAAGTGCAATACTTTACATTTCTCCCTGTTAAAATTCATCTTGTTTGTTTTGGCCCAGTTCTCTAATCTGTCAAGGTCGTTTTGAAGTGTGATCCTGTCCTCTGGGGTGTTAGCCACCCCTCCCAGTTTGGGAGGTAAAAGGTAAAGGTAATGGTACCCCTGCCGGTACGGGCCAGTCTTGACAGCCTCTAGGGTTGTGCGCTCATCTCACTCTATAGGCCGGGAGCCAGCACTGTCCACAGACACTTCCGGGTCACGTGGCCAGCGTGACGAAACTACTCTGGTGAGCCAGAGCCGCACACGGAAACGCCATTTACCTTCCCGCTAGTAAGCGGTCCCTATTTATCTACTTGCACCCGGGGGTGCTTTCGAACTGCTAGGTTGGCAGGCGCTGGGACCGAGCAACGGGAGCGCACCCCGCCGCGGGGATTAGAACAAATAATACACATTGAAATCTACCCCAAAATCAAGTATTTAGGATTATGGATAACACCAAAGAATCTTAACTTATATGAAGATAATTATACCAATTGTTGGAAAGATATCAAAAGACAGTTGGAGACATGGACAAGGTTAAATTTATCATTCCTGGGCCGTATTTCGGTAATTAAAATGATAGTTTTACCGAAGCTACTCTTTCTATTCCAAACGATTCCAATTACAGGAAAGACCAGCAGTATCAACAGGTGGCAAAAAGAAATTTCTAAATTTTTGTGGAAGGGTAAAAGACCAAGAGTAAAGCATAAGATATTAATAGATACTGTAGAAAGAGGTGGCTACGGGTTACCGGATTTGAAGCTATATTACGAAGCCTCATGTCTTCTCTGGTTGAAAGATTGGTATTTATTAAAAAATTGGGATATTTTAGAGCTAGAAGGTCATGACACCCGTTTTGGGTGGCATGGCTATCTTAATTATGGGAAAATAAAGACGCATAGGAGTTTTTCAAATCATATAATAAGAAATGCTATATATAAGGTATGGGGAAAATACAAAAGATATTTGGAACAGAAAACCCCAAGATGGAACTCTCCACTAGAAGCAATCGCTGTTAAAAAAAGCAACAACATCAAAGAGAACTGGATAACGTATAACACAATATTAAGGGGGGAGGAGGAGGGTCAACTAATATTGATAAGTTATGAGAAAATAAAAGATCACTTTTCTAGTTGGCTAGATTACTTCCAGGTGAATGAAGTGTTCAGACAGGATAAGCAGATGGGTTTTGAAAAGGAGCCTTCAAGATTTGAAAAAAACCTGCTGAATAGTAAAACCAAAATAATCGCAAAAATGTATAGACTTCTTTTAGACTACGAAGTAATGGATGAGGAGGTTAAGGCCTCAATGATAAAGTGGGCCCAAGATGTGGGCCGTCCAATTATGCTAAAAGATGGACTTCCGGGGGCGGCGCGAACGGCAATGGCGGTCCCCTTTCGTTTGTGAAGGGGAAGCTCCGCAGAAACGGGTCGTCCGCTACGGCGAAGCGGAGACCCTTGCTGGAAAACCCACAGGCGGAGATAGCCTGTGGTCGTGGGACTCGGCGGGCACCTTTAGTGCTCCCCGATCGCGTGAAGGGACCCCGCAAGGGGCTCCGGAACGTGTCGGGGCCGGCGCGGTGCTGTGAGTCGATCGCTCTTTTTGCGGGGTGAATCCGCTAAGCTGCTGTCGGTGAGCGCTGACCCTTTTCCTGGGGACCATTCGGCTGCAAGAAAACTACTACCCGTGAGTAGGTGATTGAATCAGGATTAAAAATTAGTTAATTTGGCATACAAGCGGGAGACGCAACCAGGAAGTCCGTCTCTCGGCTTTTGTTTTAAGATCAAAGCAAAGACTTTTAAAGAACCCAAGCCTTTGGAATTTGGGAGTTAACAAGATCCAAACTTCCACATTAAGCAGAAGACCTCACCTCAATTTATTTTGGGGTGGAGAAGGTGAAAAACGGCTTTTTCCTACTTGTTTCTTGGACTTTTGGACTTGGGAAAAAAAACCTGAATCCCTGGTTACTGAGCTGTCAGTGATGGAACTAGAAGGCTGTTTGGAACTGTCACTTTGTATCTCGCATTTTGTTGGGACATGTTAACTTTTAAAGAGTAACTCTGTGGAAATTTAATGGACTTAAAAGGTGTCTGAAGGTTTTTTGGCAACTGGACATTGTTTAACTTGTCGAGGGCACTTTGTAACTTTTACAAACTGCGACATTTCTGAACATTCTTGAACATAGTGTCCCTCTAGTGGAGTATCTAGGTTTGACAACTTACTGGGGGAATTTTCTATCTGTGGATTTGGGGATTTCCATGAGAAAGACAGACTGTGGGACTGACCTTGACACATAGATAAGAAGGGGAATGAGTGGAAATAATAATAATAATAATAATAATTTATTATTTATACCCCGCCCATCTGGCTGGGCCTCCCCAGCCACTCTGGGCGGCTTCCATAAAAACCAAAAATACAGTAAAATTATCACACGTTAAAAACTTCCCTGAACAGGGCTGCCTTAAGATGTCTTCTGAATGTCAGGTAGTTGTTTATCTCTTTGACATCTGCTGGAAGGGCGTTCCACAGGGCGGGCGCCACTACCGAGAAGGCCCTCTGCCTGGTTCCCTGTAGCTTTGCTTCTCGCAATGAGGGAACCGCCAGAAGGCCCTCGGCGCTGGACCTCAGCGTCCGGGCAGAATGATGGGGGTGGAGACGCTCCTTCAGGTATACTGGACCGAGGCCGTTTAGGGCTTTAAAGGTCAGCACCAACACTTTGAATTGTGCTCGGAAACGTACTGGGAGCCAATGTAGGTCTTTCAAGACCGGTGTTATATGGTCTCGGCGGCCGCCCCCAGTCACCAGTCTAGCTGCTGCATTCTGGATTAGTTGTAGTTTCCGAGTCACCTTCAAAGGTAGCCCCACGTAGAGCGCATTGCAGTAGTCCAAGCGGGAGATAACCAGAGCATGCACCACTCTGGCGAGACAGTCCGCAGGCCGATAGGGTCTCAGCCTACGTACCAGATGGAGCTGGTAAACAGCTGCCCTGGACACAGATTTGACCTGTGCCTCCATGGACAGCTGTGAGTCCAAAATGACTCCCAGGCTGCGCACCTGGTCCTTCAGGGGCACAGTTACCCCATTCAGGACCAGGGAATCCTCCACACCTGCCCGCCTCCTGTCCCCCAAAAACAGTACTTCTGTCTTGTCAGGATTCAACCTCAATCTGTTAGCCGCCATCCATCCTCCAACCGCCTCCAGACACTCACACAGGACCTTCACCGCCCTCACTGGTTCTGATTTAAAAGAGAGGTAGAGCTGGGTATCATCCGCATACTGATGAACACCCAGCCCAAACCTCCTGATGATCTCTCCCAGCGGCTGCATGTAAATGTTGAAAAGCATGGGGGAGAGGACACCCGTGAGTAGGTGATTGAATCAGGATTAAAAATTAGTTAATTTGGCATACAAGCGGGAGACGCAACCAGGAAGTCCGTCTCTCGGCTTTTGTTTTAAGATCAAAGCAAAGACCTGTGGCACCCCACTAGTCACTCTTCTCCAGGATGAAGAGGAACCATTGATGAGCACCCTTTGGGTTCGGTCAGTCAGCCAGTTACAAATCCACTGAGTGGTAGCGTAGTCAAGACCGCATTTTACCAGCTTCTTTACAAGAATATCATGGGGCACCTTGTCAAATGCTTTGCTGAAATCAAGGTAGGCTACATCCACTGGGTTCCCTTCATCTACCAGGCTTGTAATTCTGTCAAAAAACGAGATCAGGTTAGTCTGACATGACTTGTTTTTCAGAAATCCATGCTGACTATTGGTGATCACAGCATTCCTTTCTAGGTGCTCACAGACTGTTTGCTTAATGATCTGCTCCAGAATCTTCCCTGGTATTGATGTCAGACTGACTGGGCGGTAATTATTTGGGTCCTCTCTTTTCCCTTTTTTGAAAATAGGGACAACATTTGCCCTCCTCCAGTCTGCCGGGACTTCGCCTGTTCTCCAGGAATTCTCAAAGATGACTGCCAGTGGTTCTGAAATCACATCTGCCAGTTCTCTTAATACTCTTGGATGCAGTTCATCTGGCCCTGGAGACTTGAATACATCTAGACTAGCCAAGTATTCTTGTACTATCTCCTTAGTTATTCTGGGCTGTGTTTCCTCTGCTGAATCCTTTGCTCCAAATTCTTCAGGTCGGGCATTGTTTTCTTTATCGGAGAAGACTGAGGCAAAGAAGGCATTGAGGAGTTCCGCCCTTTCTGTGTCCCCTGTTTGCATTTCACCATCTTCTTCTCTGAGTGACCCCACTGTTTCTTTGTTCTTCCTTTTGCTACGAACATACCCATAAAAGCCTTTTTTGTTGCTTTTAACCTCTCTAGCAAGCCTGAGTTCATTCTGTGCTTCATTCTGTTCATTCAGTATATAAAAGGGATTGAAGCAATATAATCAAAACAAAAAGCTAAAATCATAATCAATGGAAATTTATCACAGGAGTGTGAAATCAGTAAAGGGGTCAGACAAGGTTGCCCACTATCCCCCTTAATTTTCATATTAACATTGGAAGTTTTATGTAAACAAATTAGGGAAGAAAAAGAAATAAAAGGGATTATGCTGGGAAATAGAAGTTACAAAACGAGGGCATTTGCTGACGATTTAATTATAACTACGGAGCAACCAAAACAGAGTTTAAGAAAGGCGTTGGAAATAATATATGGCTACGGTAAAGTTGCAGGGTTCAAAATGAATTTCAACAAGACAAAACTATTAGTTAAAAATATGTCGCCAGCTGAAAAAGCAGAATTAGAACAAATAATACACATTGAAATCTACCCCAAAATCAAGTATTTAGGATTATGGATAACACCAAAGAATCTTAACTTATATGAAGATAATTATACCAATTGTTTTTTTTTTATATATATAAATTTTTATTGGTTTTTCAACATATAATATAAAACAATACAAAAGACAAACACTAACAAACAAACATATAAACATGTATAATTTCATAAATTTTTTTTATGTACCCAATTTCAGCGACTTCCCCATGCCTCCCTTTTCTGCATCCCTGTTTTGAGCTTTTTTTTCCCGGCAACCCCTGGTCTAAATTACTTATTAATTCCTTTCTTTAACCCCTTTCTTTCCTCTTATCCAATCATTTATCGCTGCAAATCTGTTATGCTTTACCCATGGCATTTTAACACTCAATAATTTTACAAGAATTTTTAAGATAAAGTTTAAATTTCTTCCAATCTTCTTCCGCCGTCTCTTTCCCTTGGTCACGGATTCTGCTCGTCATCTCTGCTAGTCCCATATACTCGATCACCTTCGTCTGCCACTCTTCCAGTGTGGGTAGTTCTTGTGTCTTCCAATACTTTGCTAGTAGAACTCTTGCTGCTGTTGTAGCATACATAAAAAACATCCTATCTTTCTTTAACACCAATTGGCCCACCATGCCCAGGAGAAAAGCGTCTGGTTTTTTGTGAAAGGTACACTTAAGCACCTTCTTAATTTCATTATATATCGTTTCCCAGAAGGCCTTAATCCTTGGGCACGTCCACCAAAGGTGATAGAAAGTACCTTCGGTTTCATTACATTTCCAACATTTATTATTGGGCAAATGGTAAATTTTTGCAAGCTTGACTGGGGTCATGTACCACCTATAAATCATTTTCATAATATTCTCTCTTAAGGCATTACATGCCGTAAATTTTATACCGGTGGTCCATAACTGTTCCCAGTCAGCAAACATAATGTCATGACCAATGTCCTGTGCCCATTTAATCATAGCTGATTTAACCATTTCATCCTGTGTATTCCATTTCAGCAGCAAATTGTACATTCTAGACAGGTTCTTCGTATTGGGTTCTAACAATTCTGTTTCTAACTTTGACTTCTCCACCTGGAAGCCGATTTTCCTGTCCTGTTTGAAAACTTCATTTATCTGGTAATAATGTAGCCAATCTCTTACTTTAAACTTCAGTTTCTCATAACTCTGTAATTTCACATTTCCACCTTCTTGTTCTACAATTTCCCAATATTTTGGCCATTTAGATTCCATATTAAGTTTTTTAACTTCCTTGGCCTCCATTGGTGACAGCCACCTAGGGGTTTTATTTTCCAACAAATCTTTATAACGAATCCAAACATTGTATAATGCTTTCCTAACAATATGGTTTTTGAAGCTTTTATGAATTTTTACCTTGTCATACCATATATTTTTATACTCTGGTTTCTCTTCAGATCGTATAAATCTTTCGCCTTTTAATTATACCTGTCAGCGCTGCCCAAGGTCCCAGCTCACACAAGACCAACGCTGCTTCTTCCTCAAGTAAAAAAGTCTTTATTGAAGTTCAGTTTCATTTCCAGACGCGCAGCGCGCAACGCTACGTCTATGCCTTAGACCGTAGAAGTCCCATCTGAATCTCCTCCCCCCTGACACCAGCTTAAGATTCTAGCCTTACTCCACCTCTTCCTCTGTTCCTTCTTTCTCTGGGTCCTCCTGCTAGTCGGAGTTTCAGCCCTCCTAGATTCTTCTGACGCTGAGTCCCCTGACTCTTCTCCCCCCCTCCTTCGGGCTTTAGGACCTGGCTCCCAATCCGGGTTTTCTGCTGTCCCGCGCTCCTCCACTTTTGAACTTGGCGCGCGCGCGCAGCCTCCCACTTTCCTTCTGACCGTTACACTTGTGTCACTGCTCCCTCTTTCGGGGAGGCTAGCTGGACCTGGCCTTCCCTCCGTTTCCCCACTCCCCGATGGGGGCATGGTTACCCCTGACTCATCTTCTCTCCCTGCTGGAGGAGAAGCTGGTCCTGACTCATGTGACTCTTCCCCCCCACTGTGCTCTGGTGGGGGAACTGGTCCTGATCCTCCGCTACTCCCTTGGGAGTCCCCTCTGGTTCCTTGTTTATGGAGCGTCCCCCCTGGGACTCCCCTCGCCCTTACCATAGGCGCCCCCTCCTGGGAATCTTCTGATTCGCTGGAGAAGCTCATGGAATCTCTCGGGCCACTGTCATATTCCCCTACGCTCCCCTCTGATTCCTCTCCTCCGCTCTCTATTTGCTCTCTCCCCTGCTCTTCTGCTCCTGAGCCTCTGACATCCATCCCCCCCTCGAAGCCCCCCCTTCCCCCCTCCCCCTCTTCGGGTGTGGGTTCCGGGTGCTCCAGCGCTGGGGGTGTGAGTGCTGGCTTCCGTTCTCTCCCCCTGGTGTGCAACCGGCCAGCGGGATCAGGCCCCCCCACGATGGGTTCGTCGACATCGACTTCCTCTGCTTCCATTTCTCTGCTGTCGTGCTCAAAACCAGGATCCTCCCCCCATACGTCCATGTCCTCCTCTCCACCCGGTCCCTCGGGTGAGGCTGTGTGCAAGGGCCCCCTCAGCAGTTCCCTGCTCCACCCCACTTCTGGTTGAGTGTCCCACCAATAGGAGCGGTCCGTGACAAACCCCGAGAGCGACCCCTCCTGGGAGCTCGTCCCAGGCGTCGGCTCCTCATCTGAGGAGAAACCCTGGAACGTGCTGGCTGACAGTGTGGGTGTGAAAAGCCAGTCGTCGAAATACTCCGCCGGCATGGGTCTGTGTGGGAAGAGCGAATGGAACTCGTCTTTGAGGTAGTGCTCCTCCACGGCATAGCACGGCACCCACTCGTTGGCGCTGGCCGGAGTACCCTCCCTGGCGAGGAGATATTCAACTCCCTCTTCCCCCCATCTGGAGTCCAAAATCTCCGTGACCTCGTTGAGTGGCGTCGCCCTCTGTGGTCCCTCCCCTGTTGGCGATGGGCTACGTGGGGCTGGTGCGGTCCCTGGCGCCTGAAACCTGTGGGGTGCCTTGTAAGGTGTGAGCACGGACCTGTGAAAGACTGGGTGCATTCTGGAGCCCTCCGGGAGTGTCAACCGGTAGGCCACTGGATTGATTTGTGCCGCGACCTGGTAAGGTCCCAGCTGCTTGTGTCCTAGCTTCTTCTTAGCTAGCGTTCTGGCCGGCACTGCCTGAGCTGCTAACCAGACCCAGTCCCCTACCTGTATGTCTTCCCCAACCCTCCTGTGCCTGTCTGCCTGCATCTTGTAGGCGTGTTTCGCGAGTTCCAAGTGCCTTCGGAGTTGCTCATGGACCTCCTGTAACTCTGCGGCTAAGTGCTTTGCCCCCCGTGGCTCCCCCTCTGCCTCGGTCTCCAACCCCGGGAAGGTTCTGGGGTGGCGCCCATTGTTGGCGAAGAACGGTGTCACCCCTGTAGACCCGTGCTTCGTGTTGTTGTAGGCAAACTCGGCTAGCGGTAGGTAGTCCACCCAGGTCGAGGGCTGTTGATTGGCGTAGCATCGCAGGTACTGCTGCATGATGGCGTTGACCCTCTCCGCTTGTCCGTTGGTCTGCGGGTGTCGTGCCGACGCTAAGTTGATCTTGACGTTCAGGATGCCCAGCAGCTTCTGCCAGAAGTTCGAGATGAACTGGCGGCCCCGGTCGGACAGGATGGACCGGGGCAAGCCGTGAGCTTTGAACACGTGGTCTATGAACAGCTTGGCGGTCTGTTCCGCTGTGGCCACCTTCGCGCACGGAATGAAATGAGCCATCTTGGTGAAGAGGTCTACGACCACGAGTACCGCTGTTTTGCCGCGCGAGCTGGGCAGATCTGTAACAAAGTCCAGGGCCACTTTCTCCCATGGTTCGAGCGGCGTCTGCAGCGGTTCCAGCAGACCCGCCGGCTTCCTGTGTACTGGCTTGGCCCTTTGGCAGGTGTCACACCTGGAAACGTAATCCGCAACTTCTCCCCTCACCTTGGGCCACCAAAAGTCCCTGGTGACTAATTCCGCCGTCTTGTCCTTGCCGAAGTGCCCAGCGCTGGGCGCGTCGTGCAGCTGCTGCAAGACTCTCGCGCGAAGGTCGTCTCCCGGTACGTAGAGAGCCCCTTTGCGTAGGAGTCGTCCGTCGCGTATCTGGAACTCGTCGTCCCTCGCTGTGCCGTTTCGCACCTCCTCCATCTTGGATTGCGCAAACGAATCCGCCTGTAGCGCGCGACGCACTGCGTCCAGGTCCACGGCGGCTGAAGCGCACGCCCACACCTCTGGTGCGAAAATGTGTTTGGCCGCTGCCGGTGCCGCTTCCTCGAGATACTGCGGCTTCCTGGATAGCGCATCCGCCATGACGTTGTTGTCTCCCGGGATGTATTCTATCCGGAAATCGAAATCTGCAAAGAACTCCGCCCAGCGGATGTGTCTCTGGTTCAGGAACTTCGCCGTGCGCCAGTACTCCAGGTTCTTATGGTCCGTGCGGACCTGCACTGTGTGTCTGGCTCCGACGAGGAAGTGCCGCCACGCCTTGAAGGCTGCATGAATGGCCAGCAACTCCCTGTCCCAGATGGTGTAGTTCTGCTCCAACGTGCTGAGCTTCCTGGAGTAGAATGCGCACGGTCTCCAGTCCCCTTGCGGATCTTGCTGCAACAGGACCGCCCCCACCGCTCTGTCCGAGGCGTCCGTTTCAACCCTCATCGGTTTGCTGGGGTTTACGTGTAGCAGCTGTTCTTCGGATGCGAAGAGACGCTTGAGCCTCCGAAAGGACTGCTCCGCCTGGTCCGTCCAGGTGAACTTCTTCTTGGAGCTGAGGGTGTCCGTGATGGCCGCCGTCTCCTTCGCGAACCCCTTGATGAACTTGTGATAAAAGTTGGCGAAACCAACGAACTTCTGGACCTCCTTCCGATTGCGTGGGCTCTTCCAGTCCAACACCGAGCGGACCTTGGCGCTGTCCATGGCAAGTCCCTTGTCGGACAGCTTGTAGCCCAGGAAATCCACCTCTGTCGTGTCGAACTGGCACTTCTCCAGCTTGGCGTAAAGTCTGTGCTCCCGTAGTCTCTGCAGGACCTCCTTGACGTCCTCCTCGTGCGCCTCCTGCGATTCCGAGAAGATCAGGATGTCATCTAAGAAGCAGACGCACTTCTTGTAGAGGAGTCCCGCTAGCACGTGGTGCATGAAAGCTTGGAAACAATGGGAGCCATTTTGGAGACCAAACGGCATGACTCTGTATTCATAGGTTCCTAAAGGCGTAAACATGGCTGTCTTCCACTCGTCGCCCTCCCGCATGCGTATAAGGTTGTAGGCCCCTCGTAGATCCAACTTGGTGAAGATCCGTCCCTTCCTCACCGTCGCGAGCAGGTCGTCAATTTTGGGCATGGGGAATGCTGTGGGCTTTGTCCTGGAATTGATGATTCTATAATCCACTATGAGCCTCCGTTCGGGCGTGTCTCCCTTCTTCACGAAAAACACGGGACTGCCCCCCACTGCTTTGGATTCCCGGATGAATCCCCGCTTCAAATTGCGATCTATGAACTCCCTGAGTTCTTGCATTTCGTCTTCAGACATGGAATACAGTCTCCCAGTCGGCAGCGTCGCCCCCGGCAGGAGGTCAATCTTGCAGTCGTAGGGCCTGTGGGGAGGCAGCTTGTCCGCTTCCTTCTCGCAGAAAACTTCCAAAAAGGCCCTGTACTTGTTGGGTACCGCTTGCACCATGCCTAGGTGTAGCTGCGGTTCATCCTCTTGCCCCTCTTCTTCCAAGGCCAACTCCCTCCGGCTTGGCTCCCAGCTGCCCCTCCTTTCCCCAACTGTCCCACCTGGTTTGCAGATCCTGGCAGAGCGCAGCTGTTTCTCCTTCCTTTTTCTTAGATGCAGCCAATTCTGCGTAGAGCGCTGAGACTGCCTCCTGCAGTTGCTTCACTTTCTCCTCTGTAGTCATCTTTGCCTATCTTCGTGAGCTTGCAGAGTTGAGATGGGACTTACTGTCAGCGCTGCCCAAGGTCCCAGCTCACACAAGACCAACGCTGCTTCTTCCTCAAGTAAAAAAGTCTTTATTGAAGTTCAGTTTCATTTCCAGACGCGCAGCGCGCAACGCTACGTCTATGCCTTAGACCGTAGAAGTCCCATCTGAATCTCCTCCCCCCTGACACCAGCTTAAGATTCTAGCCTTACTCCACCTCTTCCTCTGTTCCTTCTTTCTCTGGGTCCTCCTGCTAGTCGGAGTTTCAGCCCTCCTAGATTCTTCTGACGCTGAGTCCCCTGACTCTTCTCCCCCCCTCCTTCGGGCTTTAGGACCTGGCTCCCAATCCGGGTTTTCTGCTGTCCCGCGCTCCTCCACTTTTGAACTTGGCGCGCGTGCGCAGCCTCCCACTTTCCTTCTGACCGTTACACTTGTGTCACTGCTCCCTCTTTCGGGGAGGCTAGCTGGACCTGGCCTTCCCTCCGTTTCCCCACTCCCCGATGGGGGCGTGGTTACCCCTGACTCATCTTCTCTCCCTGCTGGAGGAGAAGCTGGTCCTGACTCATGTGACTCTTCCCCCCCACTGTGCTCTGGTGGGGGAACTGGTCCTGATCCTCCGCTACTCCCTTGGGAGTCCCCTCTGGTTCCTTGTTTATGGAGCGTCCCCCCTGGGACTCCCCTCGCCCTTACCATAGGCGCCCCCTCCTGGGAATCTTCTGATTCGCTGGAGAAGCTCATGGAATCTCTCGGGCCACTGTCATATTCCCCTACGCTCCCCTCTGATTCCTCTCCTCCGCTCTCTATTTGCTCTCTCCCCTGCTCTTCTGCTCCTGAGCCTCTGACAATACCAATTGTTGGAAAGATATGAAAAGACAGTTGGAGACATGGACAAGGTTAAATTTATCATTCCTGGGCCGTATTTCGGTAATTAAAATGATAGTTTTACCGAAGCTACTCTTTCTATTCCAAACGATTCCAATTACAGGAAAGACCAGCAGTATCAACAGGTGGCAAAAAGAAATTTCTAGTTTTTTGTGGAAGGGTAAAAGACCAAGAGTAAAGCATAAGATATTAACAGATACTGTAGAAAGAGGTGGCTACGGGTTACCGGATTTGAAGCTATATTACGAAGCCTCATGTCTTCTCTGGTTGAAAGATTGGTATTTATTAAAAAATTGGGATATTTTAGATCTAGAAGGTCATGACACCCGTTTTGGGTGGCATGGCTATCTTTATTATGGGAAAATAAAGACGCATAGGAGTTTTTCAAATCATATAATAAGAAATGCTATATATAAGGTATGGGGAAAATACAAAAGATATTTGGAACAGAAAACCCCAAGATGGAACTCTCCACTAGAAGCAATCGCTGTTAAAAAAAGCAACAACATCAAAGAGAACTGGATAACGTATAACACAATATTAAGGGGGGAGGAGGAGGGTCAACTAATATTGATAAGTTATGAGAAAATAAAAGATCACTTTTCTAGTTGGCTAGATTACTTCCAGGTGAATGAAGTGTTCAGACAGGATAAGCAGATGGGTTTTGAAAAGGAGCCTTCAAGATTTGAAAAAAACTGCTGAATAGTAAAACCAAAATAATCGCAAAAATGTATAGACTTCTTTTAGACTACGAAGTAATGGATGAGGAGGTTAAGGCTTCAATGATAAAGTGGGCCCAAGATGTGGGCCGTCCAATTATGCTAAAAGATGGGGAAAACTGATGGAATGTAAATTTGAAATTTACAGCCAGCTATAATATAAGAGAGAACATGGTGAAAATGGCTCATAGGTGGTACCTCACTCCTTCCAGATGATCAAGAATGTATCAAAATTTGGCGAATGCTTGTTGGAGATGTGGAGGAAATAACGGTGACATGAGCCACATGTGGTGGACGTGTGAAAAGATTAAGATTTTTTTTGGGGGGGGGATATACGATGAATTAAAAAAGATGATGGGGATAACTTTTACGAAAAAAACGGAGGCATTTCTATGAAGTATTTTAGATAAAGAGATCCCAAAAAATCTAAGAGAGGTATTCTTGTATGCAACCGCAGCAGCTCGTATACTTGTGGCCAAGGGATGGAAAGATCACGAGGCTCCAAAAATAACAGATTGGCAAATCAAATTACAGGAATTGGTGGAGACGGCTCAATTGACTAGCAAACTCAGAGGAATCTCAAAGCAAAAATTTGCAGAAAAATGGAATGGTTATACAAGATATGTTCAAAAATACAATAATAGTTTTGACTCCGTGCTAGCATTCGAGTGATAAAGGAACTAAAAGGAGGTGGACAACAATTAAGGATTTATTATGCTTTCAGACTGAATTGGAAAATTTATATAGAAAGGATTATTGTTGTGTGTACATTCCATTGTAAGAATGGAAACAGAGCCACAGCCACAGCCACAGCCTAAGTCTGAAACAGTCCTTGATAGAGTGCCAGAGCCAGAGCCAGAGCAAGACCCTGAATCAGTGCCAGAACCAAGCCCTCATTCAGAACCAGAACCTGAGAAAGAGCCAGAGCCAGAACCAGAGCAACAGCCACAGCCACAGCCTAGAGCCACAGCCTGAGTCTGCAACAGTACTTGATACAGTGCCGGAGCCTGAAACAGAGACATAGCCTCAAACAGAGCCTGAGCCTGAAACAGAGGCAGAACCACAGCCACAGCCTGAGTCTGAAACAGTCCTTGATAGAGTGCCAGAGCCAGAGCCAGAGCGAGACCCTGAATCAGAGTCAGAGTGAGACCATGAATCAGAGCCAGAGCCAGAGCCTCATTCAGAGCCACAGCTGAAAGAAAGCCAGAGCCAGAGCCAGAGCCAGAGCCAGAGCCAGAGCCAGAGCCAGAGCCAGAAATAGGGCTTGATACAGGGCCGGAGCGCAAAACATAGCTGCAGCCACAGCCTAGAGCCACAGCCTGAGTCTGCAACAGTAGTTGATACAGTGCCGGAGCTGGAGCCAGAGCCAGAGCCAGAGACACAGCCAGAGCCAGAACAAAACCCTAATTCAGAACCAGAGCCTGAAAGAGAGCCAGACCCTGAAACATAGCTGGGTCAGAGGCAGAGGAAGAGCCATCATGAGACCCTGAATCAGAGTCAGAACCAGATCTTCATTCAGAACCAGACCCTGAAAGAGAGCCAGAGCCACAGACAGAGCCACAGACGGAGCCTAGAGCCACAGCCGAGATCCACAACCACAGCCGAGTTCCACAGCCTGAGTCTGAAATAGTGCTTGATAGAGTGCTGGATCCTGAAACAGAGACACTGTTTGAAACTGAGCCTGACGCTTAAACGTAGCCAGGGGCAGAGGGAGAGGCAGAGCCTGATACAGTGCTTGACACGGCATAGGAGCCTGAAGCAGAGGCACAGCCAGATCCAGAGACACAGCCAGAGCCAGAACAAAACCCTACTTCAGAGCCAGAGCCTGAAAGAGAGCCAGAGCCAGAAACAGAGCTTGATAGAGTGCCAGAGCCTGAAACAGAGGCAGAGGCAGATACAGGGCTTGAAACAGCGTCGGAGCCTGAAACAGAGAAACAGCGTGAAACAGAGACAAAGGCTGAGACACAGGCCGAGCCTGAAATAGCGCTAGAATAAGTGCTAGAGCCAAAGACTGAGACAAAGCCTAATAAAGAGCAGAAGTTGGAGCCTGAGCCTGAACCTCAGCCTGAAACAGTGCTTGATACAGTGCCAGAGCCTGAAACAGAACCAGAGCCACAGCTACAGCCATAGTGCCACAGCCTGAGTCTGCAACAGTGTTTGATACAGCGCCGGAGCCTGAAACAGAGACACAGCCTGAAACAGAACCTGAGCCTGGTTATTAGCATGGCAATTAAAGAAGAGAGAGGCAGAAAGGCTTATAAATAGAGTTAAGTGCGAAGGCAAAATAATAAACAACCCTAAAGAAATAGAGAAACGATTTCTCGAGTTCTTTAGATAAATCTATAAGGAAGGAAATAAAACAACAGAATAAGTTAAAGAACATTTAGAACAAAACTGTCTTCAGAAACTTACTAAAGAACAAAAAGAACTGTTGAATGCCCCTATTACATCGTACGAAATTCAAAGAGCAATTAAGGAAGCAAAGATAGGAAAGCCACCAGGGCCAGACGGCCTACCGGCAATATATTATAAAAAAATTGAGGACTTACTGTCTGACCCATTAAGAAGTATCATGAACAACATCTTCAAAGACGGAACCATGCCGGATTCTTGGAAAGACAGCCTTATTGCATTAATTCCAAAACAGGGAACGGACAATCTACTTATTAAGGGGAGACTTCCGGTCAAGATGGCGGCAGGCTAGGCTGTCAGCTCCAGAGCTCCATAAATTTTAACTGAATTTTAATTGATTTTATCTCGTTTTAACTCGCTTTAGACCAAGTATTTTGTTTTTCTTAATCACAACTGTTTCTTTTAACTTTTAACTTGGAGCTTGAGAGCAGAAGAATGTTGAGCTGTGAGCAGAGAAAGTGCCGGATGAGTCAGCGCTTTGCAGATAAGGAACAATAGACGACACCATTAATCTTGAAAGCCTGTGACTCCCACGGCAAAGGAGCTCAACAAATTGGTTTTAATTACTTGCCTAGAGCAGCAGCAGCTTTGACGCTGCCCTGTCCGCCCGTCACTCGCTCGCCAGGTCTCTCCACAGTCTCACGACCACCTGAGGCTGAAAGAAAGCGGGGAGAGTGGAAAGCTGCGAGGCTGCGAGGCTTCGGGTTGATGAAATTACACTCCGAGAGGTGAAGAAGAAGTTTTCGGCAGAGAGGGGTGAAGAGAGAGGAGACGGAAGTTTAAATCAATCAAACAAAAGCCTGGAAGTTCACAAAGCGGTGAGACCTTCTGTTCCAAGTAAAGCCTGCCTGCACTTTTCCCGGAGACCGAATAGGGGAGGGATGGGGGACTGGATAAAGATTCAAATTGAGAGCCCTTCCCTCGAACAATTGATCGTGAAGAGGGCTGAGCTGAGATGATCTACTTGAGCCCTCAACAGGGGTAAATCTTTATCGGAATTTGACTCTTATTATAGCTCTTCAACGAACTGCGGAGAAATCCCTGGAGTTAAATACTCAGCTGTATAGCTAAATCATTGACTGTGGTAGGAAGTCCCCTTCTTCTCTCCTGTATTATTTACATTATTTAGCTCATATCTACTGTAGCTATGGGCAAGAGGAAACGCCTCAGAGAAGCAGAGGAATTACTGCTTCTCCCTAGCCCTAAGCTACAAGCGAAAGAAAGAACAGACCAGTCAAATTTTCAAGCAGCAGTTACTACATACAATAGATTTCTTCCACTAAGTGACTTGGACGTAGCTAATAACATTCCCAAGTCCCAAAATACCACCTTACACACTTGTAATCTAATGAGCACTCCCATCAAGGGCGGGCCCGATGTGGATGGGAAAAAGATCCGGGATAAAGAAAACCAGCTGGGAACTGAGTCCTCCCATTTACAACTAGTCATTAGGACACTGGACTGTATATTTAAAAAGATAGACTTTCTGACGTGCTCAATTTCCAAGCTAACGGAAAAAGTGATGGATATGGATGCCAAAATTGCCCTCAAAAATAACTACCAGAGGGGACCTCCAGTGATAGCCCCACCAAACTCTGGGGCAAAGGGGATGGGAAAATACAAACTAAACGATCTCACGTGTAAGCAAAATCTAACATTGCAACCTAAGAAGATATGCCTAACGATAAGGTCTGAGATATGGGACTGGTCAAGCTTGGAAGGAGCTAAAATTGCCCTAAGTAAAATCCTGAGAATAAGCATAGTTCATATTGATCTTCATGCTTTACTTCCGCTAACTCAATCAAATGGCTCTTACAAAGTTATTTTAGCCTTCCATTCGCTGAGACTACCCTTATTAATAATAAGACAAAAATGGAAATTTATAAAAATAAAAATCATACCCACAAGGGTTTTTGCGGACAGCATAGTAAAACCACTACTTGTGGAAAAAGAGAAAGAGATATTAGATTCAGAAACAAGCTCTACAAAATCGTCAGACAAAGAGATGTTGCTTTCCCCACAGAGAACGGAAGAGATTGCCTGCAGTCCACAACCAGGAACGAACTTGGGTGGTTCCAGAATATCCAATGATGAAAGCGCCCTTATGAATTCATTTGACGAATTACAGTCACAAGAAAAAGAAAAAATAATAAATAAATTAGACAAATTAAGGGACAAGATGTCTCAGGCCAAAAGCAAAATAGGAAACAAAGAAATTCAAACCAACAGGGCCATTGGAGGCTCAGTGGACCTTCTCAAATTTAGCCCACAGCCTCAAAATAGGTCCATAAAATCCAAGGCAACGATACAGACAATCGTCTCGCCACCCCTATTAGTTAATCTGGAACCAGCTCTTCCTGCACCTGCTGGAATGGTTATACCTGCTAAAGAACAGCAAAATGTAAACAAAATTTCGACACATTCCTCAATGCCTGACCTGGAGTCATCATTATCGGACGGAGAATCTCTAGCTGATGATTTAGAAGTTCAATCCGCTACCGATATGGACTGGACAGAAGACCCCTTGGGCCATATAAATAAGATGATATACCCACGGAAGGAAAATCCAATAATAGTTAAAACTTGTACTGACTTAATCTCTGCTCCCCTAGGTGATAAGCTCTCTGATAAAATAAGGGATTTCAGAGAGGAGACTAGACCAAACCAGGACACGACCCCTATAGGATCGGGCGAGCAGAGCATAATTACAAATAGCTCAAGAAGCACACCTGTGCCAAAAGGAGAGAAGTCATCTACTATTAGGCAAAGGAAAATTACTGACTTCTTTAAATTTGACAACCCACCAAGATCAGCGTTCCCCCCTTCTCCATTGTGACTACCCAAACCTCAGTCAAATCCTCTCCCGTTCTCCCTTTTAAGCTGGAATATAGCAGGCTGGAAGGGGAAAAAATCTGACCCGGACCTTGTAAAACTAATAAACTCACACCAAGTAATTCTCCTGCAGGAAACATGGGAAGAGGGGAGAGTAGATATTATTGGTTTTGATGTTACATCATTACCGGCATGCCCGTCTACTAAAGGAGGCCGGCCTAGTGGAGGATTAGTTATAGCAATTTCCTTGAAAATACAGGCAAAACTCACGCTTGTAAATGCTTCCACCTTTGCAATTACAGCCCTGATTACGGGGAAAAACTTTGAACTTGTTATAACAAATGTTTATCTTCCTCCTGGAGGCAACATTGCAGACTTATACAATAAATGGGGAATCTTGGAGGAACATCTTACTCTTTGTCACTCCAAATACCCCAATATACCCAATGTTATAGCAGGGGACTTCAATGCTCGCATTGCAACAAACTGGGAGTCCTTAATCAAAGCCAAATGGTGGATAACCCCAGAATTCATTAATGACCTCTCCCTCCATAATCAAAGACTTTCCAAAGACAAAAGGGTAAATGAAGCAGGAACCCTTCTTTACCAATTGGTATTACGTCTAAACTTAGTGATTCTAAACGGGAACTGCCCGCCTGACGTACCGGGTGAGTTTACACACATAAGCTCCTCTGCAAACAGTGTCCTGGATTATATGTTAGTATCTCATGACATATTCCCCAAATTTTCCCACTTTAAAGTTGAAAATATTCAATTGAGCGACCACCTACCGTTGGTCGCCACAATGACTATAGACTGGACCCCAGATGGAGACAGACACCCAACACATTTGATTACGAACTCAGCATTGCAAATCAAAAGTATAAAACAAGCATACTCAGGCTTAATTGAGGATTATTATGATTATGACCAAACTCTAAGACTATTCTCGAACCTGTCGGAAGATCTAACGTCTTTTTTCTCTGTCCCGACGCATAAAATAAATCGAACACAAAGGAAGATAGGTGCACTGTGGTTCAATAGTGCTTGTAAACAGGCTAGACAACTTCTTGGTAACATATACAAAGAGTATAAAGCCTCCGGGGCAACGGTCCTGCCAAAAGAATATTTCCAAGCAAAATCGGCCTACAAGCAAATTCAAAAGGGAGCCAGACAGGAATGGCAAGTGAATCAATGGCGAGCAATCATAGAAGCCTCATCATCACGGAACTCCAGACAATTTTGGCTCCTGGTAAATAAAAGAACTAAAAGATACCCTTTAACTATTATTCCTGCCCCGGTTTGGGAATCTTACTTAAAAAACTACTTTGCCACAACTGACTGTATTGTTAACACAAGAGATGAATCTCAAGATCAGCTTCCCCTCTGGCCCCCCACCGATCCGGAAGACATCCATGACTTGATCGTTAAACTTAAAACAGGGAAAGCGCCTGGACCAGACCTGATCCCGGCTGAAGCTATAAAATACCACGCGGACTGGTGGGCCAAAGCCCTGGCAACCATCTTCGATGCCGTTAACAACTCTGGAATGATCCCGGAAGTATGGAAGGACGCTGTTATCGTTCCAATCCACAAAAAGGGCTCACCAGATGACCCGGGGAATTACAGAAATATCAGTCTGCTCTCAATAGTGGGGAAACTGTATGCCCGCTTCCTGTTGAACAGACTTATTCAATGGGCCGAAGAGAAAAAATTAATTGGGCCCGAACAAGCTGGATTCCGCCCAAAACAGTCAACAATAAATCATATTCTAATTTTACAGCATCTTGCCTGGAAATATTCCACCCCAAAGGGTGGCCAACTCTGTGTGGCATTCATTGACCTAAAGGCAGCATTCGATAGTATCTCCAGGAGCATCCTCTGGGAAAAACTCACCCGCTGGGGCATCGACAGAAGGCTTCTCTGGCTAATAATCAAACTCCATGAGAACTCAGCGGCTAGAGTGAGACTCACCCCGGAGGGCGATCTCACCAATTCAATTCCCATTTACAGAGGTGTCCGACAGGGTTGTATATTGGCTCCATTCCTGTTTAATTTGTTCATAAGCGACATGAGGACTCCCCTAATAGAGGCTCAAGAAAGGATTCATGCACCCCGCCTAGCACTTTATCGCTGCCCTTTGTTACTGTATGCGGATGACGCAGTCATCCTTTCTTTTTCTAGAGTAGGTCTTATGAGGGCCTTAAAAAATTTTGGATCATATTGTAACGCAAATTCCCTTACAATTAATTATGAGAAATCTAAAATTATAATTTTCTCAAAGAGACGGAAACTCCATAATTGGAGAATTGATGGGAGAGTCATCGAACAAGTCTATGGATTCCAATACTTGGGAGTTTGGTTACAACATAACCTTAGATGGAAGGCCCATGTAGCCTATGTTACAAATAGAGCCAAAGCTATCGCCTTGGCGATCCTGCAATTTTTCTTCACCGATGGGGCCCTTCATATCCCATCGGCGTTGAAAGTCTTCAAGGCCAAGGTGATCCCGACAATTGCTTATGCCATCTCAATTTGGGGGACTTTTGTCAACTTATCCCACCTAGAGGTTATTCAAAATCAGTTTTTAAGAGGGATATTGAAACTGCCCAACTGTGTAAGTAATACAGCGCTACGCATGGAACTTAATATTGTATCCCTGGAAAACGCTCTGTGGAAGCACATACTTTGTCACTGGTTATCTCTATGGCACAATCTCCCAAACTTGTACTTGATACAATGTATGTGGAGAGATGATTTCCAGAGCCCATGGGTAAAAAATTTACAACTGAAAATTACGGCAATGGGAATCTCCCCATCCAAATTACTAGAGCAGGATATAGTTCCAGCTAAAAGAACAGTAACCTGTAAATTAGAGGAGATGGACTTGCAGCAGAAAATGGTCTTGGGCAATGGTACCTGCTCACCTCTAAACCTTGGTTTATTACCCCTCTTAAGGCTCCCAAACTATTTGAATTCCTTAACTTCTTCGGCTCATAGATATGCCTTTGTAAAGGCAAGATTCAACACCTTCCCATCGAACGTGCTGAGAAATAGATTCTCCAATGGACAGATATCGCTCTTATGTGATTGTAATTGTGGGGCACCGGAATCGTTGCATCACATAATTTTTGATTGTGCATTTCACTCATCGGCCAGGAGCAAGTTTCTTGCTCAATATCTAAAGGGAATTGCCGATGATACGAATGAAGCCAAACTGAGATATCTATTAAATGATGATGACCCCCTAAGATCACTCATGGTTGCCAGATTCTTGATCAGCGTTCTATCCCTAAAGAAGAGAAACGGACTCCTGTGCGGCTCGGATAATCCCTTTAAACTATGATCTATGTTTTAGGATGTAATTAGGTGATATCACCATTGATGTCTTCTACTAATTTATGAGTAGAGGGGGATGTTTATGTTACAAATTTACTGTAATGCATGGTGTTGGTCTTTTGTTTTTGTTTTGCTTTGGTTCTTGTCTGTTTTTTGTAAGTTTTGGCGGTTTTAAATTTGGAGGTTTAAGTACATTATGTTGGTATGGGAAACTGTCGTGTGATGGGCCAATGGCCGTAATAAAGTTCAATACAATAATCTACTTATTAACAACTATAGGCCTATCGCGCTTCTAAATAACGATTATAAATTATATGCAAATATTTTAGCCGAAAGATCAAAAAAAGTCTTCCAGATGATGATACACAATGACCAAGCTGGCTTTTTGCCCGGGAGGCACATTTATAGCAACACTAGAAACATTATAAACTTATTAGCGTATTTAGACTTAAGAATAGAAAAGAAGGCAGTCTTAATGGCTATAGATGCAGAAAAAGCTTTCGACAGGGTATCCTGGAAATTTATGAAAGGTCTATTACACCATATGGATTTTGGTATACAGTATATAAAAGGGATTGAAGCAATATAATCAAAACAAAAAGCTAAAATCATAATCAGTGGAAATTTATCACAGGAGTGTGAAATCAGTAAAGGGGTCAGACAAGGTTGCCCACTATCCCCCTTAATTTTCATATTAACATTGGAAGTTTTAAGTAAACAAATTAGGGAAGAAAAAGAAATAAAAGGGATTATGCTGGGAAATAGAAGTTACAAAACGAGGGCATTTGCTGACGATTTAATTATAACTACGGAGCAACCAAAACAGAGTTTAAGAAAGGCGTTGGAAATAATATATGGCTACGGTAAAGTTGCGGGGTTCAAAATGAATTTCAACAAGACAAAACTATTAGTTAAAAATATGTCGCCAGCTGAAAAAGCAGAATTAGAACAAATAATACACATTGAAATCTACCCCAAAATCAAGTATTTAGGATTATGGATAACACCAAAGAATCTTAACTTATATGAAGATAATTATACCAATTGTTGGAAAGATATCAAAAGGCAGTTGGAGACATGGACAAGGTTAAATTTATCATTCCTGGGCCGTATTTCGGTAATTAAAATGATAGTTTTACCGAAGCTGCTCTTTCTGTTCCAAACGATTCCAATTACAGGAAAGACCAGCAGTATCAACAGGTGGCAAAAAGAAATTTCTAAATTTTGGTGGAAGGGTAAAAGACCAAGAGTAAAGCATAAGATATTAACAGATACTGTAGAAAGAGGTGGCTACGGGTTACCGGATTTGAAGCTATATTACGAAGCCTCATGTCTTCTCTGGTTGAAAGATTGGTATTTATTAAAAAATTGGGATATTTTAGAGCTAGAAGGTCATGACACCCGTTTTGGGTGGCATGGCTATCTTTATTATGGGAAAATAAAGACGCATAGGAGTTTTTCAAATCATATAATAAGAAATGCTACATATAAGGTATGGGGAAAATACAAAAGATATTTGGAACAGAAAACCCCAAGATGGAACTCTCCACTAGAAGCAATCGCTGTTAAAAAAAGCAACAACATCAAAGAGAACTGGATAACGTATAACACAATATTAAGGGGGGAGGAGGAGGGTCAACTAATATTGATAAGTTATGAGAAATTAAAAGATCACTTTTCTAGTTGGCTAGATTACTTCCAGGTGAATGAAATGTTCAGACAGGATAAGCAGATGGGTTTTGAAAAGGAGCCTTCAAGATTTGAAAAAACTGCTGAATAGTAAAACCAAAATAATCGCAAAAATGTATAGACTTCTTTTAGACTACAAAGTAATGGATGAGGAGGTTAAGGCTTCAATGATAAAGTGGGCCCAAGATGTGGGCCGTCCAATTATGCTAAAAGATGGGGAAAACTGATGGAATGTAAATTTGAAATTTACAGCCAGCTATAATATAAGAGAGAACATGATGAAAATGGCTCATAGGTGGTACCTCACTCCTTCCAGATGATCAAGAATGTATCAAAATTTGGCGAATGCTTGTTGGAGATGTGGAGGAAATAACGGTGACATGAGCCACATGTGGTGGACGTGTGAAAAGATTAAGATTTTTTAGGCGCCGGAGTCGTGGAAAGAAGCCTTCATCACACTTATACCTAAAACTGAGTCTGAGAAGACACAACTTAAGAACTATCGCCCCATATCTCTGCTCAATGTGGATTATAAAATTTTTGCTGATATTTTGGCTAAAAGACTTAAAAAAGTTTTAGCAGAAATGATACATAAAGATCAGGCTGGCTTTCTCCCTGGTAGGCATTTATCTGATAATATGAGAAATGTAATTAACATTTTGGAAAAGTTACAAGTGAATATCAATACAAAAGCGGTTTTGATATTCGTGGATGCGGAGAAAGCCTTTGACAACATTTCTTGGATTTTTATGAAGAGAAACCTGCAGGGGATGGGGGTTGGTCAAAATTTTGAAAATGGTATAGGTGCGATTTATTCTGAACAAAAGGCAAAACTTATAGTTAACAACATAGTGACAGAAGAATTTAAAATTGAGAAAGGGACACGACAAGGCTGCCCAATTTCCCCATTGCTTTTTATTTCGGTCCTGGAGGTTTTGCTAAATATGATCAGAAGGGACCAGTTGATTCATGGTATTCAGGTCGGAGCTAAACAATATAAACTTAAAGCCTTTGCAGATGATCTTGTATTGACATTACAAGAGCCAGTACCTAGTACCAAGAGGGCTCTAGAATTAATCCAGGAGTTTGGTCATGTGGCAGGCTTCAAGTTAAATAAGTTTAAAACTAAGGTTTTGGAGAAAAACCTGACGCCAATGGAGAGAGAGAGGTTTCAGAAAGAGACAGATTTAACATTGGTAAAGAAGGTAAAATACTTGGGGGTGAATATGACTGCTAAGAATGTAAATTTATTTAAAGATAATTATGAGAAATGTTGGTCAGAAGTGAAGAAAGATTTAGAAATTTGGTCGAATTTGAAGCTTTCCTTGCTTGGTCGAATTGCTGTTACTAAGATGAATGTATTGCCGAGAATGCTGTTTTTGTTTCAATCACTGCAAATTATTGACAAGATGGACTGTTTCAAGAGGTGGCAAAGAGATATCTCTAGATTTGTCTGGCAGGGCAAAAAGCCCAGAATAAAAATTAAGATACTTACGGATGCTAAAGACAGAGGGGGGTTTGCCCTGCCGGACCTTAGACTTTACTATGAATCAGCAGCTTTTTGCTGGTTGAAGAAATGGCTACTTCTTGAGAACACTGACATTCTAGATATTGAAGGCTATGATAATGTATTCGGGTGGCATGCATATTTGTGGTATGACAAGGTTAAAGCGCATAAAGCATTCAAAAACCATATTGTCAGGAAAGCACTATTTAATGTTTGGATAAGATATAAAGATTTTTTGGAGAATAAAACTCCAAGGTGGTTATCACCTATGGAAGCGAAAGCTATGAAAAAACTTAATATGGAGGCTAAATGGCCAAAGTATTGTGAAATTTTGGAACAGGAAGGTGACAAGCTGAAATTGCAGAGTTATGAGAAGCTTAAAGGGAAGGTGCGAGACTGGTTACATTATTTTCAAATAAGAGAGGTTTATAATCAAGACAGAAAAATTGGTTTCCAGGTGGAAAAATCAAAGTTGGAAACAGAATTGCTAGAACCCAGTGCTAAGATATTATCAAGAATGTATAATTTGCTGTTGAAATGGAGTACTGAGGAAGAAACGGTAAAATCTGCTATGATTAAATGGGCACAAGATATAGGACACAATATTATGTTTGCTGACTGGGAGCAGTTGTGGACCACTGGGATTAAATTTACGGCATGTAATGCCTTAAGAGAGAATATTATGAAAATGACGTACAGGTGGTACATGACCCCAGTCAAGCTTGCAAAAATTTACCATTTGCCCGATAATAAATGTTGGAAATGTAAAGAAATTGAAGGCACATTCTTTCACCTTTGGTGGACGTGCCCGAGGATCAAGGCTTTCTGTGAGATGATTTATAATGAATTGAAAAAGATATTCAAATACACTTTTGTGAAGAAACCAGAGGCCTTTCTCCTGGGCATAGTTGGCCAATTGGTGCCAAAGAAGGATAGAACTTTTTTTATGTACGCTACAGCAGCAGCAAGAATACTCATTGCAAAGCATTGGAAGACACAAGAACTACCCACCTTGGAAGAATGGCAGATGCAAGTAATCGACTATATGGAAATGGCTGAGATGACTGGCAGAATCCGAGACCAGGGAGAAGAGTTGGTGGAAGAAGATTGGAGGAAATTTAAAATTTATTTACAGAAGCAGTGTAAAATGTATGAATGCTGATGACATTGAAATGAAATGAAGGGGTTTTAGTGACGAGAGTAAAAGTTTGAAATTATAAATTTGGGAGGTAGGATACTTAAGGACAAAGTGGTAGGATATGAATTTGCTGAACCAACTGTCAAAAAGGGATACAAAAAAGGGAGACGTGAGGAAGTCAGGAAAATAAGTTAATCAATGTTGAATAACTAGAAAAGAGTGATTTGTGTTTTTTCTTATTTTACTTTGGTGTCTTGACTGGTGTTCTTTTTCTCTCTCTCTTTTTCTTTTTTTCTTTTTTAGGTTAATTGTTTGTATTTTATGTATTTTATGTATTGTGAAATCTTGTTTTTGTTTTTTTATTGCTCTTTGTTTGGTGATGTCCTTCTCTATTGTTAAACTTAATAAAATATTATTATAAAAAAGAAAAGAAAAGATTAAGATTTTTTTGGGGGGGGAAATATTCGATGAATTAAAAAAGATGATGGGGATAACTTTTACGAAAAAAACGGAGGCATTTCTATGAAGTATTTTAGATAAAGAGATCCCAAAAAATCTAAGAGAGGTATTCTTGTATGCAACCGCAGCAGCTCGTATACTTGTGGCCAAGGGATGGAAAGATCACGAGGCTCCAAAAATAACAGATTGGCAAATCAAATTACAGGAATTGGTGGAGACGGCTCAATTGACTAGCAAACTCAGAGGAATCTCAAAGCAAAAATTTACAGAAAAATGGAATGGTTATACAAGATATGTTCAAAAATACAATAATAGTTTTGACTCCGTGCTAGCCTTCGAGTGATAAAGGAACTAAAAGGAGGTGGACAACAATTAAGGATTTATTATGTTTTCAGAATGTATTGGAAAATTTATATAGAAAGGATTATTGTTTTGTGTACATTCCATTGTAAGAATGGAAACAGAGCCAGAGCCACAGCCACAGCCTAAGTCTGAAACAGTCCTTGATAGAGTGCCAGAGCCAGAGGCAGAGCGAGACCCTGAATCAGTGCCAGAACCAAGCCCTCATTCAGAACCAGAGCCTGAGAAAGAGCCAGAGCCAGAACCAGAGCAACAGCCACAGCCACAGCCTAGAGCCACAGCCTGAGTCTGCAACAGTACTTGATACAGTGCCGGAGCCTGAAACAGAGACATAGCCTCAAACAGAGCCTGAGCCTGAAACAGAGGCAGAACCACAGCCACAGCCTGAGTCTGAAACAGTCCTTGATAGAGTGCCAGAGCCAGAGCCAGAGCGAGACCCTGAATCAGAGTCAGAGTGAGACCATGAATCAGAGCCAGAGCCAGAGCCTCATTCAGAGCCACAGCTGAAAGAAAGCCAGAGCCAGAGCCAGAGCCAGAGCCAGAGCCAGAGCCAGAGCCAGAGCCAGAAATAGGGCTTGATACAGGGCCGGAGCGCAAAACATAGCTGCAGCCACAGCCTAGAGCCACAGCCTGAGTCTGCAACAGTACTTGATACAGTGCCGAAGCTGGAGCCAGAGCCAGAGACACAGCCAGAGCCAGAACAAAACCCTAATTCAGAACCAGAGCCTGAAAGAGAGCCAGACCCTGAAACATAGCTGGGTCAGAGGCAGAGGAAGAGCCATCATGAGACCCTTGTAGGAATCAAGCCTAGTCAGAGGAATTGGCCACTCTCCAGGCACCTGGCTTGAGTTCCTTGTTGACCTCCCCGTCTGCGACTCCCGGCAAGAGCAGGCGAGATCTCAATCGGCGATCCTCCTCTAACGTGAGAAGAACACACCACTCCTCCCCTCTTCCCTGCCATCCCCAGGGAGGGGAAAGAGATAGACAGAAATGTATTTACATGCCTTTATTTCTGTCTTTCCAGCAGTACAGAGAAACGTGTCTGCACTCTCTTAACACCAACAGCAGAGAGAGAAAAAAACCTCCCCTGTACTTCCAGTACAGGTCAGATGACACTCTGAGCTAACATCCGGTGCTCAGTACAGTGAATAGACTGTTCCTTTGTTCCCACGGTACGGTCCCAAGCATCAACATCCTGTTTGGCTTTCCAGCCATCTGGAGCTCGCTGCTGCATTGCTCCTTTTTCGTAACATCCTCCCCCAAAAGAATCAATGCGTGTTGCGGCGAGCAAAGCGTGATCCAGAGAAGAAAACAAACAGTTGTTATACACATAACACTCCCCTGTTGTTACAGTTCCACCCTTGGAACTCCTCGCCACTGGTTTCCCCAGTGTACCTCTCTGGTTGTCTGGCTTCCAAGGAATGAGTGCATCTGCATTACCTTGGCTAGCAACTCTCTGTTGTGTCTTTGTCTCAGACTTAGACACAGCTCCAACCTGTCCTCGGTTGTGTACAACAGCAACACATGCAACACATGCAACAGTTAAGTTAGCAAACTCTTTTGAGTACCTCTTGGGTGGTACACCCTTTGTAACTCTCTCAGACCTTCGTATGAGGTGTTGATCTTCTCTGCTCACTGGTTTAGCCTCTGGACTCTGTTGAGAACCAGTACCAATGGTAAACAGTGGTTCATCCTTCACCTGTGAAGGTCTATCCATTGTGTGAGATTTCCTCTCAATGACTGTGTCAACTGAGCTCTTTGAGCTATCACTGTCATCACTCTCAGTACCAGTAAAATCATCATCATCATCATCTGAATTGTCCTCTGTGGGAAATGTGTGTACTATCACTCTCTCCTGTTCAGGAGCACTCTCTAGAAATTTTGTGAGAATCACCTGACCAGATTCAGACAAAATTACTCTGTAGAGACCCTTTTCATATCCCACAAAAATGCCTCTGGCATTCTTTACTCCACCTGGAGCTTCTGTCCTCACATGAGACCCAAAAACCTTGAAATGGGCAACAGAAGGTTTTCTATGGAACAGTTTCTCAAAAGGAGAACTTCCCAACTCTTTTGAAACCTTTCTCAACCACGTATAACAATACGACATTAGCGACTCCGCCCAGTACTCATGTGGCAGATGTGAACTAAGCAATTGCGCATTCATCCCCTTTTGCAATTCTTTGTTCACCCGTACACAGACATCCCTGTTCCACGCTTCCGCTGAAACAGCAACCTTGTGTCTTATCCCTTTCTTCTGCAGGAACTCCTGAAAATCCTGTAAAAGAAAAATTTGCTTCTCATCTGTGAAAAGACAATCAATGTTAGCATCATGCATATTTTCAACCTTGTCACAAAACTCCTGAAACCTTTCTAAGGCTTCTTGTGATTTCTCTAACACATAAATCCAGACAAAATTAGAGAAATGATCCACACACACAAGATAAAATCTTGCATTGCCTCTAGATGGTGCTAGAGGACCAATCACATCAGCATACACCCGCTGAAATGCTCTGTTGACCCTGGTCACCTTCTTGGCGTCCGTTTTGGTCACACCTGCGAGAGAAATCAAGTTAGACTCAGATGAATTACATTCCATGTAATCACTTTGTTCATAAGTCAACAAATACAGTCCATCTTTCTCTCTGGCAGAAAGATACAACTCTCCATCTTTGAAGATCTTGCAGCTCTCAGCATCATAGGACAATTTCAGTCCTTTCTTTGCAATCTGCGAAACACTCAGCAGATTGAACTTCAATTCAGGAACCAAGTAAACATTGTTTATAGTCAAGTTCAGACTCTCAAGATACACAGTCCCTATTCCGGTCGCTTTCAGCTCCTGACGGTTGGCCTGTTTCACAGCGATGCTTTGCTTCTTAAACGTTGAAAACAGTTCTCTGTGTGGGGACATATGAACTGTGCAACCCGTGTTGATTACAAACGCGTTCTCAACATCTGGCGTGGTTCCTTTCGACATCAACGCCTTTGCAGGTTTCACCGTAGACTTGGTATGACTTTTGTCTGATGCCTCAGGCTTTGCTGAGCGGCCCTTAGCTCCTTTTGGCTGGCGTGGCTTCTTACAATTCCGCTGAAGATGCCCAGCCTGTCCACAATTGTAACATCGGACAACGTTCAAAGCTACAGCATTCTCTCCAGTAGCAACATCAGTGGGGGAATTAGAACTCCGTTCCTCCCTCCCCCTGTCCTTTACTTCCAGTGCAGCAAGCCGGTCGTGTTCATTCAGAACCACGGCACACACTCTCTCCGCGGTCAAATCCTGGGCCGGTAGGGAACCAAGCTGACTGGCAACCGTTTTGTAAGTCCGACTTTGGCTGTTTATCATCATGAAGCAAAACACTTCCTCCTGCAGACGGAAATTGCGTTCCACCATCTGTTGGCGCAGATATTTCATCTCCGTCAGGTGCGCTTGAACATCTCCATCAGGCGCAAGCCTCAGATTGGTCAGCTTCTCAAAATACAGCAACGCTGAAGAACCAGCATCCCTCTGATGTGTTCTACGCAGCGTTTCCCAAATCTCTCGCGCATACTCTAAATTCTGAATACGCACCAATTGGCAATCTGAGACACACAGAATTATAGCCGTCCTGGCCTTTATATTCTGTGATTCCCAACCTCGCGTTGGTGCTGCAGGGATGGGGTTCTCAATCACCTCAAAGATCCTCTGATTCTGCAGCAGGGCCTTCATCTTTACAGACCAAGATGAATAATTGTCATTAGTCAGGGGAGGTGGATAAGGTAAACCTCCCCCCTTCTTGGCATCCATTTTTGAATCCAAGTCTCAGCTCTCACTCTCGAGCCTGTAAAATCCAAAAGTCTTTTCTGGGTTGTTTACTGCCTACTCTGGCAGGCAAACTGCAAGCTGTCTCAAAGTCCTTGCACAGCAGCGAAGATAGCCAAAACAACTTTCACTTCCCAGGCTCTCACTGAGCCAGCCCCTTTGTCAGTAACTTTCCACTTTACTGACGGTCGTTGCCTAGCAACTGTGCATACCTTTCTTCGAACAGGAAATCTTATCAACCACAAGAATTCCTGGTATGCAAGCCTTTGCTTTCAGAGCTGTTTTTCCAAACGCAGCTCCCGTGAACCAGAAAATGAATCAATCTGCGTTCACACTTTTAGCCCGAAATTCAGCATACCTTTTGGGGCTCCGTTGCTTGGAAAACACCTCCTCTCGGTGTCCAGCCGTCTGTTCAGCTTCTGGCTGCACGCAGACGTTATCTTATTTTCTTTGTTGCAGAGGATGACAAACGATCCATCAACCTCTCATGCTGATTCCCATGGATCAGTAACCATCGGCGTTTGCTACCATGATGTAGGAATCAAGCCTAGTCAGAGGAATTGGCCACTCTCCAGGCACCCGGCTTGAGTTCCTTGTTGACCTCCCCGTCTGCGACTCCCGGCAAGAGCAGGCGAGATCTCAATCGGCGATCCTCCTCTAACGTGAGAAGAACACACCACTCCTCCCCTCTTCCCTGCCATCCCCAGGGAGGGGAAAGAGACAGACAGAAACAACCCTGAATCAGAGTCAGAACCAGATCTTCATTCAGAACCAGACCCTGAAAGAGAGCCAGAGCCACAGACAGTGCCACAGATGGAGCCTAGAGGCACAGCCGAGATTCACAGCCACAGCCGAGATCCACAGCCTGAGTCTGAAATAGTGCTTGATAGAGTGCTGGATCCTGAAACAGAGACACTGTCTGAAACTGAGCCTGACGCTTAAACGTAGCCAGGGGCAGAGGGAGAGGCAGAGCCTGATACAGTGCTTGATACAGCATAGGAGCCTGAAGCAGAGGCACAGCCAGATCCAGAGACACAGCCAGAGCCAGAACAAAACCCTACTTCAGAACCAGAGCCTGAAAGAGAGCCAGAGCCAGAAACAGTGCTTGATAGAGTGCCAGAGCCTGAAACAGAGGCAGAGGCAGATACAGGGCTTGAAACAGCGTCGGAGCCTGGAACAGAGAAACAGCGTGAAACAGAGACAAAGGCTGAGACACAGGCCGAGCCTGAAATAGAGCTAGAATAAGTGCTAGAGCCAAAGACTGAGACAAAGCCTAATAAAGAGCAGAAGCCGGAGCTGGAGCCGGAGCCTGAAACAGTGCTTGATACAGTGCCAGAGCCTGAAACAGAACCAGAGCCACACCTACAGCCATAGTGCCACAGCCTGAGTCTGCAATAGTGTTTGATACAGCGCCGGAGCCTGAAACAGAGACACAGCCTGAAACAGAACCTGAGCTTGGTTATTAGCATGGCAATTAAAGAAGAGAGAGGCAGAAAGGCTTATAAATAGAGTTAAGTGCGAAGGCAAAATAATAAACAACCCTAAAGAAATAGAGAAACGATTTCTCGAATTCTTTAGAGAAATCTATAAGGAAGGAAATGAAACAACAGAAGAAGTTAAAGAACATTTAGAACAGAACTGTCTTCCGAAACTTACTAAAGAACAAAAAGAACTGTTGAATGCCCCTATTACATCGTACGAAATTCAAAGAGCAATTAAGGAAGCAAAGATAGGAAAGCCACCAGGGCCAGACGGCCTACCGGCAATATATTATAAAAAAATTGAGGACTTACTGTCTGACCCATTAAGAAGTATCATGAACAACATCTTCAAAGATGGAACCATGCCGGATTCTTGGAAAGACAGCCTTATTGCATTAATTCCAAAACAGGGAACGGACAATCTACTAATTAACCACTATAGGCCTATCACGCTTCTAAATAACGATTATAAATTATATGCAAATATTTTAGCCGAAAGATCAAAAAAAGTCTTCCAGATGATGATACACAATGACCAAGCTGGCTTTTTGCCCGGGAGGCACATTTATAGCAACACTAGAAACATTATAAACTTATTAGCGTATTTAGACTTAAGAATAGAAAAGAAGGCAGTCTTAATGGCTATTGATGCAGAAAAAGCTTTCGACAGGGTATCCTGGAAATTTATGAAAGGTCTATTACACCATATGGATTTTGGTATACAGTATATAAAAGGGATTGACGCAATATAATGAAAACAAAAAGCTAAAATCATAATCAATGGAAATTTATCACAGGAGTGTGAAATCAGTAAAGGGGTCAGACAAGGTTGCCCACTATCCCCCTTAATTTTCATATTAACATTGGAAGTTTTATGTAAACAAATTAGGGAAGAAAAAGAAATAAAAGGGATTATGCTGGGAAACAGAAGGTACAAAACAAGGGCATTTGCTGACGATTTAATTATAACTACGGAGCAACCAAAACAGAGTTTAAGAAAGGCGTTGGAAATAATATATGGCTACGGTAAAGTTGTGGGGTTCAAAATGAATTTCAACAAGTCAAAGATGTATAACTTGCTGTTAAAATGGAATACACAGGATGAAACGGTCAAATCAGCGATGATTAAATGGGCGCAGGACATAGGTCATAACATTATGTTTGCTGACTGGGAGCAGTTGTGGACCACCGGTATGAAGTTTACGGCATGTAATGCCTTAAAGGAGAATATTATGAAAATGATTTACAGGTGGTACATGACCCCAGTTAAGCTTTCAAAAATTTATCACCTGCCTGATAACAAGTGCTGGAAATGTAAAGAAGCTGAGGGAACATTCTTTCACCTTTGGTGGACGTGCCCAAGGGTTAAGGCTTACTGGGAAATGATATATAATGAACTGAAGAAGGTATTTAAATTTACCTTTCCTAAGAAACCAGAGGCCTTCCTTTTGGGCATAGTCGGCCAATTGGTGTCAAAGAAAGATAGAAAATTTTTTTATGTACGCAACAACAGCAGCAAGAATACTTCTCGCCAAGTATTGGAAGACACAAGATTTACCCACCGTGGAAGAGTGGCAGATGCAAGTGATTGACTACATGGAGATGGCAGAAATGACTGGCAGAATCCGTGACCAGGGGGAAGAACTTATGGAAGAGGATTGGAAAAAGTTTAAGAACTATCTACAAAAATATTGTAAAATGTTTGAGTGTTAAAATGATGTGGGAGGTGAAGGCAACACGGCATTTGGGATATGGTTAAAAGAGTTCTGAAAAGAGGAATTTTAACAAGGAGGGGGTATGACTAGAAAAATATTATGTCTACGTATATAAGGTGGTGTAAAGGTTCAAGATATGGGAAATTAGAGACATAATAATCGGAAATATATAATTTTAAACGAGTTTGGAAAAAGGGTTAGAATTTGCTGAATTGGACGGAATAAAGAGGAATACAGAGGGGGGGGATGTGGGGAGGTCAGGAAAGAGGGATATGGATTTTTGAAATCTAAAAAGTGGAATTTTTCTTCTTTCTTTTTTCTTTTCTTTTTTTGTTGTTAAGTGTGTATTTCTGTTCGTTGTTGATGTTTTCGTTTTGTTATATGTGATATATGTTTTGTAAAACCTCAATAAATATTTTATAAAAAAAAACACAAAATGAATTTCAACAAGACAAAACTATTAGTTAAAAATATGTCGCCAGCTGAAAAAGCAGAATTAGAACAAATAATACACATTGAAATCTACCCCAAAATCAAGTATTTAGGATTATGGATAACACCAAAGAATCTTAACTTATATGAAGATAATTATACCAATTGTTGGAAAGATATCAAAAGACAGTTGGAGACATGGACAAGGTTAAATTTATCATTCCTGGGCCGTATTTCGGTAATTAAAATGATAGTTTTACCGAAGCTACTCTTTCTATTCCAAACGATTCCAATTAGAGGAAAGACCAGCAGTATCAACAGGTGGCAAAAAGAAATTTCTAAATTTTTGTGGAAGGGTAAAAGACCAAGAGTAAAGAGACTTCCAGGTTAGCGCCATCGGCGAATGGCGGAGTTCCTCCAATCGGAGGAACGGGCTCCGTGGAAATTGGGTCTTCCCGCCGCGGCGAAGGCGGGGGCCCACTAGAAATCCCAGGCGGAGGAAGCCTGGGAATGCGGGGTTCGGCAGAGCACCAAGAGCGCCTCCCCTACTCACGAGGAAACCCATTTTTGGGGCTCTGGAGTGAAGTGAGGTGAGCAGCGTGGTGCATCGAACCGATCGCTATTTCCATGGAGGGAAGCCGCGCAGCCATCGCCGGAGAGCGCTGACTTTTTCCTGATGACATTTGGACTCTAAATAAAGTACCCGTGAGTAAAAACGGAGAATCAGATTAAGAACCTGCAAATTTATGAATTAGGCATGAAGCGGGAAGGTGTAAACAGGAAGTCCGCCTCCCGTTCTTGTATACAGATTGAAGCAAAGACCTTGCAACCTAATAGCCTAAAAAGTCTTTTTAAAGTTGGAAATTTCCTGCATCCATAATCAACAAAACCCCCCTTGGAAGCAGGAGAAAAGGGGGGGGGGGAATTTGACTGTTTAATCCTGCAGGAAGTGAGAAAAGGAATATAAGTTTCCACCGTCCCAAACCTGGGGACGGGGTATCGGGACAGAAACTGTTTGAGACGTCCATTGATTGAAAGTGGAGTACTTTGACAGATAGAAAAAATAAAAGAAGAGAGAAACAAACTAACTTCAACACTGCCTTCTTCATTTTTCCTCTTTAAAGAAACAAAGTATTTGAAATCGAAAGGACTTTGAAATCGAAAGTAACTTTCTTTGTTTGATACTTTCCTAAAAAATGGATACAAATAGAAATTGTGTCCCCTAGAGGGAGCCTGTCAGTTTGCGGTTGCAGCTTACATATGTGAGGTTTGGACCGTGGGAACAGCCGTTTGACATTGTTTTTGAACAGAAATGTGTTGGCAGGAAGGTTTGGTGTCTGCCCTTGACAGGACTAATGCTTTGCTGGAGCAGCTGTCCGTGAAAATGAGCCTGATGAATGAAAAATTGGACTTCATGAGTGCTGTGGCCAGTGAATATGATTTAACAGGGAACAAGGATAAAGAAGCTACACAGTGATCAACTCAGGAATCCGGTTTGACAAGGCAAGTCCAAGGGCAGATGGAGAAGGAAGAGGTAGTAGCTATTCCCTATACAACACAAATGGTAAGATCCAAAGTTCTACAGGAACAAAAGCTACTGCGTTGGAATATTGAACTTGGAGAGTGCTGGGAAGCATTTGAAGTCAAGGAAGCTTTTTACTCTAGTGGGACTGTGAAACAGGTGAACAACTATTGGGAAAAATACTTTTTGGACTACAAAGAAGAAGATTGGGAGTGGAACTGGGGGGAAGGGGACAATCGGATGAAGGAAAATGGAAATTATTACTGGATGGAACCCTCCGGAGACCCACTTCCCCAGAAACTAACAATAGGCAAAGAACTGCGTAAGTACAAACAAGAACAAAAAAATTTGCAGAAGGGGCCTAGAAGAGACTTAAGGGCCTCGGACATTAGAACACCAGATTGATGGATTAAGTAATGGACAGAAAGGACTGATATGACCCGAAACCAGGAAGAAGGGACGTTGGATAAAAATCAGAAACATGAAGGGAATTTCTTATGTTAATTTTGGAATTAGTGTAATATTATTGAAATTTGAGGGATTATGCTGGAAAGGAACTAAATTGGCTTTAATAGAAATGCTTTTAAGGAGAAATGCATGAATGTGATGTGATTTTGAAATTTTAAGATTTTTAACATAAGATAAGGTTAAAGAGAGTAAGGTAAATTGAATAACAGATTATATTAAAAGAGGGAAAGGTTATGTTGATCAATAAATAAGATAGAGTGTGAAGATTAACTATTTAAACTAAAATTGAGAAATATGGGAAGAATTTGCTGAAATAACGAATTAAACTAGAATACAAAAAGGGAGGTGTGAGGAGGTTCAAGAATTAAGCAAATGAAAAACTGTAATTTGAGATTTGTATTTTTTCTTTTTCTTTTTCTATTTTTTCTGTTTTCCTTTTTGGGTTAGGGTTGGGGGTTTTTATATGTATTGACGAAACTCTGAATAAATATCATTTGGGGGGGAAAAAAGACCAAGAGTAAAGCATAAGATATTAATAGATACTGTAGAAAGAGGTGGCTACGGGTTACCGGATTTGAAGCTATATTACGAAGCCTCATGTCTTCTCTGGTTAAAAGATTGGTATTTATTAAAAAATTGGGATATTTTAGATCTAGAAGGTCATGACACCCGTTTTGGGTGGCATGGCTATCTTAATTATGGGAAAATAAAGACGCATAGGAGTTTTTCAAATCATATAATAAGAAATGCTATATATAAGGTATGGGGAAAATACAAAAGATATTTGGAACAGAAAACCCCAAGATGGAACTCTCCACTAGAAGCAATCGCTGTTAAAAAAAAGCAACAACATCAAAGAGAACTGGATAACGTATAACACAATATTAAGGGGGGAGGAGGAGGGTCAACTAATATTGATAAGTTATGAGAAAATAAAAGATCACTTTTCTAGTTGGCTAGATTACTTCCAGGTGAATGAAGTGTTCAGACAGGATAAGCAGATAGGTTTTGAAAAGGAGCCTTCAAGATTTGAAAGAGAACTACTGAATAGTAAAACCAAAATAATCGCAAAAATGTATAGACTTCCTTTAGACTACAAAGTAATGGATGAGGAGGTTAAGGCTTCAATGATAAAGTGGGCCCAAGATGTGGGCCGTCCAATTATGGTAAAAGATGGGGAAAACTGATGGAATGTAAATTTGAAATTTACAGCCAGCTATAATATAAGAGAGAACATGATGAAAATGGCTCATAGGTGGTACCTCACTGCTTCCAGATGGTCAAGAATGTATCAAAATTTGGCGAATGCTTGTTGGAGATGTGGAGGAAATAACGGTGACATGAGCCACATGTGGTGGATGTGTGAAAAGATTAAGATTTTTTTTTTTGGGGGGGGGGAATATACGATGAATTAAAAAAGATGATGGGGATAACTTTTACGAAAAAAACGGAGGCATTTCTGTGAAGTATTTTAGATAAAGAGATCCCAAAAAATCTAAGAGAGGTATTCTTGTATGCAACCCCAGCAGCTCGTATACTTGTGGCCAAGGGATGGAAAGATCACGAGGCTCCAAAAATAACAGATTGGCAAATCAAATTACAGGAATTGGTGGAGACGGCTCAATTGACTAGCAAACTCAGAGGAATCTCAAAGCAAAAATTTGCAGAAAAATGGAATGGTTATACAAGATATGTTCAAAAATACAATAATAGTTTTGACTCCATGCTAGCATTCGAGTGATAAAGGAACTAAAAGGAGGTGGACAACAATTAAGGATTTATTATGTTTTCAGAATGTATTGGAAAATTTATATAGAAAGGATTATTGTTTTGTGTACATTCCATTGTAAGAACGGAAACAGAGCCAGAGCCACAGCCACAGCCTAAGTCTGAAACAGTCCTTGATAGAGTGCCAGAGCCAGAGCCAGAGCGAGACCCTGAATCAGTGCCAGAACCAAGCCCTCATTCAGAACCAGAGCCTGAGAAAGAGCCAGAGCCAGAACCAGAGCAACAGCCACAGCCACAGCCTGAGTCTGAAACAGCCCTTGATAGAGAGCCAGAATCAGAGAATCAGAATCAGAGTCAGAACCAGATCTTCGGTAAAGACGTGGTCTGGTCTTAGCGCAACTGCTCCTCCCACCCGCGATAACAGAGATTGGGTGTTCCAATACATCCCCCCGTAGGGAACCTGCCCCAGCCATTCTGTTGGCTGAGGCCCCCTCCCAGGCAGCCCTGACCCTTTCCCCTTAAAAAGCAAAATACAAACTATACAATAACCTAAAAAAAATAGTAAAAGAAAAACAAAGCAAGAAACAATTATGCTAAACTTAAAATAATCCCCGCCCCAACTAAACATTTGTCCCACCCCAGAAAGAAAATAACAACAACGACGACGACAACAAACCACCGTTTGAGGTGCAACAGAGACACAGCCAGAGACAGAGCGAGACCCTGAATCAGTGCCAGAACCAAGCCCTCATTCAGAACCAGAGCCTGAGAAAGAGCCAGAGCCAGAACCAGAGCAACAGCCACAGCCACAGCCTAGAGCCACAGCCTGAGTCTGCAACAGTACTTGATACAGTGCCGGAGCCTGAAACAGAGACATAGCCTCAAACAGAGCCTGAGCCTGAAACAGAGGCAGAGCCACAGCCACAGCCTGAGTCTGAAACAGTCCTTGATAGAGTGCCAGAGCCAGAGCCAAAGCGAGACCCTGAATCAGAGTCAGAGTGAGACCATGAATCAGAGCCAGAGCCAGAGCCTCATTCAGAGCCAGAACTGAAAGAAAGCCAGAGCCAGAGCCAGAGCCAGAGCCAGAGCCAGAGACAAAGGCTGAGACACAGGCCGAGCCTGAAATAGAGCTGGAATAAGTGCTAGAGCCAAAGACTGAGACAAAGCCTAATAAAGAGCAGAAGCCAGAGCCAGAGCCAGAGCCAGAGCCAGAAATAGGGCTTGATACTGTTGGGATACTGCCAGGGAGGCAAAGTCCATCTGAGCCCCCAAGCCAGCTGCCGGACGATCCATCGATGTCCCGTAGACACACTGTATCAGCAATTAGCGACACGAAATAGTATTCCACATTCTTAGGCTGGTGCACACTCTGTCAGCAGAATTCACACAGCGAGAGATGCACAGCAGGAGAGCATATTTACAGTTTATTTAGCGTTGGTCAGAACAAAGAAAAACATGACCGCCTGCATCGGTATGCTCAGGCAACAAGAAGGAAACGAAAGCAACTGACACAACAGAAACATCCTGTGCAACAGGAAATACGCAGACTCTGTGACTCACAGCCTGCTCCCTTTTAAGGTGGAACGGAAATATCCTAACAGATACAGGGCTGGAGCACAAAACATAGCTGCAGCCACAGCCTAGAGCCACAGCCTGAGTCTGCAACAGTACTTGATACAGTGCCGGAGCTGGAGCTGGAGCTGGAGCCAGAGCCAGAGCCAGTGACAAAGGCAGAGCCAGAGCCAGAGCCAGACCCTGAATCAGTGCCAGTACAAAGTCCTCATTCAGAACCAGAGCCTGCGAAAGAGCCAGAGCTAGCTCTGTCTTCAGTGAGCTCTCACCTGCTTCTCCCTGAGCAGGGGTTCAACCTGGGCTTCTCCTTGTGGTCCCTTCTCACACACGGCAAACCGAACTTGGCTCCCATAACCTTTTGGAACTTCTGCCTCTCCAGTGCGTTTCCCTGCGCAGAAAACTCTGCTTTTCCTTCTGCACAATCTTCTGGGAAATCAGCACCTAAGGCAAGGTAGCAGAGTAGCAGTGGTTGCCTTCGTGTGGAAGGAGAAAGGAAAAGAGAGTCCAAACACTGTACTTCTATTCTACAGCGTTTATTTACAAGCAAAGTCAGAGCTAGAGCACATTGTGTCTTTCTCCTCTAACTCACGGAGAAAAGTGAAATTAAAACACACAGAGAAAGGAATTGCGTGACTTCACGTAGAAGTCCCTCCCAGGCACAGGGCACACCAAAGGTTAACCCATTAACCACCAAACTCCACAGGCAGAGCCTGATACAGTGCTTGATACAGCGTAGGAGCCTGAAACAGAGACACAGCCAGAGCCAGAGGCAGAGCCACAGCCACAGCCATGAGCCACAGCCTGAGTCGGAAACAGTGCTTAATAGAGTGCCGTAGGTGAAAAAGAACCAGAACCAGAGCCACAGCCACAGCCACAGCCACAGCCACAGCCACAGCCTCGGTCTGAAACAGTGCTTGATAGAGTGCCAGAGCCTGAAACAGGGACACAGCCTGAAACAGAGCCAGAAGCAGAAGCAGAGGTAGAGGCAGAGGCAGAGCCTGAAACAGTGCTTGATACAGCGCCGGAGCCTGAAACAGAGACACAGTCTGAAACAGAGCCTGAGCCTGAAACAGAGGCAGAGCCACAGCCACATCCACAGTTGTTGTTTTTTTTTCCCCGCAGTCTGAGTCTGAAACAGTGCTTGATAGAGTGCCAGAGCCTGAAACATAGCCAGAGGCAGAAACATAGCCAGAGCCAGAGCCAGAAACAGTGCTGGATACAGGGCCGGAGCCAGAAGCAGAGAAACAGCTGAAAACAGAGCCAAAGCCTGAGACACAGGCAGAGCCTGAAGTAGAGCCAAAGGCTGAAACAGAGCCTGAAACAGAGCCTTAAAAAGAGCCAAAAATCATAGTCTGAAAGAAGGCCAAACCCAGAGCCAGAGCCAGAGCCTGAAACAGTGCTTGAGAAAGCTTCAGACCGTAAAATAGAGAAAAAGCTGGAAACATTGCCAAAACCTAAAACACTGTCTGACTTCCTGTTGGTCGCCTGATTAATGGCGAATGGGAGCTCTTTCGGCTAAAAAAGCCCCGGCGCTGTGAAGATTGGGGTGACCTCGAGAGCGTCGCGGAACCCCAAATAAAACATCAGATCGAGCATTCTGAGGACCTGGTGTTCCGGCTCTAATAAGAGCCCCGAGAGCGAGTGGGGTTGGAGACATGGGCACTGTGGAATCGACTCGCTTTCTTCACAGCGCGAAGCTCCGAGTCCAGCGATTGTGAGCAACCAATTTCTCCGACCAAATTAAGACTTGAAAATTGTGAGTAAAAAGGGATTTAACTTTGGACCTTAAAATAGGATGGAAAGGGATTTAAATATGGAGGTTGATCCCTTTCTGCTGAAGCAAAAGTGAAAGCTGCTACAGCTGACTGAAGCCGTAACTTTAAAAGACTTGCTAAAAACTTCCAAGAAGCAATTTCAAGCCCCTCTTTTTGCAGAGGGAAGGGGGGGGATTTGATTGAATCGGGACCCTGCAGCAGATAGATTTAACAAGGAAAAAGACTCTTGCTTTCTGAGAGTGGACCTCCCAGAGCGGGAAGGCTAGACTCCATCGTGACGTCACAAAGGGAGAGGATACTTTCAACTTTCGTTTTCCTCTTTGGGGATTATAAAGTAACTGCAGCTGCCTGAACTTATAAAAATATTATACACTGTATCTTCTACCCTCCTGGAATTGGCTACAAGAGTTCAAGCAAATTCTGGAGGTTTTAAAACAAGACAAGAAGAGTTAAAAAAAAAAAGGCTTTGAAGGGGAGGAGCTGCTGAACTGCCTGCATATTAAAAAACCTTGTGGATTTAGTTTCAGTGAGCTGACCTTGAAACTGCAGAATAGTTATGGCTAATGGAGATAAGACTGAGAAAAGCAAGCCTAGAGACAGAAGATGCTCCAGAGCACTGACCTTTGAAGAGACTGTTATGCAATTATTGTCTGAAATAAAATCAGAAGTAAGAGGCACTCAACAAAGTGTTGAAGAGCTGAAACAAGAATTTGTTGATTTGAAAAACGATATAAAAGAGGTGAAAGAAGAAGTCTCAGTTCATGAAACAAGATTGACGGAATTGGAAACAGTGAGAGTTCCTGATGTGGAAAGGACCCAGCAGGAAGCACTCAATGTGATCGCTTTTTTGCAGATGAAAGAGTGTGAACATCAATTAAGAGTGAGAGGCGCACCTCAATTGGAACAAGATAACCTTAAGGATTGGTTAATTCATGAATTTGCTACGTGCTGGGATCTCCAAAAACATAAGCTAAATTCCTGGATTGAAAAGGCCTACAGATTTGGACCTAAGAAAGGCTCCAAAATCACACATGATTGCATTGTAGTTTTTATTTTTTATTTTTTTAAAAAATAATTTTTTATTGATTTTCCATACAGTTATACATTTTTATCCAAAATACAACAAATTGTCTCTTTTTTGAACTTCCTTCAGCGTCTCTGACAATCATCCGTATTTATAACTTTAGTTACACATTCCCTTCTTTCGTATTGCCATTATACTTCCCTCCCCCCCCCCATTTCATGTTAACAATACTTCTCTATTTTTACAGTGCCTCTTGAAATCCCACTAGCGTTGTGTTCACGCCACATATGTTTTTCAGATAATCTACGAACTTTCCCCAGTCTTCGATGAACTTTTGGTCTTTGGTGTATCTGATTTTCCCAGTTAATTTATCCAATTCCGCATAGTCTGTCAATTTCAGTCTCCATTCTTCTATCGTCGGTATTTCCTCTTGCTTCCATTTCTGGGCCAACAATATTCTGGCTGCCGTTACTGCATATTGGAAGAGTTTACAGTCTTTTCTTCTTATATCCTTTCCTAAGATCCCTAAAAGAAAAGCCTCCGGTTTTTTTGCAAAAGTATATCTTAACATTTTTTTCATTTCATTGTATATCATTTCCCAAAAGCTTTTCACTTTCTTACATTCCCACCACACATGAAAGAACGTCCCTTCTTTTTCTTTACATTTCCAACATTTGTTGCACATCTTATACATCTTTGCTAACTTTACAGGTGTGATGTACCATCTGTAAAACATTTTCATAACATTTTCTTTCAGTGTCGTACATGCAGTAAATTTTATATTCTCTTTCCACAATTTTTCCCATTCATCAAATTGAATATTATACCCAAAATCTTTGGCCCACTGTATCATTACCGATTTAACCTCTTCACCTTTCGTATGCCATTCCAACAATATCTTATACATTTTTGACAGAGTTTTATATTCATTGTTTATTATGTCTATTTGAAAATTAGATTCTACATAACCCTTTTCTTTCAAATCTTTTTTGAACATTTCATTTACTTGAAAATAATGCAACCAATCATATACATGATCTTTAACTTGTTCAAATGGTTTCAATTTCCATTTTCCTCCTTCTTTAATTACCAATTCACCATATGTACTCCATTTAACTCTCATATTAATTTTCTTAACACTCATTACCTCCAGCGGAGACAACCAATGTGGGACTTTTGGCTCCAATATATTTTTGTATCTATCCCATACTTCTATTAAAGAACTCTTGAAGATGTGGTTTCCAAAGCCTTTATGAACTTTCTTCTTATCACACCATAAATATGCGTGCCAACCAAATCTGTTATCAAAACCTTCGAGATCTAATAATTCCTTATTTTCTAATTTGATCCATTCTTTTAACCAACATAGGCATGCTGCCTCATAATATAGTTTCATATCTGGCAGGGCGAAGCCACCTCTTTTTTTTACATCCGTCAATAACTTAAATTTTATTCTTGGCTTCTTCCCCTGCCAGATATACCTTGAAATCACTCTTTGCCATTCTTTAAAGATTCCTATACCCTTTATAATGGGTATAGTCTGAAATAAAAATAACATCTTTGGCAGTACGCTCATCTTTACCGTGGATATTCTTCCCCAAAAGGATAATTTCATTCTGCCCCACACCTCCAGATCATTCTTTATTCCCTTCCAAACCGGAATATAATTATTTTGATACAAATCAATGTTCTTGGACGATAACCAAATTCCCAAGTATTTTACCTTTTTCACCACCTCTATCTCCGTTTGTTGCTGCATTATTTCAATCTTAGTTTGTTCCATATTTTTTACAATCATTTTGGTCTTTCTCTTATTCAGTCTAAATCCAGCTACCTTTCCAAATTGTTCCATCTCATCCAATACCTCTTTTACACTTTCTATTGGTTCTTCCATGGTCATTACCAAATCATCGGCAAAGGCTTTAACTTTATACTCATTTTGACCTACTGTCACCCCTTTTATTTGCTTGTTTTGTCTAATTGCATTTAAAAAGACCTCCAGAACCGTTATAAATAACAATGGTGAAAGTGGGCAACCTTGTCTTGTTCCTTTAGATATTTTTATATCTTCAGTAATAACATTGTTAACTATCAATTTTGCTCTCTGTTCTGTATTGATTGCCTTTATGCCATTGAAAAACTCTTTTTTAAAAAAAGATATTTATTAAAATTTTCCATTGTAATACATTAAAAAATCAAAAAAAGAAAAAACAAAAAAGTTTAAAAACACATAGAATTCACAATCCTTATTTTCAATAACATATTTCCCTGACTTCCCCACACCTCCCCCTCTTGTATTCCAATTCAAATTGTTGGTTCAACAAGTTCTTATCCCTAATTTTTAACCTTTTTATATTTAGTTCATTTTAAAAAACCAATTTTGCCTTATAAACATCAATAGTGATACATCAGTGCTTATTCTTAAAACCTTTTTCTAAAGTCGGCCTAAATTCCCTTCCACGATTTCCTCAATTCTCAGACAGATAACAAAAGTAAAAACAAAACAGATTATAATTATACACCCTTTGGATTCCTAAACTCCACCCCCCCTTTCCCGGTTTCAATCCCCAACAAACGTCCATCAATCGATCTACTATCAGCCTGGAGATCTCACGTCCGAGGCTCTTAATTCTCTCTCAGTTCCTCTCTGCCGGTTTTTTTGATAGTCCTTGGTATTAAGCACCAAATCTCGGAGAAGCACTAGTCCAATAGGGTCCATGTTTCTTCCAGCCAGACCTCCATACTTAAAAGTGGAGCCTGAATCTTGTTTCTTACTCCTTTCAAGTCCAAATGTCCCCAAAGCTCCAACTTCCACCTTAATCAAATTTGTAATCCTTGGGTCTTCCGATCTCCACATAAGGAGATCTCTCCATTCTTCAGTCTCCAATTCAGACCAAAATTTCACCATCAAGTTCTTATTTTCCTTTGTAACCATCATGTCAGGCCTCTGGCCCTCCTTTATTTTCTGTAACATTACATCTCCTCCTTCCTTTTCCTCAGGAACAACATATATCTCTTTCTTCACACTCTCAGAACTCTCAAGTTTCTCTTCTTGTCCAGCTGCATGGGCTTCCTGAGTCAATTCCTTATCAAATTCAATGGATTTGTTTACTGTTAAGTCCAGAGTTGCAACATTTATAGCCAAAACATCAATTTGGCCTTGTAACTTTCCCAAGAGAAGAAACACTCTGTCCAATTCAGCCTGAATTTTCCCTCCTTAAGCCATTCTTGTAAGCCATTCTTGTTACTTAGTATTCCTCCCAGTTCAAATCCGAAAGTCAAATTAGTTTGTATCAGTTCTTCCTTATTTTCAACAAAGTATAGTCAAATTATAACAAATATAGCCAGCAGAAGTAGCAGAAACAAAGTTCTCTTTTTCCGTCTTGACAGCTAATTTGACAGCTGTCAAACTCTTCAATGTCTTTTCAACAGGCTCTCTCGCGGATCACTCCCGGGTCCGGGGGGTCGCGGCACTTCAGCTCCCAAAATTAGCTCTTATCCTCCAGTAAAATTTCTTCTAGTGCCAAATCGTGAAATTAATGTCTTTTACCCAATAATAAAAGAAAGAATTCTCTCGACCTTAGTTAGCAGGTCCTTGCTTTAGATTGTTTACAAGACGGGGAGACGGACTTCCTGTTTACGCCTTCCCCGATCGTGCCTAATTCACAAAAGAAAAATTTCCTTAGAAATCCAATTTCCGTAGTACTCACGGGTTGTTGTTTTAAAGTCCAAATCACAAGAAGAAGTCAGCGCTCTCCGGCCATGGCAGCGCGGCTTCACTCCGCAGGAGAAGCAGTCGACTCTCAGCACCGCGCCGCTCACCCCGTCCCCCGTTCCGAAGCCTTTAAAAAGGCTCCTTCGCAGGTCGGGTGGGGCGCAAATGGTGCCCGCCGTGTCACCAGGTTCACAGGCTTCACCGCCTGTGATTTTTAAGGGTCCCCGCGTCGCCGCAGCGGTAAGACCCTAATCCTGTGGAGCCGATTCCCTCCGGAGCTCGGAGGGAATCCGCCATTAGCCGATGGCGCTAACCCGGAAGTCGATATGCCATTGAAAAACTCTTTCCCCACCTCCATATATTCTAAATTTTTCAACATAAACTCCCATATAATATTATCAAAGGCCTTTTCAGCGTCCACAAACATTAAAATTGCTTGTTTATGATTCCTAGCAGTCAGATATTCTAAGACATTAATTATATTTCTTATATTATCTTTCATTTGTCTGCCTGGTAGGAAACCTGCTTGATCCTTATGTATAAGTCTTGTTAATATCCTTTTCAATCTCTTCGCTAAGATTCTCGCAAATATCTTGTAGTCCGTATTCAATAGTGAAATAGGCCTATAATTTTTGACTTGAGTTAAATTCGAATCCTGTTTGGGCATCAGTGTAATATATGCTTCTTTCCACATTTCTGGAATGTCTCTTTCTTTTAAAATGTTATTCATAACTTCCATCAAAGGGAACATCAACACGTCTTTCATTTCTTTATAATAACTAGATGTAAATCCATCAGGACCCGGAGCTTTCCCTCTCTTCAGCTCTTTTATCACCTCTTTTACTTCCTCTTTTTCTATTGGGGCATTCAGCTGGTCTTTTTGATCTGTCGGGATCTTCTGCACCATTTTATCTCTTAGATATCTTTCTATTTTCTTCATATTGTTCCTTTCTTTATTTCTATTTTTTTTTTAATAATATTTTTATTAAACAGTTTTTATAATCACACAAACAATACGTAATACATAACAACAACAAATACATAAACAAGCAATAACAAAAATAAAACAAAAAAAGAAAAAAGGAAAACAAGTACCATTTCATATCCTAATTTCTTAAACCTTTCTTCCTCGACTTCCTCATGCCTCCCTTTTCTGTATTCCAAATTCTAATCAATTACTCAGCAAATCTTCCCTTATTTTACTTTAAATTTAAGCTAATCTTCCTTATTCTCCTTGTCTTAACCATTGCTAATAGTAACCATTTACTTTCCAGTCCAACATCATTCTAACTTTCATTAATTTTGTAATATTTCTTTAGATAGTCCTTAAACTTTTTTCATTCTTCTTCCGCTGCTTCTCTTCCCTGGTTTCGGATTCTGCTCGTCATTTCTGCCAAGCCCATGTAGTCCATCACCTTCATCTGCCATTCTTCCAGTGTGGGTAGATCCTGTGTCTTCCAGTACTTTGCAATGAGTATTCTAGCTGCTGTTGTAGCATACATAAAGAAAGTTATATCCGTCTTTAACACCCCTTGGCCGACAATGCCCAAGAGAAAGGCCTCTGGTTTCTTAGTGAAGGTATATTTAAATACCTTTTTAAGTTCATTATAGATCATTTCCCAGAATGCCTTAATCTTCGGGCACGTCCACCAAAGGTGAAAAAATGTACCTTCCTTTTCTTTACATTTCCAACATTTATTATCAGGCAAATGGTAAATCTTTGCAAGCTTGACTGGGGTTATGTACCACCTATAAATCATTTTCATAATGTTTTCTCTTAAGGCATTACATGCCGTGAATTTCATCCCGGTGGTCCACAACTTTTCCCAGTCAGCAAACAGAATATTATGACCAATGTCCTGAGCCCATTTAATCATAGTTGATTTAACCGTTTCATCTTGTGTATTCCATTTCAGCAGCAAATTGTACATTTTTGAGAGATTCTTAGTACTGGATTCTAACAATTCAGTCTCCAATTTTGATTTTTCCACCTGGAAGCCAATTTTACTGTCCAATTTAAACACTTCATTTATTTGGTGATAATGCAACCAATCTCTCACCTTGTCTTTTAATTTCTCAAAACTCTGCAATCTCAGTTTGTCCCCTTCCTTTTCCAGAATTTCCCAATATCTTGGCCACTTCGACTCCATATTTAACTTTTTAACTGCCTTAGCTTCCATTGGCGACAACCACCTTGGGGTTTTGTTTTCCAGCAAATCTTTATATCTGACCCAGACATTTAATAGTGCTTTTCTGACAATATGGTTTTTAAAACTTTTATGTGCTTTAACCTTGTCATACCACAAATATGCATGCCACCCAAAAATATTGTTAAAACCTTCCAAATCCAAAATGTCTGTGTTTTCAAGAAGCAGCCAATCTTTTAGCCAGCAGAAAGCTGCCGCTTCATAGTACAGTTTAAAGTCTGGCAGGGCAAACCCCCCTCTTTCCTTTGAATCCGTTAATATCTTAAATTTAATTCTGGGCTTCTTGCCCTGCCAGACAAATTTAGATATATCTTTCTGCCACTTCTTGAAACAGTCCATTTTATCCATTATTTGTAATGCTTGGAACAAAAACAACATTCTTGGCAATACATTCATTTTTATAACTGCAATTCGGCCTAACAAGGAAAGCTTCAAGTTTGACCAAATCTCCAAATCTTTTTTCACTTCTGTCCAAGTTTTTTCATAATTATCTTTAAATAAATTCACATTCTTAGCTGTCATATTTATACCCAAGTATTTCACTTTTTTAACCACAGTCAACCCCGTCTCATTCTGAAACCTTTCTTTTTCAACCTGTGTTAAATTTTTCTCCAATACCTTAGTCTTTAACTTATTCAATTTAAACCCTGCCATTTGACCAAACTCTTGAATTATTTCCAAAACTCTTTTCGTACTAGCTTCTGGCTCTTGTAATGTAAGTACTAGGTCATCTGCAAATGCTCTCAATTTGTATTGTTTAGCTCCGACCTGGATCCCTTTAACCAACTGGTCCCTCCTAATCATATTAAGCAAAACCTCCAGGACCGATATAAAAAGTAGTGGGGAGATAGGACACCCCTGACGTGTCCCTTTTTCAATCTTGAACTCTTCTGTAACCACATTGTTTACAATTAGTTTTGCTTTCTGTTCAGAGTATATTGCACCTATACCATTTTCAAACCCTTGGCCTACCCCCATCCCCCGGAGGTTCTTCAACATGAAACTCCAAGATATATTGTCAAAGGCTTTCTCAGCGTCCACAAATATCAAAACAGCCTTAGTGTTTATATTCACTTCCAACTTCTCCAAAATGTCAATTATATTCCTTACGTTATCCGACAAATGCCTTTTCGGGAGAAAGCCCGCTTGGTCCCCATGAATCTCCTCCATCAAAACTCTTTTCAATCTCTTTGCTAAAATGTCAGCAAAGATTTTGTAATCCACATTTAGTAACGAGATGGGTCGGTAGTTCTTAAGTTGGGTCTTTTCAGTCTCTGTCTTTGGTATAAGTGTAATGTAGGCCTCCCTCCACGTATCGGGTGCCTTCCTCCCCTCCATGATCTCGTTGCAGACTTCCTTCAAAGGTTGTATCAACCCTTCCTTCAAAACTTTATAATATTTGGAAGTCAGTCCATCCGGTCCAGGTGATTTGCCCAACGTCATACTTTGAATGGCATCTTCTATTTCCTGTGCTGATATCTCCTGGTTCAAAATAGTCTTACTTTCCTGCGAAATCTTTTTCAGCCCATTTTTCTCGAGGAATTGTTGTATGTCCATTTCTTTCTGCGGCCCTTGTGTGTACAGTTGTCTAAAGTAGCTCTGAAAACAGTTCCTAATTTCCACTGGGTTACATATGTTCTTTCCTTCCACTTCTAAGTTTGTTACCGTGTTGAGTTTTTGTCTCTTCTTTATTTGCCAAGCCAATAACTTGCCACATTTATCTGCAGATTCAAAAGTCTTTTGTCTCATTTGTTTAATTTTCCATTCTATTTCTTGATTCATCAGTTCCATATATTGTGTTTGATACAATTTAATTTCTCTTGAAATCTCTTGCGATTTTGGCTTCAGTCTTAGTTTCCTTTCCCCTTCTTTTATCTTTTCCAAGATTTTCTCTTTCCTCTCATTTTGCTTTCTTTTCTTTAATGAATTTTGTTGTATCAAAAACCCTCTCATCACGGCTTTACTTGCGTCCCATACTATTCTTTTTTCTACTTTAGTCCTTAAGTTGATTTCAAAATAATCTTTCAAAGTTTTTTGGGCCTTCTTGCAAATCTCCTCGTCTCTAAATAAGGTGTCATTCATTCTCCATCTGAAGGAACCAATTGTTGTTTGCTTCATCACCATCTTAACTGCGTTATGGTCGGAGAAGGTTTTTGGGCAGATTTCCACTTTCTTTATGTTCGACGCCATACTGCTAGTCACCCAAATTTGGTCAATCCGTGTCCATGTCATTTTGGCTTCAGAAAAGAAGGTTCCCTCTCTTTCTAATGGGTGTTTTGTTCTCCAAATATCAATCAAGTCCATATTGTCAGTCATTTCAAAAAAAGTTTTTGGTAGTCTTCCGTCTTTTGTGACTACCTGTCTTTGTGCTTTGTCCATATTTGTTGAAACTACTCCATTCATGTCACCCATCATGATTAAATTGTAATCCATATAGTCCATCAAAGTCTCATGCAACTTCTTAAAAAATTCTGCTTTCCCTTCATTTGGTGCATATATTCCCACTATCAAAAATTTTTCTCCTTGAAATTGAATTTCAATTGCCAAATATCTTCCTTGATCATCTTTAAAAATTTGTTTCGGTTGCAAATTTTCCTTTGCATAGATCACCACTCCTCTCTTTTTTACTCTGTCTGAAGATATAAATTCTTGTCCCAATCTCTTATTTATTAATAATTTTCTATGTGCTCTTGTCACATGAGTCTCTTGTAAACAAATCAAGTCCAATTGGTCTTTCTTTAAAGCGTGAAATATATTTTTTCTTTTTCTGGGATTATTCAAACCGTTACGATTCCAGGTTAGAAGTTGCAAGGCCATGATGGGGTTATTTGCTTCCTCCTACAGCTCCCAGTTGTTGTTCGTCCTTTGTCGGTGGTTCTGTGTCCGTATCTAGTGGTCCCTTGCTTGAAGGGTGTCCTTGTCCTGGAAACGTCTCTTTCTGTAGGTCTTCTTCGTGTTCTCCCAAGAACTTGTCTTTATCACTCACTGTCTTTATTCTTCTTTTCTTCCCCTTGTATTTAAAAGACAAGCCTTGGGGAAACTCCCACCTGAATAGTATGTAGTTCCTTTTCAGCAGTGTCACCAAGTCCTTGTAAGGACCTCTTGCATCCAAAATACTTTTGGGAATGTCTTTAAAAATCTCAATGTGGAAATCTTCAATTCGAAGGGTTGTTTGATAGTGCAGGTTCAATATTTTGTCTCTCTCCTCCTTTGATCTTAAAGTTATCAAGCAATCTCTGGGTCTGTTCTTCCTCTGCCTTATTCCCAACCTAAATGCACTCTCTATCTTGAATTCTTCCTTATTCAGCTCCTGCTTCCAAAAGTCAGAAAATTCTTTTGTCAAGTAATCCACCAAGTTGTCTCCTTCCTTTTCCGGCACAAGTCTAATCCTTAAATTTTTCTCCTTACGTTGCATATCTTGCATAGAGAGTGCCAGCTCATACTCATCTAGTTTCCTGTACACCGGTGGAAATTTTTCCTCGGCAGCAGTTGCAATTTCCTTAGCTTCCTCAGCTATCTTTCGTGTTGTGGATGAATCTTCCAGTAATTTCCCAATTGCTTCTGCATTGGAGTTCACTTTGTTCCCGAGGTCAGTTATACTTTTAGTATTTAAGTCAATTTTCCCAGAGATTTCCTCAATTTTCTTATTTGTTTCAGCACCTTGCTTCTTTAATTCCTCCAAAGAGTCATTTATTTTCCCCAATGCCTTTGCAAATGCTTCTTCTGAAGACATTATTTTCACTTTTGCCTTTGTGACAGCTGCAGTTCCGGAAGCCCCTGATATAGAGGCCCTTCTTTGCATAGAAAGATCGACTTTGTATTGTCTACCAGATCTCAAAGTTGTTTCTTGTGAGTCCTCTTTCTGTTTACCATCTGCCATAACAAAGTCTTTCACTCAAGGTCATTCCCACACTCTTAAGCTGTCAGAAAAAAAAAATTCTCAGGTTTTAAGCTCCACTTGTTGCTGAAACTATTCACAAGTCCTCTAGAGGGCGTAAAGTCAGTTCTTTAACTTCCAATTGTTCCCACACCTTCCAAAAAACAAAAGCCCTCCTAGTCCCTTTCTTTGTAAAAGATCCAAATCAATAGTATCCTGCAGATAACTTACTGTGCAACAAAATAAGATGTTTCAAGTTGAGAGTAGCCAAAGTCAATATTGCAGTTACTTTTTAGCCTTATTGTAGCGACAGTCCTTAGCCGGTTCCTTTTCTCCGGCAGTCCGACCCCCAGGTAAAGGAGCAGCGGTAAACAGTTCAATTTCTTTTAAAACAGGCAGGAAATCACTTTAAAGTCTTCTTCCCCCCCCCTCCTGCCTTCGGGGGAGGGAGTTCTTTGCTTGGTGGTGGATTTCTTAGTTCGCAAAACTCTCCTGTCAAAAAGTTACAGCTTAAATGCCTTTCGCTTTGATCTTGCTACAGAACGGAAAGCAGACTTCCTTTTTGATGCTTATCCGTCTCGGTGCCCAATTTCTTTAGTTTTATCGTCCAATTATGTTTTAAAGCTCAATCCTACTCACGGAAAGTTGCTCTTTTTAGTCCAAATTCACCGGAAGAAGTCAGCGCTCTCCGCTAATGGCGACGCGGCTTCGCTTCGCAGGCTGGGTGAAAGCGACTCTCAGCACCGCTCCATACACCCTCCGCTGATCCGTAGCCTTTAAAAAGGCTATTTCACAACGTAGGGGGGGCGCAAAGGTGCCCGCCGAGTCTCCAGTTCACAGGCTACACGCCTGTGATTTTTAGGGGTCCTCGCTCCGCCGTGGCTGCAGGACCCGAACCCACGAAGCAGATCTCTCCCGGAGCTCCGGGAGAAATCCGCCATTAAGCGCTGGCGCTAACCGGAAGTCCTTTTCTTTATTTATATATAGTTGCCTATAAAAGTCCAAGAATCCTTTCCTAATTTCTTTCGGGTTAGCTGTCTCTTCGCTGTTTATCCTAATTTTATTGATTGTGCTCTGCTCCTTTCTCTTTTTAAGTTGCCACGCAAGCCATTTTTCTGATTTGTTAGCGAACTCAAAGTTTTTCTGCCTTAACCTTTTAATGTTCCATTCGACTTCCTTCTTTATTATCATTGCAAATTGAGTTTGGAGAGTCTTGATTTCCTGCTTGATTTTCAAATTGTTTGGCTTTTTGATCAGTTTTTGCTCATTGTCCATAATCTGCCTTAGAATTTCTTTTTTCCTTTTTTCCTTGTTTTTATTCTTCAATGAGTTCTGCTGGATAAAAAATCCTCTCATAACTGCTTTGCTTGCGTCCCAAACTATATTCATCTTAGTACCTTTGTTGATATTGTCCATAAAATATTCGGATAATTTCTTTTGTGCTTTTTCTACAACCTTCTGATCATCCAATAAGTAGTCATTTATTCTCCATCTAAAAGTTCTTTCTTCAAAACCTTTTAACTCCATTTTTATTGGGTTGTGATCTGAAATTACTTTGGCTTGTATTTCGATTTGTTGGATTCTTGGAGTCAGTTCGTTCGATACCCATATTTGATCTATTCTTGACATTGACTGATTCAGTTCTAAATAATACGTAAATTGTTTCTCCAATGGGTGTCTAAGTCTCCAAATATCGATCAGGTTACAATTCTTCGTCATCGTAAAAAATGTCTTAGGCAGTTTCCCTTCTTTGTTCTTTACATCCCTTAGTCTGTCCATTTCCAATGATACCACTCCATTCATGTCTCCCATTATTATAATTTTCTGATCCATATATTCAAATAGTTTTTCCTCCAATACTTTATAGAAATCAGTCTTATTTCCATTTGGTGCATAGAGCCCGACAATTATTAATTTTTCGCCTTGCCATTTGATTTGAACTGCTATAACTCTTCCTTCTTCATCTTTGAATATTTGGTGAGATTCAATTTTGTTTTTGATATATAAGATAACTCCCCTTTTTTTCTCTTTATCCGAATATATAAATTCATTCCCAAGTCTTTTGTTGATCAGAATTTTCCTGTGTCTTTTTGCCTCATGAGTTTCTTGCAAACATATAATGTCCAAATTTTTCTTTTTTAGAAATTGTTCAATTTTGTTTCGTTTCCTCTTATCATTCATCCCATTAATATTCCAATTCCATAATTTTAACGCCATAATGCCTTCCAATTAAATAAATTTAGTTTGTTTCCTTATAATCTATCTACCTCTTCTTCTTCCTCTTCCTCTTCTTCTTCTTCCGGTTTCTTTCCATTCTGTTCATCTTCCTCTCCTGATTCGGACTCCTCCTTGGATCCTGCTCCTCCTTCTGCTCCCTTGGCCTCTTCTTCTCCCACCTGTAGTTCCTTGTACCTTCTCGTAAATTTCCCTATTTCCTCTGGGCTTGTCAATCTTCGTTTCTTGCCTTTATAGAAGAACGAGACTCCCTCCGGAAATTCCCATCTGAAATCAATCTTATTTTTCTTGAGGATCTGCACCAGTGGTTTGTATGGGTCTCTTCGTTTCAACAGCCTTATTGGTATATCTTTAAAGATGATTATGTAATTCCCGTCTATATATAACCTTTTTTCTCTGTTTCTCTGTAATATCAGATTTCTCATCTCTCTGTCCTTGAATGTAATCAAACAGTCTCCAGGAAATTTCTTTGCTCTACTTGTCCTTACTTTCATTCTGAATGCATTTTGTACTGTTTTGGCAACTTCTTCCTCTGGCATCTCCAACCACTGCGCAATTTCCGTTGTCAGTCTCTCTCTTATATTTTCATTCTGTGTTTCTGGCACTGATCTCAGCCTCAAATTCACTTCCCTCTGTCTCAGTTCGTTCATAGCAATCAAATCTTTTATTTCTTCCTGTGTTTTGTTTATTTCCACCATCTCACTCTTCATCCATTCCAATTTTGTCCTCTTTAACCCCTCGTCCACTCTTTTAGATACCTCTTTTATCTGCCCTTTCAGTTCATTAACTGTCTCATCAATTTTTTTGTCCATTTTTCCAATTTTATTATCCACCTGTTCTAGTTTTGTCTCCAGATTTTTCTCACTTTGTTTTATCTCTGCAAACATTTTCAATATTTCTGTTCTAAACTCCGTTTCTTGCTTTGAAGTTCTCCTATCTGTTGGCGTCCCCCCCTCTGCCCCTTTTTTCGGCGGGTGTGACATTTCCTTCCCGAAATATCCCAATATATCCAATAACAAAACAAATTTCTCCTATTAATTATTTGGTTCAAAGTTAACCAATATTACTTAAACAATTTCACAATATAAAATCCCGAAAAGACAAAATACAATTTCTTAATATTGATCCAAAGTTTTTAGGGCAATATGGGGGGATTAATAAAAAATAATGACTTTATGAAAGGAAATACTTCCACAGCTGAACGTTATAAAGTAACCAATTTTCTGTACCAAAGTTTAAATAGCTGCTAAACTTCTTGCCCCCACTCGGGCTAATCCTCAAATAAGACAAAAAAAGAAAACCAAAAACAGTTTGCATAGAGATAGTTGAGTTATAATCCAAATTGTAATACAAATTGTAATACAAAAGACTTAGATTGTAATCCAACTGGAATATCCAAAAATGGTTATTTCCCGAAAAGGCACAAAAAATAATTTTTACAAGAAAGAAAAACAAAAATGACAAGAGTGTATTGTGATGCCAATATTTTTTATTTGTTTCCAAAAATTAGTTGTAACCAATGCTTAAACTGAATAATTTCTGTTTAATAATCCAAGAGGTTTTATAGAGGAATATAGCTGTCTGAGAGGATGAGGTGTTGTGATTTATAATTCCGAACAGGACATCCCATAGGAAATAAGGCAAAAAAGCAATTCCAGGAGAAGGGGGCCAAACAGGAAGCAGATATTCCTCCAGTCCAGAATTACACCATTAACAAAGAAAAATTCTGAAAAACAAGTTGTAATGTCTCATTCCATCCACTAGGGAACTCCAATCCACATTAATAGTTTTTCAATAAGGAATTGCCAAATAACCAAAGTTAAACTACTGAATTTAGCTTTTCCAATTTTAAACCCCCCCCCCAAAAAAGTGACCAAAATCCACAAAAGAGAAAAAGTGGGAAGATAGATTGGTTCTTCTTTCTCTGCCACTATACCCTTTTTATTGAGTTAAAATGGAGTCGGAAGCTCTTCTTTTGGCGTAACAGTTTAATCTTGAAAGTAAAAGTGGGAAGACAGTTCAATCCTTCTATATCCTCAGTTGCATCTAAGACCTCTATTTTGTCTCAATAGTTACCTTCTGTTCCCCCTTGACGTTTCACCTCTTTAAGTCCTCAAAAATAGTTACTTTTAAACTTTTAACTTAGTTTGAAACAGTTTCTAATAGTTAGGGAGAAACAGAAACAATAGCCGCTAGCGGCAACTCACTTTCGCTTTCTGGCTCTGCTTACGGTGCTGCGTCTGTGCTGATTTCAGATGACAACTGAACTCGGAATCTTCTCCTTTTTTAATTCGGAACTCCCCTTAATACTTTTCAATCCAATTTTAGATGTTTCAAGTCCGAATTTCTTAGTTTCAAGAGCGGAGCGCTGTTCCTTGCAAGCTCGGGGCTTCGCTATTCAGCCGTAGCAATGGCTTCCCGATAGCCTGCTATTCCGTTCCGCCGCACTCTTCACCTCTTTTTCAGAGGCTACCTGATGGCCGGACGGGCAGCTTTTAGGCACTGCCGGGAACCTGAACCTCTGGACACCCACCAGAGGCTTGACAGGGGGGTTTTTTCGCCCTAAAACCCCCCTTTTATGGCCGAAATAGCCAGGGTTTCTCTCCCGGAGAGATCCCTCGCTCGTGTCAGGCTTGCGCTCCACCGGAAGTCCGATTGCATTGTAGTTTTTAAGACCAAAGAACAGAGAGGGAATATCCTGGGTCTACACTATAAAAAAAGTCTGAAGATCAAAGATAAACCAATTATTTTATTCAAAGAGATCCCAAAGCATTTTTTGAGCTTAAGGAATAATTACACAGATCTGGCTGGTGCCTTGAGACAGAAGAACATCTTTTTCAGGTGGGAATTTCCTGGTGGCCTTTCCTTTAACTTTTTAGGAAGAAAACAAAGAATCAGGACTGTTGAAGAAAAAGCAAGGTTTCTGGAAAAAAAACACACCAAGGACTTTGGAGTGGATAGCCCACAGCCACTGGGGGCAGGTGCAGGAGCTCCCTAAAAATACAAGATGGCATTGAAAATTTACTCATGGAATGTAAATGGTTTGAACTCTTGGCCAAAAAGGAACCAAGTTTATCATGTGTTAGCAAAGCAGAACTTGGACATAATTTGTTTACAAGAAACCCATGTTACTAGATTACATAGAAAAGTCCTTCAGAATAAGAAACTCAGTCAGGAATTTATTTCATCTGATAAAGTGAAGAAAAGAGGAGTGGTTTTCTACGTTAAAGAAAAATGGAACCCTAAAATGTTGTTTAAGGATGAGGAGGGAAGATATATCGCAGTTGAAATTAAAGCACAAGGCGAAAAATATTTGTTGTTGGGAATTCATGCACCAAATGATGGCAAAGCAGAATTTTTTAAGAATCTGGAAACAAGACTTCTGGACTATTTGGATTACAAATTGATTTTGATGGGAGACTTGAATGGAGTGGCATCAACACTTATGGATAGAACACAGAGACAGAAAATAATGAATGCTGGCAGATTACCAAAGACTTTCTTTGAAATGGTAGATAAATTTGATCTGCCAGACATATGGAGAGTGAGAAATCCAACAGAAAAAGACTTCACATTTTATTCAGATACAAATCAATCATTTTCACGAATCGACTATTTATGGCTATCCAGAGACTTTGTTCCCAGGGTAACTAAAACTGAAATTTGCCCAAAGACTTGCTCGGACCATAATGCAGTGTTTTTGGAAACAAAATTGTTTCTGCAGGGATCTTATAGATGGAGAATGAATGGTGATTTGTTGAGGAATGAACAGATGATTAGGAAGGCCCAAAAGACTCTAAAGGACTATTTCGAGATAAATACAAATTCAGAGGTGGAAACAAGAGTCATTTGGGACGCAAGTAAGGCAGTAATGAGAGGATTCCTCATACAACAAAACTTGATTAAGAAAAAGATACAGAATGAGAAAAAAGATAATATTCTGTCGCAATTAAAAGATAAAGAGAAGAATTTGAAATGTAATCCAAAGAATCAGCAGATTCAAACGGAAATTAAAGCTTTACAGATACAATATTCCCAGATTATAAATCAGGAAATAGAATGGAAATTAAAAATGATGAGACAGAGAAATTTTGAATCAGCAAATAAATGTGGAAAACTGCTGGCTTGGCAGTTAAAAAAAGAGACAGAAACAAAGTACTATTACAAATATTGTATCAGAAGGAAAGTCGGTAGAGAATCCCGCAGACATAAGAAGGTGTTTTCAGAAATATTATAAACAGCTGTATAAAAATGGAAAGGAAGATAAAGATAAAATTGAGCAATTTATTAAAGTAAATGGTTTGCAAAAAATTCCAGAAAATAAAAAGATCCTACTTAATGGATGGATTACAAGACAAGAGGTAGAGAAGGCCATAAACCAGATGCAACTTGGCAAAGCCCTAGGACCATATGGTCTGTCTGCAAAATATTACAAGACTTTGAAAGACTGGCTGATTCAGCCATTGGTTGAGGTATGCAACAAGATATTAAGAGGGGGCAAAGCACCTGAAACCTGGAAGGAAGCTTTTATAACTCTGATACCAAAACCAGATCAAGATAGACCCAATGTAAAAAACTACAGACCGATCTCATTACTTAATGTGGATTACAAAATTTTTACTAACATTTTGGCTAATAGGCTGAAGAAGGTACTAACAGATTATATCCATAAGGACCAGGCAGGATTCCTGCCTGGAAGACATATGAAAGATAATATTAGGAATATAATCGATGTGTTAGAAAGGTTGGAAGTTTAAAAAAATTGTAAAGCGGTGTTAATGTTTATCAATGCGGAGAAGGCCTTTGATAATGTCTCTTGGAATTTTATGAAAAAGAATTTAGAAAGTATTGAGGTTGGACAAGAATTCTTAAATGGTATCAATGTGATCTATTTTGAACGAAAAGCAAAAATTATAGTTAATAATGTGGTTTCAGAATAAATTAGAATTGAAAAAGGAACCAGGCAAGGGTGCCCACTTTCCCCTCTACTTTTTATTTCAGTTCTGGAGGTTTTGCTAAATATGCTAAGGAAGGAAGAAGAGGTTAAAGGTATAACAGTAGGATCCAAGCAATATAAGTTAAAAGCCTTTGCTCATGCTTTGGTGTTAACTTTACAAGATCCAGACTCCAGTGCAGTGAAGGGACTGGAGTTGATTGAGGAGATTGGGCAGGTTGCAGGATTCAAGTTAAATAAAAGCAAAACCAAAGTGTTGGGGGGAAACTTAGATAATGAGGAGAGAAAAGTCCTTCAGGAGAAGACTGGCCTTGTCTTTGTGAAAAAAGTGAAATATTTGGGTGTGAATTTATTGGTGAAAAAATTGAATTTATATAAGGATAATTATGAAAAATTATGGAATGAAATTAAGAGAGATCTTGAGATATGGTCAAATTTAAAATTGTTGTTGATGGGCCGAATATCAGTGGTCAAGATGAATGTATTGCCAAAGATGTTGTTTTTATTTCAAGCTATCCCAATTATTGGCAATGTAAAATGTTTTAAAGAATGGCAGAAATGTCATTTAGACATTTAAAATGTCTAAATTTATCTGGCAAGGGGAAAAAACCCAGAATTAAATATAAAATATTAACAGATTCAAAAGAAAGAGGGGGATTTCCCTTGCCAGATCTGAAGATATACTTTGAAGCTGCAGCTTTCTGCTGGATTAAGGCATGGATTCAATTAGAAAATGTGGATGTGTTAGACTTGGAGGGATTTGACAATGTATTTGGTTGGCATGCATACTTATGTTATGATAAGATATCAGCCCACAAAAGTTTTAAAACTAATGTAATTAGAAAATCTTTATACAATGTTTGGATAAGATATAAAGATCTCTTAGAAAGGAAAACACCCAGGTGGCTCTCACCAATGGAAGCAAAGGCCCAGAAAAAGTTAAATATGGAGAGTAAATGGTTGAAATATGCTGATTTATTGTTGGAAGACAACGAAGGATTTAAAGATAAATTGGATTGGCTACAATATTATCAGATCAATGAACTGTATAAGCTTGATAAGAAAAATGGTTTTGCAATGGAAAAATCCAAAGTGGAAATGGAGTTGTTAGATACCAATGTTAAAATCTATCCAAAATGTACAACTTATTGTTGGAATGGCATACAAAGGACGAACAAGTTAAATCTGCGATGATAGATTGGGCAAGAGATGTTGGACACAATATAATGTTGGAAGATTGGGAAAGGTTGTGGAAGAAAGGGGTTAAGTTTACTGCATGTACTGTATTAAAAGAAAATATTATGAAAATGATGTATAGATGGTACTTAACCTCTGTAAAGTTAGCAAAGATTTATCATACAGACGATAATTTATGTTGGAAATGCAAAGAAAAAGAAGGTACCGTTTATCATATGTGGTGGACGTGTCCCAAGGTGAAAGACTTCTGGGGAAATATTTCAAATCAAATCAAATCAAAATCCATTTATTGTGAGGACCATGCCTGTGCACAAACATCAACACTACAATAGTTAAAAATATTAAAATTCATTACATACTATGCCAACAAAACCTTCTTCCCACAGAATAGAAAAGGAGGGAAAACGAGCAACGAGTTAAACAGACGATGAAGGGGTCTTTACATTGTTGTCCATAAATCTTTCCCTGGCTTTCATGGCCTTCATCACAAAAACCGCTACCACATGGGTAATGCGTGGGTTTGCATCAACTAACAAAAATTTTACTCTATCTTCAGGACTGGTTATAGAGTTGGGTATAATTTGCAGCAATGCGTCTCTAAAGCCCAAGTAAATGGGGCAATAGAGGAGGTAATGTGTAAGATCCTCTTTAATTTTCATAAGGCAAGGACATAAACGATGTTCTACTGGGGTTCTTGTGTATCTACCGGTCAAATAAGCAGTTGACAATGTTTGAAACCGTGCCATAGTAAAAGCTCTCCGAAGTGTGGGATCAGTGATCTCCACCAAGTAGTTGGCACAGATTTTGACTGCTTTTAATCGAGGGAACCAGTAGGAAAACCCAGAGTTTTTTTATCTTAGTGGAGTTCAAAAAGGCGTCTTTTTCAAAGATCCATTCCCGAACTTTATCAGGGCTCCACAATTTGAGAGTATTAAACTCAGGTAGGTTGTATCTAGATAGAATGTCTAGTAGATTTTTATGCCAAGTGGTATTATTTTGTAATGATACAAAGGCTTGTTTAGCCAATAAGGTGTTCGGGGCATCTATGAGGTTGGTGAAAAAACGCAGGAATCTTAAGTGGGCCCTGGCAGACACAGAGGGTAATCCTACTTCCACTCTTAGGAAAGCTGCCGGAGTGCTCTGAGGGAGGCCTAGAATTCTTCTGAGATAAAAATTTTGGAAGATTTCAAGCCGTTCTAACAGCTTCTGATTCCATCCCCAGAGTTCTACTCCGTATAACATCTGGGGAATCACTTTTCCAACAAAAGTTTTTAGTGCCGGGGTCACCAGTTGCCCTCCCCTCGAATAAAAAAAGCTGAGCAGAGCACCAATTGTCCTACGTGCTAGAAGGGCTACAGTCTTGAAGTGGGCAAGCCAGCTAGATGTAGCTTGGAAAGTGATACCAAGATATTTAAAGAGAAGACATTGTTCAATTTTGTGTTCATCTAAAGACCATCTAAATGTGTGGCGAGCTCTAGTAAATACCACAATTTTTGTTTTATCATAATTTATCTTTAGAGAGGTTTGGGAACAATAAGCTGCGAGCCCCTCCAGCATGCTATGTAGGCCCCTTCGAGTGAGTGCCATGACCGCCATGTCATCAGCATATAGCAGTATATTCAGGTGTTTGCCTTCCAGGGCAGGAGCTGATGACTTATACTTTGCCATATGTTGAACAATGTCGTTTATATAGAAATTAAAGAGGAACGGCGCTAACAAACAGCCCTGTTTAACCCCTTTCCCCAGTGGCAGTGGGTCAGTATAGTTGCCTGACATCCCAGTTCTAATTTTAACTGTAATGTCTGTATGTAACTCTCTAAGTATTTTGAAAAGTCGTCTATCTATATCTGTGTCATATAGTTTTTGCCATAATTTGTCCCTACAGATTGAGTCAAAAGCGGATGTGAGAGCTACAAAAGCCACAAAAAGTTTGTTCTTGTGTGTCTTTGTATACTTATCTATCATTGTCTGTAATACCAAACAATGGCCTATTGTACTATGGCCCTTTCTAAATCCTGCCTGTTCCGGATTAAGCAAGTTAGAGTGGTCAGCCCAGTCAACCAATTTATTTAGCAGGTGGCGAGTATAAAGTTTATACACAATGTCCAGGAGACTTATGGGGCGATAGTTTGAGGGGTCTTGGGGGTCGCCCTTCTTATAGATGGGGGCTACCAGGCTCAGTTTCCAGTTTTCTGGGATTTTGCATGTATCATTTATTACCGTAAAAAGTTGGGCCAAAAAAGCAGCCCACCACTGGGCATTTAGTTTAAGCACCTCAGGAGGAATCATATCTTCACCGGGAGCTTTGCCATTCTTGAGTGTTTTAATTAGCTGTAAACATTCTAATTCGGTAACAGGATCCCAGCCCATTAATAGATCGTTTTTAAGAGGAGGAAACTGGCTCGGTTTAGCAATGTTTGGAGCTGTATATAGCCGGGGAAAATGTTGGTACCATAAGTTAGATGAAATACTGTTGGTTACAGTTATCCCTTTGGGTGAAATTCCCTGAGCAATTATTTCCCAGAGCTTTTTGTCGTCCCGCAATTTGATCGCCTTGTCGAGTGCCTCCCATTGTTCCTTTCTATAGAGGGATTTCTTAAGTTTTAGAGTATTTTTATAATGAGAGCGCCACCTGTGCAGGTTTTCCACTGAGGACAGGGTCCCTTCCTGTTTTACCTTATTTTGTAATTTCCTGAGCAAAGATCTTAGATTCCTACAGTCTTTATCGAACCAGGCCCTCGAATTATTTTGTTGTTTGGGAGGGTTGGGGTTCGTGAGTAGTGGGAAGAGCGACTCTGAGACCTGCTGAAATGTTAGAAAGGGGTCAGAATTAGATAAAATACACTGGTCTCTCAAGGCCAGTAAATCTGATGAATGCAGGTGTAGTTTGATTTTGAATTCCAGGTCGCTGTTCCATTTACGCCTGCAAAGGGCCAGAGTTGGAGGTGGGTCTGCACAGTGATTGCGATATTGCGGATCCTCCAAACCACGGGGAATTAGTGAAATTGATATAGGGAGGTGATCACTCTCAGTTCTGTTGAAAGTCCTAAAGCCCTATGACCTCTTCAAGAGTTTTGGGGAGACCAAGATATAATCAATAACGCTCGCACCTCTAGGCCCAAGGAAAGAAAAGAAACCCCCTGACCTGTCCATATGGGTACCATGCAAATTATACAGATTATGTTTGAAGGCAGTCTCCATTAATGTAATACCTGCCTTATTCAAGACCTTATCATCAGAGGACCAGGGAATAAACCAATCTGCCTCTGGCAGTAACTGAGATTTAGAGCAGTACGTATTAATGTCGTTTCCTATCCTGGCGTTGAAATCACCTGCCAGCAGGATATCCATGCCAGGGAATTCTAGTTCAGCCTTTTCCAAACATAGCTCTAAATCTTCCCAGGTTTGTGACGACTGGGAAGGGGTGCCTATAGGAGGGATATATATATTAAAGCAAAGGAAATCTCCTCCTTCACTGCTAGAAATAAGTAGGATTTGTAGATTGTTACTCTTCGCCCACTGCTGTTGCCGGACCTTGCACTTTAGCTTGGTGGAAACAAAAGTGACTAAGCCACCACTAGGTCGGCCTCAAAAATTTGTTTTTATCGCAGGGGTAGCAAAAGCTTCGTATCCCTGTAGAGAAGGGACATGGAGATCTAGACACCATGTCTCCTGTAGGCATATAATCTGAAATTTTGTGAGGAAATCCAGAAGGTTGACGTCACCCTGCTTAGATAGCCATCCTGCCACATTCCAAGATAGGATGTGGAAATAGGGTGATGGTGGAAATAGTGGCAGTCAATCTCTTTTCCGGTGGTTTGAGGCTCCTGAGTTAGGCTCCTCCTCCTTCTGCCCTGCTTGGTGGTTCCAGGTTTGAGGTCGCTGGTCCCAAGGTAGGTGTGATGGCTTTAACTGAGGGGCCAATAGGTTGATTTGGCCCAAAGGATCTTTGATGACACCATTACAAATATCATGATGATCAGCTGATGTATCATGATGTTCAGCTGGTTTATGCAGAGCGAGGGCTTTGCCGACCCATATAGGCTGTACAGGTAGCAGGTCAACAGCTGAGTCTTGTGTCGGTACTGCTAGCGGGTCAAAATTTGACAAATGCTGTGGATCTTGATTACGTATTGGACTTAAAATAATGGAAGCCTCCAATTCCGGCATCGAGGCATATGAGGACGAGAGCATTTCAAACTGGTCTGGCTTGGGTAGTCCAATACCAGGCTCGTTGCACGTAGAGACCAGAGTACCAAGCGGGGGGTGTAGAAAATCAATTAGGTCATTTGCGGGCAGGCTTGCCACTCCCTGAGGGGTAATGTGTCCCGGCTCCATTCCCCCGCCTATTTGTTCTTTATGGCGCACAGGCCCAGCATCAGCACAGACAGCACCTATCCTGGTGCATAGCGGTGTGCGGGTCAGGTTGGTGAATACCCTTGTGAAATAGATGTGCCATTTTCTTGTACGGTTTCTTAGTCCTAGAATCTTTGCCGCACAGTGGGCAGATCTAAAGTTAATAACCATACGTCTCATATAAGGTCCAGAAGGCAGCCATGAGATGTCCACTATATCTACGGGGCGTAGTGTCTGCCCCAGCAGTTGGGTCAGGGAATTTGCAACCGAATGTTTATCCGCCCATTTGTTGTGATTCAAGGGGTGGTTTCCCACCAGTACTGCAAGTTTGCTGTTCTGGAGTTGCAGACTTGAGTTTTGTACTTGGTTGGGCAGGCATCTCACTTGTTTTTGTGCAAGGTTAGCCTGCACAGTTGGGCAGAGGTGAGCGGGGTTTGCAATATTGTTAAGCTGAGGAAGTGAGGGGGGGGGGGGGGGCAACTGAACAAGCCAAAGACTTTTTCAAGCTTCTTTTCAATCCCATCCAGCCTTTTATATAAGTTGGTGATGGTAGTGATGGTATGTGTTATCAACTCAGTCTGGCAGATTAGCAGTTCCAGTGCCTCTCGGTCCTTGTTTAACTGGACTGGTGGCTGGGATAATTCAGGTGAAGTTTTTTGCAGGGACTCAAGAGTCTGTTCCGTCTGTTCCTTCATACGCAGGTTCGAGGCTAGTTGTAGGCCGTCCACAATGCCGGCAGGCTCCTCATGAGTAGTACTGGGAGCTAGGGCCTCATAACTGTTTGCTGTAGGGAAGTTTCTACAGATCTCATTTAGGTCATTGTCAGGCAGGAAATCCCTGATATTTGTCTGTTTTTTGGCCGTGCTCGTAGCTTCATTGGAATGCTGCCTGCAGCGTTTCTTCCCTCTCATGTCGGCAAGAAAAATAGGGAGAGGATTTCTCAAAATTGCAGGGTCAGGGCAGGTTTTGCTGTTAATGAGCCCTACTCCCTTTAACAGTCTTTATCTGCCGCGTTTATCTTTATCTGCCGCAATTTCTTGCAGATTTATGGGAGAAGTAGAAATAATCTGAACCATAAACCATAAAACTTCTAAAATAAACGCCTTAAGGCATCTTAGGGCCCTTAGAACCCGCCAAAGTAGATAGTAAAAACAAAGCTTTACCGAGCATAGAACAAGGCTGCCGTTCACGTCGCCATCTCGCTGGGGAGTCTGTCGAAAATATTTATAATGAGTTGAAAAAAATGTTGAAAAATACATTTATTAAGAAACCAGAAGCCTTTCTACTTTGAATAATAGGTCTGGAATTGCCAAAAAAGGATGTTAGATTGTTTTTGTATGCCACCACAGCAGCAAGACTGCTAATAGCGAAAAACTGGAAATACCAAGAAATACCAACAATAGAAGAATGGTAGATGAAGATGTTGGACTTTTTGGAGTTGGCCGACCTGACTGGAAGAATCCATGATCAGAAGGAGGAGAAGACTCAAGAAGATTGGAAGAAATTTAAAGAATATTTGGCAAAATATTGTAATATAAGATAATGGAAGTTACTTGGAAGTAACAAATAGGCGGAGGATTATAATAATAATGGGTTGTTAAACAATAGGGATTAGAATTAATAAAAGAGTAGAATATAATAATTAAATGGATTTTAATTTATTAGAATTAAGATTTAGGAGAACTGCTACAAGGAGATAAAATGAAATTCAGATAGGAGGGATTCGAGGAAGTCAGTTAACAATGAAGTTAAATTAGGTATTGAAAGCAATGTTTTTATGTTTCTTTTTTCATTATGTGTGTTACATGTTATGTATGTTTTATATTTGTATTGTGTTTGTTTTGTTACAAATTTGGAAAAACAATAAAAAAAATTGGAAAAACCCCTAAAACACAGGCAGAGGCAGAGCCTGAAACAGAGCCAGAACTAGACCTTGAATCAGAGCCAGAGCCAGAGCCAGAGCCGAAAACAGTGCTCCAGACCATGTTGGAACCTGAAACAGACAAACAGCTGAAAACATAGCCAAAGCCAGATACACAGTCAGAGCCTGAAACAGAGACACAGCCAGAGGCAGAGCCAGAGACATAGCCAGAGACAGAAACAGAGCCAGCAACAGCACTTGATACAGGGCCAGAGCCCAAAACAGAGCCAGAACCACAGCCACAGCCACAACCTAGAACCACAGCCTGAGTCTGAAACAGTCCTTGATAGAGTGCAGGAGCCAGGAAACAAAGACACAGCCTGAAACAGAGTCTGAGCCTGAAACATAGCTAGAAGCAGAAGTAGAGGCAGAGGTAGAGCCTGAAACAGTGCTTGATACTGGGCAGGAGCCTGAAATAGAGCCAGAAACAGTGCTTGATACAGCGCCAGATCCTTAAACAGAGCCACAGCCACAGCCTGAGTCTAAAACAGAGGCTGAGGCTGATACTGTGCTTGATACAGCATCAGAGCCTGAAACAGAGACACAGCCAGAGCGAGACCATGAATCAGAGCCAGAGCCAGACCCTCATTCAGAATCAGAACCTGAAAGATAGCCAGAGCCAGAGTCACAGCCACATCCACATCCACATCCACATCCACAGCCTAGAGCTCCGTCTCGCTGTTCTAGCTTGGGGATTTCTGCGCGCACAGCCTTCTGTCCTGTCCTTCTGTCCTGCAGAAGCTAGCAAGGCTGTTCCCAGGCCAGAACAGCGAGGCGCCGACTTCCGGTCGGCGCCAGCGTTTAATGGCGGTCTCCTGCTGAGCTCCGCTCAAGGAGACTACTCCGTGAGTTCGGGTCCGACCGCTACGGCGAAGCGGGGACCCCTAAAATCACAGGCGCGGAAGCCTGTGAACAAGGAGACTCGGTGGGCACCTGAAGCGCCCCCCGTTACTGCGAAGGAGCCTTTTTAAAGGCTCTGGAGCGGCATCGGGTGAGAGCGCAGTGCTGAGAGTCGCTACCCAGCTCGCGGAGTGAAGCCGCGTCGCCATAACGGAGAGCGCCGATTCCTTCCTGGCATTTGGATTTACAACTACCCGTGAGTAAGATTGGGAAATCTCCGGGATTTAAAGGAAAAAGATTTGAAAATTTGGCTGAAAACGGGAAAGAGCTAAAATAAGGAAGTCTGCCTTTCCCGGACTGCATGACAGCTAAAGCAACGATATATAAGCTGCAATTTGACGGAAGACAGCTCTATTTTTATTCAACCTAGACATTGAACCTGAACCTTCCCCCTTAGCAGCAGGAGCGGGGGGGATGAACTTGAACTAGTATTACCTGCTGGAAAGAGGTGAAAGGAAAAATTACTCCGCTGTTCTAAACCCTTGGGAAAGGACTGCTTTAAAAAAGGACTAAGTCACCGGGACTGGAAACTGTCATTTGAGATCGGATACAAAGTTGGTGCATTGCAAGTTGGATATAAAGTTGAGACTTTATTTGCTACTGTTGGTGGCTGAGGATATAAAATGACAGTTCTCTGACTGGAAAATTACTAGAAAAGTTGTGGCCATTTTTGTTTCCTCTTTCTTTGTTTCCCTGTACCTTGAACTGTGAGTTGCTCCCTCTAGAGGGTTGAGGGAAAATTTAACAGTGTGAAGAACAAGTTAGTGGAGTTTTCCATCTGGAAACAATTCCTGTGGGAACGACCTTGGGACATGAGAGGCCAAGAGGATGAGATAAAAACAAGAGCAAAAACAAAAATTGCACAAAGGAGAAGAGGTTCCATATCAGGCTTAGCCCTCGCAGGTGTAGAAGGGCAGGAAAGAGGGATGGATACAGTGACACAAGCACTATTAAAAATTAATGAATCATTAGAGGCCTTGACCAAGCAAGGTACAGAAAATTCTAAACAATTAACAGAGCTATCAGAGAAGCTTGATTTGAATACTAAAAGTGTTGCATCTAATACAGAGACTATAAATAAATTAATTGAAGAAAATGTTGTAATTCGTAAGACTGCTGAAGAGGCAAAAATCATAGCTGAATCTACGCAAGTAAAGTTAGAACCTGTTTGTAAAAAGCTAGAGGAGCATGAGGCGGCCCTGTCCTTAATAGATCTTCAGAGAAAGGAGAGGAACTTGAGATTGAGAGCCGTTCCAGAAAGTGAGCAGGACAATTTGGCAGAGTTTCTCACAAAAGAATTTTCGGATTTTTGGCAAGTGAATTTGAAAGAGGAGGAATTCAAGATAGTTATGGCCTTCAGACTGGGAAGAAGACAGAATAAAAAGAAGCCAAGGGACTGCCTGATAACTTTGAGATCTAAGGAGGAGAGAGATAAAATACTGAATTTACAATATCAAAGATCTCTGGAGATTGAAGACTCCTTTGTTCAGATTTATAAGGATATTCCTAAATATATCTTGGAAGTGAGAACCTACTACAAGGATCTGACCACCTTGTTGATGAAGAATAACATAATATACAGATGGGAGTACCCACAAGGCCTGTCTTTTAACTATAAAGGGAAAAAAATTAAAATAAAAACAGTGCAAGATAAAGAACAGTTTTTGGAAAAAAATCAAGAAGACCTCGTGAAGGGAGTGGTGGACCTGACTACTGAGGCAAAGGACTTAGCGGAGATATCGAACTTGACATTTGGACTTCAGACCCCAACAAAGGAAGAACAACTGCTGGGGGCAGTTGGAGGAGCAACAAAGTAAACAACAATATGGCTCTACAATTTTTAAGCTGGAACTGTAACGGCTTGAACCTTCCCAGAAAAAGACGTGAGGTTTTCCATATTTTAAAAAAAGAACAACTGGATTTGATTTGTTTGCAAGAAACCCACGTGACTAGAATACATAGAAAATTACTTGTTAATAAAAGACTGGGACAGGAATTTATTTCATCAGATAAAGTGAAAAAAAGAGGAGTGGTGATTTATGCTAAGGAAAAATTGGCCCCTAAGTTGATGTTTAAAGACGAACAAGGAAGATATTTGGCAATTGAAATACAAGTCCAAGGAGAAAAATTATTGATAATGGGGATCTACGCTCCGAATGAAGGGAAGTCAGAGTTCTTCAAGAAACTACATGAGACATTAATGGACTATTTGGATTACAATATAATCATGATGGGAGATATGAATGGAGTGGTCTCTACAAATATGGACAAAGCACTAAGACAGGTGGTTTCTAAGGATGGGAGACTACCCAAGACTTTTTTTGAAATGACAGATAATATCGACTTGATTGACATCTGGAGAACAAGAAACCCTCTGGAGAGAGAGGGAACTTTTTTCTCTGAAGCAAAAATGACCTGGACCAGAATCGACCAAATTTGGGTAACTAGTGGAATGGCACCTAAGATAAAGAAAGTGGAAATCTGCCCAAAGACTTGCTCCGACCATAACGCCGTAAAGATGGAAATGAACACAACAACAGCTGGTTCCTTCAGATGGAGGATGAATGACTCCCTATTTAGAGATGAAGAGGTGTACAGAAAGGCCCAGAAAACTATCAAGGACTACTTTGAGATAAATCTGAAAACAGAGGTGGAGAAAAGAACAATTTGGGATGCAAGTAAAGCCGTCATGAGAGGATTTTTGATACAGCAGAATACCTTAAAGAAGAAGAGGCAGAATGAAAAGAAAGATAAGATTTTGGAAAAAATAAAAGAAGGGGAAAAGAAATTGAGATCAAAGCCAAAGTCTCATGAAATCTTAAGAGAAATAAAGTTCTACCAGAGACAGTATATGGAATTGATGAACCAGGAGATAGAATGGAAAATAAAGCAAATGAGACAAAAGACATTTGAATCGGCAGATAAATGTGGGAAACTTCTGGCATGGCAATTGAAGAAGAGACAAAAGTTGAATACGGTTACGAGCTTAGAGGTTGAAGGAAAGAACATTTTTAGGCCAAATGAGATTAGAAACTGTTTTCAGAGTTATTTCAGGAAACTTTATGCACAAGGGCCGGTGGAGGAAAAAGAGATGGAAGAATTTCTTAAAAAGTACGGATTACAAAAAATATCAGACCAAAGTAAAATGATTTTAAACCAGAAAATAACTGAGCAAGAAATAGAGGGAGCCATTCAAAACATGAAATTGGGAAAATCTCCAGGACCAGATGGCCTGACTTCCAGATATTACAAAGCTTTAAAGGATTGGTTGATTCAACCGTTTAAGGAAGTCTGCAATGAAATCTTAGAGGGGAAGAAGGCACCTGAATCGTGGAAAGAAGCATATATTACACTTATACCAAAATCTGAGACTGAAAAGAACCAGATCAAGAACTACCGCCCTATATCATTGCTTAATGTGGATTATAAAATTTTTGCAGATATTTTGGCAAAAAGACTGAAGAGGGTTTTGGTGGGTGAGATTCATAAAGACCAGGCTGGCTTTCTCCCGGGAAGACACTTATCTGATAATGTGAGAAATATAATAGACATTATGGAGTTACTTGAGAATAATATTAACACTAAGGCAGTATTAATATTTGTGGACGCTGAGAAAGCCTTTGACAATATTTCTTGGAGTTTTATGAAAAAGAATCTCAAAGGAATGGGGGTAGGCCAAGGTTTTGAGAATGGTATAGGTGCAATTTATTCTGAACAAAAAGCAAAACTAATTGTAAATAACGTGGTTACTGAAGAAATTGCTATTGAAAAAGGGACACGACAGGGGAGCCCAATATCCCCACTACTTTTTACAACTGTTCTGGAGGTTTTATTAAATATGATTAGAGGGGACCAGCTGGTAAAAGGGATTCAGGTCGGAGCTAAACAATACAAGTTGAAAGCGTTTGCAGATGATCTAGTTTTAACTTTGCAAGAGCCAGACACTAGTACAAAAAAAGTTTTGGAGATAATACAAGTCTTTGGTCAAGTGGCAGGTTTTAAGTTAAATAAACAAAAAACAAAGGTACTGGGAAAGAACTTAACAGTGGAGGAAAGAGAGAAGTTTCAGAGTGAAACTGGATTAATGGTAGCAAATAAGGTGAAATATCTAGGGGTTAATTTAACAACCAAGAATGTGAACTTATTTAAAGATAACTATGAGAAATGCTGGACAGAAATTAAGAAAGATTTGGAAATATGGTCAAATTTGAGACTTTCCTTGTTAGGCCGAATTGCTGTTATTAAGATGAATGTTTTGCCAAGAATGCTGTTTTTGTTTCAAACATTGCAGATTGTGGACAGAATGGACTGTTTCAAGAAGTGGCAGAAAGATATATCGAAATTTGTCTGGCAGGGCAAAAAGCCCAGAATAAAATTTAAGATATTAACTGATGCAAAAGAAAGAGGGGGGTTTGCCCTGCCGGACTTAAAACTTTACTATGAAGCAGCAGCTTTTTGCTGGCTGAAAGACTGGCTACTTCTTGAGAACACAGACATTTTGGACCTAGAAGGGTTCAATAATAGATTTGGTTGGCATGCATATATATGGTATGACAAGGTAAAAATTCATAAAAGCTTCAAAAACCATATTGTTAGGAAAGCATTATACAATGTTTGGATTCGTTATAAAGATTTGTTGGAAAATAAAACCCCTAGGTGGCTGTCACCAATGGAGGCCAAGGAAGTTAAAAAACTTAATATGGAATCTAAATTGCCAAAATATTGGGAAATTGTAGAAGAAGAAGGTGGAAATGTGAAATTACAGAGTTATGAGAAACTGAAGTTTAAAGTAAGAGATTGGCTACATTATTACCAGATAAATGAAGTTTTCAAACAGGACAGGAAAATCGGCTTCCAGGTGGAGAAGTCAAAGTTGGAAACAGAATTGTTAGAACCCAATACGAAGAACCTGTCTAGAATGTACAATTTGCTGCTGAAATGGAATACACAGGATGAAATGGTTAAATCAGCTATGATTAAATGGGCACAGGACATTGGACATGACATTATGTTTGCTGACTGGGAACAGTTATGGACCACCGGTATAAAATTTACGGCATGTAATGCCTTAAGAGAGAATATCATGAAAATGATTTATAGATGGTACATGACCCCAGTCAAGCTTGCAAAAATTTACCATTTGCCCAATAATAAATGTTGGAAATGTAATGAAACTGAAGGTACTTTCTATCACCTTTGGTGGACGTGCCCAAGGATTAAGGCCTTCTGGGAAACGATATATAATGAAATTAAGAAGGTGCTTAAGTGTACCTTTCACAAAAAACCAGAGGCTTTTCTCCTGGGCATGGTAGGCCAATTGGTGTCAAAGAAAGATAGGATGTTTTTTATGTATGCTACAACAGCAGCGAGAGTTCTACTAGCAAAGTATTGGAAGACACAAGAACTACCCACACTGGAAGAGTGGCAGACGAAGGTGATCGAGTATATGGGACTAGCAGAGATGACGAGCAGAATCCGTGACCAAGGGAAAGAGACGGCGGAAGAAGATTGGAAGAAATTTAAACTTTATCTTAAAAATTCTTGTAAAATTATTGAGTGTTAAAATGCCATGGGTAAAGCATAACAGATTTGCAGCGATAAATGATTGGATAAGAGGAAAGAAAGGGGTTAAAGAAAGGAATTAATAAGTAAATTAGACCAGGGGTTGCTGAAAAAAAGCTCAAAACAGGGATGCAGAAAAGGGAGGCATGGGGAAGTCGCTGAAATTGGGTACATGAAAAAATTTATGAAATTATACATGTTTATATGTTTGTTTGTTAGTGTTTGTCTTTTGTATTGTTTTATATTATATGTTGAAAAACCAATAAAAAATTTTATAAAAAAAAAACAACAGAACAGCGAGGCGCCTTCACCCCGCTGTCCTGCAGAAGCTAGCAAGGCTGTTCCCAAGCCAGAACAGCGAGATGGAGGGCTCCGTCTCGCTGTTCCAGCTTGGGGATTTCTGCGCGCACAGCCTCTCCAGGGCAGCGGGGTGCCTTCACCGAGCTGTCCTGCAGAAGCTAGCAAGGTTGTTCCCAAGCCAGAACAGCGAGGCGGAGGGCTCTGTCTCGCTGTTCCAGCTTGGGGATGGCTGCGCACACAGCCTCTCCAGGGCAGCGGGTGCTGCGCTCCAAAGGCTTCAGGGATCTTTGAGGCTGGCGGTGGGGGAAAGCAGTGCTTCCCCCCCACCACCAGCCCCACAAGCCTGGGTGAATGTACCTTGAACGCACCTTGTTCAATTCAATTCAAAATCCTTTATTAGGCATATCACACCTCACATTAACAAACAAACATCATATACAGACTGTATAAAATACGGGCTCAGCGAACACAATTTATCCCAGTCCTATTCTTAACTCCAAAAAATAAATCAATGTACATAAATAATATAATACAACACAACAACATCACCTACCATTAAAAACCACTAAGTCTCTACCCACACTGGAAGAATGGCAGATGAAGGTGATGGACTATATGAGCTTGGCAGAGATGACGAGCAGAATCCGAGACCAGGGAAGAGAAGCGGCGGAAGAAGAATGGAAAAAGTTCAAGGACTATTTAAAGAAATATTATAAAATTGGAGACAGTTAGAATGATGTTGGATTAAAACAAATGGTTACTATCAGTAATGGTTATGACAAAGAGAATAAGGGTGATTAGCATAAATTTATAATAAAATAAGGCAAGATTTCGCTGAATAACTGTAAGATTTTGGAATACAGAAACGGGAAGTAAGAGGAGGTCGAGGAAGTAAGGTTTAGAAATTGGGTTATGAAATGGTACTTGTTTTATGTTTTATTATTGTTGAATGTTTGTTCATGTATGTTTTGTTTCTGTTATATAAAAAATTGTTCAATAAAAATATTATAAAAAAAAAAATAAAAACCACTAAGTCTCTTTATCATGGCCCATTCTTTCTTCATGGACAGCACTTAAAAATTCAGCCGCTATTAAAGTAATTTGATCATCGCTGTCCGCCAGCAGGTCCTGAACAGTTGGTTGTGTAAAAAACTGTCTATTAAATTTTAGGGCCTCAAATAATTGTCTTCTGGCATAGCTGCCAAAATCACAGGAAAAGAATATATGCTCTAGAGTATCGGGTTCCTGTTTTCTACATTTACAGAGACGCTCTGATTCTGGGATAGCTAAGTATCTTCCTCTCACTACCGCCGAGGGAAACATGTTAAATCTGGCCAACATAAACAGCCTACACGATTCATGTTTCTTCAGATTTGTCATGTATCCCTTTTGGAAATCTCAACACAAAGGGAGATTTAGGTGGATAGGAGAGCAGGTGCTGTGCTTTGCAACCTCAAGCATGGCGAGAACACTTTTTTCTGTGAGGGTCTTCCTGATAATTTCCCATATATCTTTGGGATCAGAGATTTCAAAATCAGTTAGAGTGAGCCCTATCGAATCCAGTTTTCTCCTACAAATCACTGATAGATTGTAGATTGCACTATCACTTAAAAGATCGTAAAGTATAGTATTAGGGGATAGGGCTCTATAATGGAGGAAGATCCAATATTTCAAGGTCCTCAGCCATGCTCTTACTGATAAAGGCAGTATTCCCAGCTCACAACATATTGTTTCATATTTTACAGAGTTTGCAAGTCCTAATAATGACCTCAAAAGGGATGAACGCACCTTGTTTTAGAGGGGGAGAACAAGAAAAAATTTCCCCCCCTGTTCTCCCCCTCCTATGGTCCGGTGCGTCCTATGGTCTGGTGTGTCCAATGGAGCGAAAAATACGGTAATTATCGGAATGCCTGCCAGAAGGAGAAAACAAGGTACAAAGAGCCAGAATAGTATAATTGGGACTCATAATTCCTCTAAAACAAAGAATTGGCAGAGAGCCAACGCCGTCTTCCTTGGCTCAGAAACAGAGCGGGTTGAGGAAGCTGAGGAAATGGAACAAACAGAACAAACAGTGAGTAACAATGCTAGGGTAACCTTCCCCCCCTTAAGGAGGATGGCAATGACCCAACCCCCCTCCTCCCAGAAAAAGCTAATCCGTCCAAGAGGGCAACAGCAGGAGCAGGAGGGGTTCCTCCCACTCCTAACGCTCCTAACGCTGACCCACCCATGTCTCTAGAACAAGATATTAGAGGAGCCTGCTTTCAACCGATTCCGGATACGCATCCCTACCAAGAGATTTGCATGTTGTCTGCAGAAACTATGGATCTGGTTCTCCAAAGACTGAATGAAATCCTCACCAAAATAGTTAACATTGAGAAACAACTGGATACCAGTTCATCCCCTTTAAATGCCCAAGGGCTTATAAGGATGATAAGAAATGACTTTGTTAACAACTCACCAACTCGAACTATGGATGAAGTGAGGTCCTGTCAAGTCTTGCAAACGAACCAGATAATGCTTGAGATTCACCGATACAATCATAGATGGATGAACCACAGACAAATTACTATGTCCTTGTCTCAGCTCCTGAATTACCATTACTGAAATGCAGATCTAGAAAATTTCCACTTCCTGCCTACCTTGGGAAACATCGTGCGCCTATTTATGACCTTTAGATCATCAGCCCTCCCATCTCGACTCATGGAGATAAAGGATACTCTATGGTGGTTCCACTCTCTCCGCCCAGTGAGGGTATTTAAGGATGAAACAAGGAGGCAATTGGTTCCTTGCATAGAGTCAAAGCTAATGCAGACAAGGGAATTCAAGCTTAACACTAGAAATACTAACTGCCCAAAGGAAGAAAATAATTCTGTAAGCCTAGAATTACAAGACCTGAAGAAGAGGCTAATGAGTATAAAGACTAAGATTTCTACCCAAAATATAAGGACAGTAGAGCCTAGAGCACAATATTTAAAGACGTCCAACAGCTTTTTACCCCATAGAAAGACATCAGTGCAACTCCCTGTTCCCTTTTCAAGCGACATCGAAGTAGATGAGGAATTTGGCACCTCTGACATTTCTATGGCAACAACACCTAAATAACTCTATCTTGCTGACAGTCTGGAGAAATCCAGCACCCAATCTATATCTGGACCTTTGCCTAATGTTCCAAAAATTTATGAGAATGATCGATCTTCTCTACTGTACTCCTGGTGAGACAGGATGGACAGATCTTCCGAATTCAAAGCTGGCTCTTTGTTGGCCAGAAATCCCCATTTTATAGCACATGCCTCATTAATACTCCCGCAGGGGGATTGACAGTTAACAAAACACCGTGGGACCGTCCTCCCCGCTTGGGGTGCGGTTGGTTGGGTTTTATCTTCTAGGGATACTTACCCTATCAAAGCTTCACCTCTTCCCCTTACCATTTTGACCCAGGAGTCCTGGCCCAGGGATGACTTGTTAATGAGGGGATGTTACCCGTCTATTGGGGAGGCTAGTATGGGGTCTAGGATTCCCACTATTGAAGGGCTAGGGAGGAATGGCGGTGGGGCTAGATATCACTATTGGTGAAGGGTTTTGAGATGCAGTGATGCTCGAACCCCTTCCAATCTATGCCCCATCCCAAGGAACGAGGGTAGGGCGAGCAGGGATTACCCACCTCTGTCATTGGTGTTGTGCATTCCAGGTCCATAGGCAACAAAACCGCCACCATGCATGACTTTTTTGTCTCGCAGGGGATTGACCTGGCTTGCGTGACAGAGACCTGGGTACGGGAAGGCGAAGTAGTCTCACTACATGGGATAACACCATGCGGACTGTGGGTCAGGGGGGAGGAGTAGCATTGTAAATCCGGGAGGATTGCTTTTTCAGAGCTCTGCCAGCACCGACGATCTCTGGCATTGAATGTGTTGGAATGTAATAGATTTACTAGAATACCTAGAGGAAAGATCAGACAAAAAGGCTGCTTTAATATCAATAGATGCAGTAAAGGCATTTGACCAGGTGTCATGGGACTTCATGAAAAGGGTCATAAAGGAAATGAAACTGGGGGAAGATTATATTAAAGCTATAGAGGCAATATATAGGAAACAAAAAGCCAAACCTATTCTTAATAATGAAATAACAGAAGAATTTTGTATAGAGAGGGGGACAAGACAAGGTTGCCCCTTGTCACTGGAATTATTTATGAATGGCATAAGAAATGATAATAAAATAAAAGGTATCTCATTAGGGAAAAAGGAATATAAGATCAAAGCATCTGATTCTGACTGTTGAAAACCCCCCCAAAAGTATAATACAGTTAATTGAAAGAATATTAGAATTTGGGCACTTCCGGGTTAGCGCCATCGGCTAATGGCAGATTCCCTCCGAGCTCCGGAGGGAATCGGCTCCGCAGGATCCGGGTGTTGCTGCTGCGGCGACGCAGGGACCCTCAGAAATCACAGGCGCTGAAGCCTGTGAACTTGGTGACTCAGCATGCACCATTTGCGCCCCCCCGACCCGCGAAGGAGCCTTTTTAAAGGCTTCGGAACGGGGGACGGGGTGAGCGGCGCGGTGCTGAGAGTCGACTGCTTCACCTGCGGAGTGAAGCCGCATGCCATGGTCGGAGAGCGCTGACTTCTTCTTGTGAACAATTGGACTCTAAAAGCAACAACCCGTGAGTAATACGGAAATTGGATTTGTAAAGAAAAAATTTTTTTTGAATCAGGCACGATCGGGGAAGGCGCAAACAGGAAGTCCGTCTCCCCGTCTTATAAATAATCTAAAGCAAGGACTAGCTAACTAAGGTCGAGAGAATTTCTTCTTCTTTATTGGGTAAAAGACATTAATTTCACGATTTGGCTGTATAAGTAATTTCACTGGAGGATAAGAGCTAATTTTGAGAGCTGTGAAGAACAACCGTTCCGTAGCCTTGACTGGAAATCATGTGGTCACCTGCTTGTTGAATCGCACCTTCCTGTGGAGTAACAGACACGAACAGGTGTTTGTCCCGACAGACATGCCTGGTAGCTCCCGAGTCGTCGATGAAGAAAGATCTAGACGTCTTCTGGACCTTTGGAGTGAGGCGTGAGACCATTGACTTGTGTTGCGTCGTCCTGGACTTCGGACCTTTGCCTTTGCCTTTCCACGCGTTGAGCTTTCGCTGCGCTGCTCTGTTACCTTGGCCTTGGGATGTTTACATTCCCTCTTCACGTGGCCTAGATGTCCACACGCGTAGCATTTCACTGCCTTCAAAGCTTTGGCGCCATCTAGTGGTTCCACTGCATTCTGGGATGACGTCTGTGAGGACTTGCCCTTGGTGATGCAGCTAGCACTATGACGATCCGCTTCATTCAACACCACAGCAGTTACGTGCACTACCGTTAGCTGAGCAGTAGGCAAAACAGCAAGCTGGCTGGCAATCGCTTCCCAACTTGAACCCAAAGAATATAGAATCATGAAGGAATACACAGCCTCTCAAAAGGTGATTCCACACTGTTGCAACTCATGCCTGAGATTCTGCATTTCCATGAGGTGAGCACGTACGTCTGCTCCTTCAGCAAGTGCCATATCATGCAACTTGGCATAAAAGTACAAAGAAGCTCCCACCTCCATTCTCAAATGTGACTGTTGCAGACTGTTCCACATCAATCTGGCTGAGGTCTTGTCACGCAAAAGACATAACTCCTTAGGGGACACAATAAGTGTCTGAGTTCCCCTTGCTTTGGAATCCTTAGCCTCCCATTCTTAGTTACTGGAGCTGGGGACGACGACGTCCGTTATCACATTAAACAGACCCTCTTTTCTTAGCAGAGCCTCTGCATACTACACCCAGTCCAAATAATTCCCTTTTGAGTGCTTAGGAATTGCCATGGCATTTCGAAGGGCCTCCATTATTCTGGCATTAGCCTTCTGTGTCTTTAAAGCAAGCTGCGTCTATTTACAAGCAGCTGCATTCCAAAAGCACCCTTCTTGAGGCCTTTGCATGCTCCTGAGCTTCTGCAGCAACCGGTCAGAGCTTTGGCTAGAAGTTCAAAGACCACCCTTAATTAGGGACTGGCAGGCTTCCTGGGGCTCGAGCACATACCTCTCATCAATCTTCTTGACACACAGAGAAGATAACCTACAGTCTGTTCTTCTGGGCCCAGACCCCAAAATGTCGGCATCTCCATTCGGCCAAACTGATAAAGCTCATCTTCCGGCCTAGTCGCCCCTGACGACAATTAACGACCTGAGCCTTTGATGAGGCCTCAGGCACATTCCCATTAAGCAGAGTTTCCAGCAGCATGCGGAAGTGATGAGATTTATGGCTACATTGTAAAGAGTTTATTTTCTAGGTACGCAGACAGCAAAGAAATATACATCCTCTCTCTATGAAAGCAGAGAGCAACTGAACAAAGGAACAAAGGAACAGGAAACCACTAACGTCACATCCGTCTCCCGTGAGACTTCCAACAGTATGGAATGTGTGGAATGTAAACAGAGTTTGTGACTCCAAAGCACTGCTCAGTGGCAAACAGAAACTAACATTGAGTTGCGTTGTCCTGGACTTCTGACCTTTGCCTTTACCTTTGCCTTTTCCACACGTTGAACTTTCGCTGTGCTGCTCTGTTGCCTTGGCATTGGGATAGTTACATTCCCTCTTCACGTGGCCTAGACATCCACACGAGTAGCATTTCACTGCCTTCAAAGCTTTGGCGCCATCTAGTGGTTCCACTGCATTCTGGGATGACATCTGTGAGGACTCCCCCTTAGTGATGCAGTTAGCACTACGCCGATCCGCTTCATTTAACACCACAGCAGTAACATGTGCTACCGTTAGCAGAGCAGTAGGCAAAACAGCAAGCTGGCTGGCAATCGCTTCCCAACTTGAACCCAAAGAATGTAGAATCATGAAGGAATACACAGCCTCTGGAAAGGTGATTCAACGCTGTTGCAACTCATGCCTGAGATTCTGCATTTCCATGAGGTGAGCACGTACGTCTGCTCCATCAGCAAGTGCCATATCATGCAACTTGGCCTAAAAGAGCAAAGAAGCACCAGCCTCTGTTCTTAAATGTGACTGTTGGAGACTGTCCCACATCTCTTTGGGCTGAGTCCTTGTCACACAAAAGACATAACTCTTCAGGGGACACAATAAGCGTCAGAGTCCCCCTTGCTTTGGAATCCTTAGCCTCCCATGCTTCGGTCACCGGAGCTGGGGGGGCATCTGTTATCACATTAAACAGACCCTCTTTTCTTAGCAGAGCCTCTGCATACTGCACCCAGTCCTGATAATTACCTTTTGAGAGCTTTGGAATTCCCATCGCATTTTGAAGAGCCTCCTGTACTTTTGGATTAGCCATGTCTGAGTCTTTAAGGCAGACTCTGTCTGTTTACAAGCAGCTGCATTCCAAAAGCACCCTTCTGCCGCAGCCGGTTAGTGTTTTGGCTTGAAGTTCGAAGTCCACCCTTGACACACAGAGAAGATAACCTACATTCCATTCTTTCTGATGTTCTTCTGGGCCCGAAACAAAAAATGTTGAAATCTCCGTTCGACCGAGCTGATAAAGCTCATTTTCCTCCGGCTGAGTCCTTCGATGTGATTAACGATCTGAGCCTTTGATGAGACCTCCAGGCACATTCCCATTATGCAGAGAATCAAAGCAGCACACGGAAGTGATGAGATTTATGGCCACATCTCTATGAGTTTTATTACTAAGCTACGCAGACAGAAAACACATTCTCTCTCTGTGAGAGCAGAGAGCAACTGAAACAAACAAAGGAACAGGAAACCAGTACATCACATCCGTCTTCCGTGAGACTTCCAACAGCCTGGATTGTCTCTTGAATGTAAACAGAGTCTTGTGACTCTAAGCAGCTGCACAGTGGCACAAACAGAAACTAACACATAGAGCCTGTTGCAGTAGTCCAAGTGGGAGAAAACTAGAGCATGCAGCACTTTGGCAAGACAGTCTGCAGGCAGGTAGGGTCTCAGCCTGCGTACCAGATGGAGCTGGTAGACAGCTGCCCTGGACACAGAATTCACCTGCACCTCCATGGAGAGCTGTGAGTCCAAAGTGACTCCCAAGCTGCACACCTGGTCCTTCAGGGGCACAGTTGCTCCATTCAGGACCAGGGAGTCCCCCACACCTGCCCGCCCCCTGTTCCCCGAAAAGAGTACTTCTGTCTTGTCAGGATTCAACCACAATCTGTTAGCCACCATCCATCCTCCAACCGCCTCCAGGCACTCGCACAGGACCTTCACCGCCTTCACTGGTTCCGATTTGAAAGAGAGGTAGAGCTTGGAATTGTTCAACAACCACACGCTCAATCACTTTGCCCAAGAATGGAAGATTGGAGACTGGGCGATAGTTGGCCATTGTAATGGCTTGGCTCTCCCACAGAAGCGAGACACCGGCAGTAATTATCTCAGGTTTATTGCTCAAACACATAAATCACTCTGGAGCTCCTTCACTCTGTGTCTGACTCCAAGTTAGCAGTTGCCGAGTCTAAACTCCGCCCCTTCCTCTTCTTCCAACAGTGGAAAAAAACCTTTCGCTTCCGCTCTTTTTCCCTCCTCTCACTGACCTTTTTGCGCCTTCAAGTTTTTGGGCTAGCTATTCCCGGCCTCTCCCCTTCTGTCTCTGAACTAAGATTGGTGTTTAGAGCTTTGCTATCTTCTGCTTGCTCTCTGCTCTCTGAAACTCTGCCACTCGGCTGCCCCTCCTCCCTCTCACATTCCAGTCCACATTCCAGTGTCCTTATCTCCCTTGGCTTGCTTAGATTCCCAGCCTCTGTCAGCTACGGAACGAAGCTGACAGCCATATTGGCTGGGTCTAAAGATGTTTTTTTAAGAAGCGGTTTAATGACCGCCTCTTTCAGTGGGTCTGAGATCAAGGAGACGGTTGGTTTCAGGGTTCCCATCAATGGTGGTGACTTGCAAGGGAAAGTCTAGTGGTAACAGGTGCAACTGGTGCTCCAAGGCAAAGTCTCTGCTGAAAAAATTCTCACTCACCCCAGAATCGATTAACACCTGCACTTCCATTGGGTGGCCCTCTTTTGCAAGTCCAGGGCGTATTTAATCTCAGTCTTAAATGCCAGGTATTCTTGGGGGTTCCCTCCAAACTTGCTCAGCAGCAATGGTACTTTTCTCCCAACTTGAGTGGTTCTGACCTGCTGGTCCTGCACTCTGCGCTCCTCAAGCCTCACTACAAGCTCGATGACGTGTGGCTCCAACTCCACGTTCCTCTGTACCATGGCTGCTACGTTCCACGCCTCCTCTCCCTCAGTGCCTCCGCCTGCAGCTCCCTTTTTGAGGTGACTCATCGTGTGTGTCTCTGCTGTTACACTTGAGCAACCGCAATGACTCCCGGATTGCTGTCAGATGGCAATGGTGGTTGCTTGTGAGTAACCAGTCAGGACTCCAACCTGTCTTTTACAGGTTTTATTTTGGTGCAAAACTATTTACAGTGTAGAACCACAAGTTCATGTCTGCCTCAATCGCTAGCAGAATCCGGGAGTGGTCATTTCCGGGTCCTCCCCCAACATAATAGCTTAGTCACCCCCAGCCTTTTCCTTCCTTCTTTGCGTTTTACACCTCTGCGCAGGGTGGGTGACGGAAGAGGCGTGCTTCCCTCCTGGCTGGCTTGCCCAGGAGCGGTGCTGAGGCTCCCAGCAGCATCCTCTGGTCCCTTCCCCTCTTCCCCACTGGAGGTGTGGCTTTCCCCACCACAGGAAGGGGAACTGCTTCACAAGATTTTCGGAGGTTCCCTGTAACCTAACTGCCCCTCTCCTTCCCTTCCCTGTTCCGATGGCAGTCCCCTGACAGTAATGATTAGATTAGAATGATGATATGGTATTATTTGTAGACGTGTGGTGGTTTTTTTGTTTTTTTGTTTGTGTGTGTGTGTGTTTTCCCTCTCTTGTGTTTTGGGGTTTTTTTCCTTGTTTGTACTGTTTCATTTTGGATTCAATGTTTGTAATTTTTGTTGTAATTTTGCATTGAAAATAAAATAAAATAGATTGCCATTGGACTGTTCCAGCAGGCTGTTCTGATGTGGATGTTTATCTTCCCACCCTTGCCTTATCAATTGCTTTGCAAGAGAAGGGCTTACTTCCACTCTTAAACTTCATACTGCAAATTCCCTTGGGTGGAGGACCTCTCTCTTTGCATTTGCTGATGCTGTAAAAACCAGATGTTGGGAAACTTGTCTCCCACCCCCACCAATGTTGAAGAACTACAACTCCCATCAGCCTCAGTAAATACGGCCCTATGGCAAGCCAAACGTTCCCTCTTGTGGGCCAAAGGTTCCACTGCATTGATGCTGCTGTATGATTACTGTCATTGGGTTTCCACCTGCCCTTGTTTTTTAGTCTCCTAGGTAGCAAAGAAGGCTGTGCTGTTGACTGGGTTTCCCCATGGCTGAGAAGCAGGTCCAGGGGCTGGAGGCTGAATGCCCCATCTGCTGAAACCCTTACGACAACACTTTTTGCACCCCAAGGTCCTTTAGTGCCAATATTCCTTCTGCATCAAGTGCCTGGCTCTTCTCAGCTTGGTGTCCCCAGCCCAGAACCGCTTGCAGTGCTCACTCTGCCGCCACCCTACTGTCCTCCCCTCCGACCAGCCTGTCACTGAGCTGCCCACCAATGAAGCCCTCCTGCGCCTGCTGTGCCTGGAGCCCAACCACATCATCCTGTAGGGTTGGCAGCTGTGCTTGAAGGAGCAGCGCAAGAGCAGGTACTTCCTCTGCCAGCCCAGGGTTTACACCCTGGACCTGGGCCCAGTGAGAGATCCAAGCATTGAGAGCTACTGTGAGCCAAGCCGCCCGGCTAGTGCTACCACTGCCACCACAATCATGCCCAACCACCACCGCTCCCCAATGTGGGCGTGTGCCTGCAACCCCCAGCTCCAGATTTTCACCTACCTGATGGCTCTCATCTTAAGCATGACTTTACTACTCATCTTCTCCATCTTTTGGACGAGGCAGCTCTTTGGGGGCTGGGGGTGAGAGGGACCAGCAGCCTCCTCAGGCGGAAGATGCTGAGGGCAGGGTAGAGGTGGTTGGCGAGCAGCAGCAAAGTGTTGGGAGGACTAGCTTGTGTGTGTCACACAGCCTGCCTTGAGTTCTCCAAGTCAGCTCAAGTGTGCTGGAAGACATTGCCCAGTTATGATTTAAGATTCAAAGCCTGGTCAGATTCTGCCTATAGAACAAGAGAGAGACTGCCATCTTGTCTTTCGCCCCAGACAGCAAAACGGTTTGGACTGCCACTGGGTCCCAGGATTTGACCTTGAGGGTTACTTGTGAGCTTTTAAATAGGGATGGGGATGAGGACATGACAGGGCAATGGGAGCATTTCAACTAACAAACTCGCTGCTTCTTAAGTTGGCTAAAGAGGGTAAGAGGGTGAAAATGGATAATGGGAATATAGCAGGTGTGGAGATGAGAGCTTTTCTCATTCCAGGTGTTGCTGAACTACAACTCCCATAATCTCTGGTCATGATGGGAGCTGTAACACAACCACATCTGGAGGGCCCAAGTTTCCCCATACTTGGAGTAAAGGGACATAGGAATCTGCCTTACAGCCAGGCCATTGGTCCATCTAGCTCCATATTGTCTATGCTGAGTGGCAGCTCTCAAGGGTTTCAGGCAGTGGTCTGTCTTTCTTATTCCTACTTGGAGATTCTGAGGATTGAACCTGGAAACTTCTGCATGTAAGGCTCTACCACTGAGCTATGCTGACCCTCCAAACCAGCCTCTTCCCCTGTGCCAAATGCCTCTGCTGCAGCCAATGAAGAGTTCCCAACATCTAGAGAACATTGACTGCACTGCTGAATGTGGAACCACCAAGGCTGCAGATCTTAACTGTCCTCTGTCCAGGCTTGAAGATGGTCCTCTGTGTACTCACATCATGCAGGCATGCAATGAAGGCAGGTGCTCAAGGGTTTCTTTCTCCTAGTGTGCGCACTACTGGTTAGAAGGGGGCCAAACGGCAGTGGCATTAAAACTTTTTTATCTACACTGCAGTGTTTTGTTTCAAATTGCATCAGCTTGTAAGAGTGGGGGCTGATAACAGGATCAAAGCAATCTCTTGGATCTTGCAAAAAGGTAGGTTTAGTGTGGACAGGGTGGATTGGGAAAGGGACACACAAAATGAACTTGGGGGGGGGGGGCTGCATTGCCTTTCCCTACAAGGAAATGCCAATTCAGGGGTGGAAAATCTTTTCCCCCAACCCAATTACCTCATTCCGTTCTGGGCAACCTTCTGAGCACCACATGCTGGTGGTAGGTGGGGGCAGAGGCAAAAGTGAGTAGGGCAGCTAATGTAAATGTTACCTCTGTACAGCAGGCCAGTTTCTACACACGCCCTTCCATATCCTCCATCTAGGCAAGTGAAATATACTTGGAGTTGAGTGTGGATTTCATGCTCTTTATTCAGCTCATATTAGCGAGGAATGAAAGTTCCCCCACAATATCTGCTTTATATACATTATTTACACAATGGGCCACACGTGATTGGCTAATTCCGGGATTCTCCTGTAGGCCAATCAGGTTGTGGATTCACTTCCACCTGGAGCTGGATTGGGTGGCTCCTGCGGACCAATCATACTGCTGCATTGTTCTAGGACCAATGTGAGAGATAGTAAGTCTGCAGGCTTGAGTTTGCTAGCTGATGCAACTGGCTTATGCAATCAGCCTGCAATACTTTCTATGGAAGTGCTGGGTTAGAAAGACTCAGCAGTAATGTGCTGTCAGTTGATTGGCTGTCATCGGTTTCAGCTGGACTAAAATTTCATTCTAGAGGTAAAGGCTGCGCACTCACTCAACAGCAAGATCTGACGGAGTTGAGACACGTAGTGAAGAAAAGAAGATACAGCACTCAAACTGAAAATTCCTCTCTGCTGGCAGAACATTAGCTTTTTGTCGCTCTCTTAAAACTTTTTCCTTTTTGTCTTCCTCTTTCTTTCTCTTTTCCCTCTCTCTCTTTCTCTCTTTTTCCTGTCTTTTTCCCCACTTTGTCCCTTTTAATTTTTCTTTATTTTTCTTATCACCCCATTTTTTTCCTCTTCTCTTATAGTATCTGTTTCGCATTAGTACCTATTTAAAGGTACCCCTGCCCGTACGGGCCAGTCGTGACCGACTCTAGGGTTGCGCGCTCATCTCGCTCAAGAGGCCGGGAGCCGGCGCCGTCTGAAGACACTTCCGGGTCTCGTGGCCAGCGTGACGAAGCTGCAGCTGGCGAGCCAGCACCAGCGCCGCACACGGAAACACTGTTTAGGTTCCCGCTATAAAGCGGTACCTATTTATCTACTTGCACTTAGGGGTGCTTTCGAACTGCTAGGTGGGCAGGAGCTGGGACTGAACGACGGGAGCTCACCCCGCCGCGGGGATTCGAACCGCCGGCCTTACGATCAGCAAGTCCTAGGCACTGAGGTTTTACCCACAACACCACCCGTGTCCCTATTTATTTATGTTCATTTATTTCCCAGCCCCCCTACTTCTTTTTTCTTTTTATTATCAATATGGTTTCATTTAATTAATCAATTATTGGAATTATATTATTATTTGACTGGATAAACTGCACAATATAATTCAGTCTTAAATTAGTGAGTTTTTAAATTTATCAGGTAAAAATTGTAAATGAATTTGGAAGTTATAATTATTAACCTTGCTACTCAGAATTTATGTGAATGAATTTGAAGTATCTTATTATAGACTGAACCACGTATAAATTTGAGAATAAGAAAGTGTATGGTAGGAGCTACATATTTAAAGAGACTAAAGAAATTTCCAGCAATGGCTGGTAAAAAACCTCCTACTGCATCGTTGGCTACACAAGGCACACAAGCAAGGAGAAGCTCTGCTTATGATCTAGATGCAACAGTGGATATCAAGGAATTATTATTGGAATTATGAAAAGACATTGCAGATCTTAACTGTAAATGAAAATGCTAAAATAGTAGAGGATAATTTTATGTCAATGAAGGTTAAATTAGATGAAAATGTTAAAATTACAGCGGATTTATCAGATCAGGTACACAATTTGGTACAAAAAAATTCCGAATTAATAAAAACCGTGCATGACCTTAAAGAGAAATCTCAGAATTTAGAAGAAGGGCAGAAAAAAATACAGCGATAAAGTGCATGCGATAAAATACGAGAGGAAACAGTGGATTTGAGGAAACAACAAGAAGCAATCTGGGACTCTCTGGCAATTTTACAAATGCAGAGAAGATAAAACACATTGAGATTCAGTGGATTATTGGAGGAGACAGAGGAAGTTATAGAGAGAAAAATAGCCAAAGAACTCGCTGTCTGGTTAGAACTTGAGGAATCAGAGGTAACACAAAAAATAGAAAAAGCCTGTAGAGTAAACTCTAAGGTAGCCAAACAAAATAGCTGAAAAAATTTAATAACTTTGAATTTCCCCATTACAGCGATGGAAGTACAGCATTCTATTCAAAGATCAAAATCAGGGTCCTGACAGTCTTCCAGCTGTTTATTATAAAAAAATTAGAAGATGCTTTATCCCTACCCCTAAAAGCTACCGGACTCTTGGAAGGAGAGCTATACCTCGGTCATCCATAAACAAGGAACAGGACTATCAAATATTGCTAACTATAGACCTTTTGCTCTGCTAAACAATGACTATAAGATCTATGCTGATATCATCGCGAACAGATTAAAGATATTGTTGAAGGAGACAATTCACAAAGATCAAACAGATTTTCTCCCTGGAACATATATGCAATCCAATATAAGAACACTGATAAATGAATACATTTATATTCATAAATGTATAAATATATAAATTTATATATGAATACTTTACAAATTTATAAATGAATACTTGGATCTTAAAATTGATAAACCAGCAGTCATCATGTTTGTCGATTGTCACGGTGCAGTTCACGGGCAATTGAAGTCCCAGCAGGGGACGTCAGGACTGGGGGCAAGATGGCGGGGTGGGAGCAGGAATGGGGGTCCAGAAGCCAGGAGGCCAATCATCCTGATGGTAGCTCAGGAAGCAGCAGCGGAGATATTGCTCCAGGACTTGGAATGTTTGATTTGTAGCTTTTCTTTCTGGAGCCCACACGCTTCCGCTCAGCGCTCTGCTTCCAGGACTTCCCACAGCTACTTGTAGCAGAGTGTACGCAGCGTAGAAACTGTTGCTGTGTGTGTGCGTGTAATAAATCAGGCTTAACGCACGGTGCCTTCCTTGTCTTCTAATAGTCTTTATTCGTGTAGAAAACCAACTCAGAACCCTCCTGGTGACAGAGCACTCATTTTTGCCCGTCTCTCCTCCAGTAACGGAACAACACACTGAGACACAGGAAAACACTCCCCTCAGTATACTAAACCACGCCTCAGAATGTGAGACGTCACTCAGAACTTCTTAACCCTGTGAGTTCTGATTCTCTCCACACCCCCTCTCGTATTGCATTCTGAGAGGAGTTGTGAACACACATTTACAGACCTCTGAGAGTTCAACACCTTCCCCACTGCCTTTCGCTCCTTCCTGGCATCATTGTCAGGCAACTGTTGAACCTCCTCACAAATCTCAGGTTCGCACTGTGCGAAACCAACCCACGCATTGGTGACCTGAAACCTCTCAGGTGGAATTCCCTTTGTTGCCCGAGATGATCGCCTGGGCACAAACTGGGGTGCTTCTTCTGACCCACTGGGGCCAGCAAGTGTGTCTTCTTCATCAGACGACTCCCCCTCTGACTTGACCCATCTGTGAGCTTTCTCCATTATGCTAACAGGAGATGAAGGCTCACTCTTGGACACTCCTTTAACAACCTGTGGAGACGCCCAACCCTGTTCCTGACCCTGATCATGGACCTGGTCCTCACCAACAGGTTCAGCCTCTGGCTCTCCCTCCTCCTCAGATTCAGACAGACAATCTGAGTGAACGTCAGGGCTCGCTTTGCGCCTTACCCAACCATCCTGCTCACAGAACTCAGCATGTTTACTGATCAGAAGCTTGGTCTGATCACCTTCTGGATATGCGAACCTCCACCCCTTTGTCGCAGGTTCATACCCACAGAAGATCATTTCCTGGTACCTTGGGCCACCCTCCTTCTGCTGAAACTTTGGTACAGGCACCAAGGCTTTCGCACCAAACGCACGGAGGAAATGCACCTGCGGTTTCTGTCCGTGGAGTGAAAAATACGGGGTTTCACCTACCACTGCATTTTAGCACCTGTTCATCGTGAAATTTGCAGATTTAATCGATTCAGCCCAAAACCTCTGAGGCAAACCAGAGTCACACAGCTGAATCTCTGATGCTTGAACCAGAGCTTTACTCCTAAGCTCTGCCACGCCCCTCTCCTGAGGAGAAGTCACCTTGTGATGTATCCCTCTCTGGTGAAAAAAACTCTTTAGAGCAGACCCAGTGACCTCTGAACCTCGGTCACACTTGAACCCTTGCACCTTGGTGGAGAACCGTAGTTCCACCTCTGCAATCCAATCTTTGATCAGTTGCGTTGCGTCCTCCTTCGTTCTCAGCGTGAACGCCCATGCGTTCTGAGTAAAATCATCTGACAGCGTCAGCAGAAACCTGGCCCTGCCCAGACTTGGCTGTGGCATGGGACCAAAAAGGTCTGCGTGCACAAGCTCAAAAGGTTTTGTGGTTACTCTCTCCACCCTGGGATAACTGTATCCCTTGGTCTTGGCTTTCCTGCAAGCCCTGCAATTTAGGGGTTTACCACATTCCTTTACTTTGCACCCTTTAGTGCACTCCGGTAACATCTGGATGTCTTCACAAGAACCATGTGACATTCTCTTGTGCCACACGCAAGCACATGAAACATGAGTGTGAACGGTGGCTTTCCCAGCATTCCCTTCACCCTCCAGAGGTGTTTCCAGAACAAAGAGGTTGTTCTGATTTCTCTCAACACTTACTAGTTGCTTCCCCCCTCTGGAAATTGTACAGACATTCTCTTCAAAACAAACCTTATACCCCTCCTGTAAGAGACAAGGTACAGATAAAAGACAATGTTTTATCCCTGGCGACACGTAGACTTCCAGCTGCGCCTGCAAAACAGAAACATAAACATTTCCAACATCAGACAATGGCTTTTGTAAACCATCTGCAAAGCACACTGATTTCCCAGCTGAAACAGGTTTGCAGTTCCACATCTTGACACCAGGTGTCTCAGTTATGAAATGCCTATTGGCAGCAGAGTCCACAATCCAACGCATCACTTTGTCTTCACTGGAGCTGTCCTTCATTGTTGCCTTAGCAACAGACTTCCCGCTGCCCCCGTCCTTGGGGCCTTGGCAGGTGTCCTCTAAAACCGCCATGGATGCAGATAGCTGATAAGCGCCGTCTTCTCCCTCTGAGCCACGTACTCTCTGCGTCTTCCCACGCCTGCCTCCCTTGCTGGACTGGTTGCCATGGAAACCCAACTGGTTCCCATGGGAAGCGACCTTGGAAACATCCTGCCCTGTCTCCCTTGCTCTCTGGGGGCAGTAGCGACGCAGATGGTCAGGAGAATTGCAAATAAAGCAACGACGAGTGGAAAAAACCTGAACTGTGCCTTCCGCTGGCCTGCCCCCCCCCCTGCAACTGGATGGGCTCCCTGTGCCAGCTCGGCCCCCTCTTAGGCGGCGTTCCTCCTCGTCACACAAACAACCGGTGGAAAACTTTGCAAACTTGCCTTTGGTCTTCTCTGCCCCCCCCAACCTTGCCAGCAGCTCTCCTTGAGGCTGTACTGCATCTGGGGACGTGGCTTTTGGCTTCCGCTGTGGTTTCTCGGCAAACCCTCTCCAGCTCCTGCCAAACAGCCTGAGCACTATCAAGACCCTCTACCAAAGGTAGCTGTGAGGCCTCCAAATTGAGCACTATAGCTTCCAGGGCTTTCTGGTTCCTCCTCTGCGACGCGTGTGCGTTTGCAACATCTGCTGCCGAAGCTCCGGCCGCCGCTTGCTGTGGAGGCCCTCGGACTGCCTCCCACAGACCCTTGGCTACCAGCCATGCCTTCAGCTTCCTGCTCCACTCCTCCCAGTTCTTTCCGTCCAATTTTTCAAATGGGACTGCGTACGATTCATGGCTGTCTGCCATCTTCTCCCCCGGGGCCCAGCGTACTCACGTAACAGCAGTAGCTTCCCAGCTCCCGGTTCAGCAGAGCAGCTCTTCTCCAGCGAGTTCCTCCGCCCTCAGACCCTTGGCAGGACTCCAGCTGGCTTCAGCGTTTCTCCAGCGTCTAGCACACACCGGCAACACACAAACTGCTTCAAAGCGTTTGCGGACCACCCATAACCTATGGAATGTTTGATTTGTAGCTTTTCTTTCTGGAGCCCACACGCTTCCGCTCAGCGCTCTGCTTCCAGGACTTCCCACAGCTACTTGTAGCAGAGTGTACGCAGCGTAGAAACTGTTGCTGTGTGTGTGCGTGTAATAAATCAGGCTTAACGCACGGTGCCTTCCTTATCTTCTAATAGTCTTTATTCGTGTAGAAAACCAACTCAGAACCCTCCTGGTGACAGAGCACTCATTTTTGCCCGTCTCTCCTCCAGTAACGGAACAACACACTGAGACACAGGAAAACACTCCCCTCAGTATACTAAACCACGCCTCAGAATGTGAGACGTCACTCAGAACTTCTTAACCCTGTGAGTTCTGATTCTCTCCACAGATTAACCCTCTCCGTCTGGCCATCTGTTTGAGGGTGGTACACGGAAGAGAGGCACCTCTCAATACCCAGTCCCTTAAGGAAGGCTGCCCAGAACCGGGACGTGAACTGGGGACCCCTATCGGAGATCACTGCATCCGGGAGCCCCAGGGGTCTCTGCCGCGGCACCTTGGTCTGAGCATAAGTCTCACAGGACTGCATGTACTTCTTAATGTCCACCCAAACCCCTGGCCACCAGAAAGCTCAGGCCAGTAGCTGCAGTGTCTTCGCGTATCCCCCATGTCCGGCGGTTCACGTGTCATGGCACTGCTCAAGGACCTAGGTCCGGAGCGGCCCCTCCGGAATGTAGAGCCGGCTGCGATGGTACACACACCCATCCCAGACATCAAGTGGCGCACCCCCTGGTCCCAAAGGCACCGGGACAGTATCCAACCAGTCCTTGGTGAACAGATCCTGTCGAACAGCCAGGCGAATCTGTGCCTGAAAGTCCTGCTCCCAGGTTCCCTGGAGAAAATTGGTCGAGGTCAACATGGGTGCTGGCTCTGAACCGTCATCCCCAGAGTCCGAGTACCTCCAGGAAAGAGCGTTGACTTTCTGTTCTGGGTGCCAGGGCAATAGGCGATCTGGAAATTAAAACATGTGAAGAACAAAGCCCACCGTGCTTAAGGCATTTAATGGCTTGGAAATATTCGAGGTTCCGATGATCCGTGAGGACCTGAACCGGGTGCACCTGAAGCAGGTGGCACCATTCCTCGAACGCCACTTTAATGGCAAGAGGTTCACTATCCCAAATATCATCATTCCGCTCCGCATAAGTAAGCTGGCGGGAAAAGAAGGCACAGGGGTGAAGCGACTGCTGTGGCCCCTGTCTTTGAGACAGCACTGTTGGGATACTGCCAGGGAGACGGGGGCATCAGGCAGGCCCCCAACTGGCTCCGGACAATCACCGGTCTCCCGTGGAACAGCATCAGTCAATTAGCGACACGAGCCTCAGATACGTTCTGAGACTCGTGCACACTCTTCGTCAGAATATGTAAATCATCCACAACGGAAGAGGCAGACAGAGAGAGCATATTTACAGCTTTTTTCAGCGTAGTCAGGAACAAAGGAAAAACATGACTGCTTGCCTTCGTCTCCGGGAAAAACAGCAGTAATACAAAAGCAACATGCAATGAAAGTTCCCAGAGAGAGCTGGAAGTAAACAGGCATGTGATACACAAACCGTTGGTGTGTCTGCTGGGTTTGCATCAACCAAATTCAGCCTGGTTAATACATCAGCAATGTTCTGTGTTTGGTGTACCAGAAAATTACCTGCTTGGTCCCTCTCCACCTGCAGAGAAAGATAGTTGGATATCTCACCAAGTTCCTTCATGTCAAAGTGCTCCTTCAGTTGAGCTAGGGTGCTTTGGTACAAAGCCTGATTCTTCCAAAACAAAAGAAGATCATCAACAAAACATAAACAATACAGTTTGTTTTGCCCCTCCTCTTTGACAAACACACATGGATCAGCTTTACCTTGGTGAAAACCTAGAGAAAGCAATGTCTCAGTGAGTTTCATGTTCCAACACCTGGCACTCTGCTTGAGACCATATAGGGATTTCCGTAGTTTACAGACTATTCCCTTCTGTACCTCCACTCCATCAGGTGGAAGCATATACAGCTCCCCCCCCCCAAATCCCGTACAAAAAAGCTGTGTTCACATTGTGTTGAGAAATGTGCAGTTTATCTTCTGCAGCAATCTTGAGCATTAGCCTAATGCTCTCATACTTGATGGTGGGTGAGTAGGTCTCATAGAAATCCTGTCCTGGTGCCTGTGAAAAACCTCTTGCGACCAATCTGGCTTTGTGCCTGGCAACCTTGCCAGTCTGGTCTGTCTTGGCCTTGAAGACCCATTTGCTGCCAACCAGCCTCATTCCTGGTACTACTGGGACTAGCTCCCAGGTTTGGTTCCTATTCAAGGAATCAACTTCAGCCTTCATGGCATTAAGCCAGGGCTCATCATCTTTAGAGGTTAACTCCTGTACATCTTTGAAGCTTGCAGGTTCCCACACCTTCTCTGAGCTACCAAGAACAGCAGTTGCTGTCTTAGCAAACTCATCAGCAAATCTCTTTGGAGGTTTGCCATTTGTGGCCATTTCAGATCTGCGTACTAGATGCAAGTCTTCTGCACTCATCTCCTCTTTCTTAGGAGAAAAGTAGCCAATGGTGAACAGTGGTTCTTCCAGTTCAGTGTCAGACGCATCAGATGGTCTGATTGAGGCCTTTGCGCTCTTGTAGTCTGCTGTGTCATCACTGTCGCTGACCACAGCAGCAGCGCCGCCCACTGAGCAGGAATCCGAACTCTGATCAGCTTCCCCTTCTTCCTCATCATCTTCATTCTCCTGTGAGTGACTCTGGAAAATTCCCACATTTCCCCCCCACTTAGGATTGTACTCAACACTCTTTGTGAAGCTAATGGACTTTGAGTCAGTCATGAATACCCTGTATGCACCCCATGAACAAACCATGTGCCCCATGCTTCCCAGGCTTGCTGCTCTGTGGAGTGTGTACCCACATGTCAGAACCAAAGATTCTCATGTGCTTGATGTAAGGTTTCTTACCAAACATTTTCTCATAGGGAGTACAACCAATAGGTGATGACAGTCTCCTGTTGTATGAATAAACAAAAGTATTCAAAGACTCCGCCCAATAGTTCTCAGGGAGATTGGCATCATGCAACAAGGTTTTTAGTCCTTGCAGCAAAGTTTGACTTGCCCGCTCGCAAAGTCCATTCTCCCATGGAGGTCTGGGACTTGAGAGGTCGTGCTGGATTCCCTTCTCAGTCAGGAAAGCTTCAAACTGTTGAGAAGTGAATTCACCGCCTTGATCTGTAAACAAACAGCTAATGCGTTTACTGTGGGCATTTTCCAACCAAGCACAGAACGCCTTGAACCTAGGAAATGCTTCTGACTTCTGCTGGAACATAAACACATGAATGTACCTGGAAAAATAATCAATTAAAACCATTAAGTACCTCGCTCCACCCAAAGAGGGCGCAAGTGTACCAACCAGGTCTGCGTAGACTAGCTGATAGGGTTTGGAAGCCTGTCGGCTAGACACTTTGCCTTTCGGAGCAAACTTCACCTTGTTTTCTGCGCAAGATACACATTTTATGTGAAACTTACAGGGCTTGATGTCCAAACCTGAACCAACCCAGGCATCTTGGCCAGTGCCTGCCAAGATAAATGACCAAATTTTCGATGCACTTCAAATTTTGTGGCACTTCAGGAGAGAGGCTGTAATCTTCCAGAGGAGGAAAAGGTCTGCAATATTCTAAGTTCTCTCCCTGATAGCTGGGACAATCTCGTTCTCACGCTGGAAGCTATGCATGAAGAAGATCTGACTCTGGATTATGTTACTGGCAGGCTGCTGGAGGAATGGCAGAGGCGTGACAGAAAGGAGTTGTCAGCTTCAAGTGCTTCGTCAGGCAATCGGCTTGTGAGGAGTGCAGGCAGCATTTCTGAGGAGAAGCAGCCAAAACAACGTACCCGAGCTACGGCTGGCAAAGAGGCTGCGTTTGCTGTTCGGCGTTGTTACCAGTGTGGTTCTACTCGGCATCTGAGGAAGCAGTGTCCGGAGGAGCCCAAAGCAGCGCAAGCAGCAGAAGAAGTTTGCAAAGAAGAAGCAGACGGCGCAACTTGTGATGGCCGTGGTCGAGTGTCCTGATGAGCGGCGAAACACCTGGATTATTGATTCAGGGAGTTCCCGGCATATTGTTGTTTCAGAGGCATTTTTTGCCAAGAAAGTTGCTACACCACAGAGCCTGGTGGTGTTGGGATATTTCCGTTCCACCTTAAAAGGGAGCAGGCTTTGTGAGTCACAGAGTCTGCGTATTTCCTGTTCACAGGATGTTTATGTTTTCAGTTGCTTTCGTTTCCTTCTTCTTGCCTGAACATACCGATGCAGGCGGTCATGGTTTCTTTGTTCTGACCAACGCTGAATAAACTGTAAATATGCTCTCCTGCTGTGCATCTTTTGCTGTGTGAATTCTGCTGATAGAGTGTGCACCAGCCTAAGAATGCGGCAATCTATTCTTGAGGCTTCGTGTCGCTAATTGCTGATATTGCCTGTCTATGGGAGATCGATGGATCGTCCGGCAACCGAGCTTGGGGGCTCAGATGGACTTTGTCTCCCTGCAGTATCCCAACAACAGGTTTCGGGCCCAGATTCACGGCACTTACAGGAGAGTAAGACTGCGACAGACTGCTGAAAGGTATGTGTTGGAAAAGCGAAAGCAGAGGCTTTTCTGTTTGCCGCGGAAAAGGTCTTTGAACTCCGGCAGACTAATGGGTCTGGGAGCCGAGCCAGAGAATTCGTGATTAATGGGCTGCCGAGATAAGACGTCTTTGAAGGCATAAAGGCTCACGGCTAAAGGAAAAAGCTGGAATGGAGTTTTTCCAAGCTTCTGAGGCCACTGAGTGCCCAAAGTTAAATCTGCACAATTATCAGACCTGGGCAAAATGGTGTGAGAGTTTGCTGCGTCAGTTTGGAGTCTGGCATACTGTGTCTGAAGCCCCTCCAGTTCCTCTGCCAGAGAAATGGAGAGCCCAGAATTCAAGGGCCATAGACGTAATAGTCTTGTCCGTCTATCTGGAGGAATTAAAAACGCTAGCTGAAAATACGACGGCACGTAAGATGTGGAATGCTTTGAAAAAAGCCCATCTGCCAATCATCCCAGCCCAGAGTTTGAATGCATCGGAGGTCCTGGCTGTTTCCCAGAATGCGAGTGAATGCAGGGATGCTGAGGGCACCGGTTGCAAGCTGCAAGGGGAGCAGACTGTCACGTCATCCCAGGCAGCATTCCAGCCTCCAGGGGGAGCCAAGAAGTCGGCAGCTGTTAGCTCTGTTTCTCGTGAGAACCAAGGTCATCGCCTTAGCAGAGGCCGGAAGGCCAGAGGTAAACAGAGCAAGATGCCTGCAGATGGCCAGAAGCAGAGGGAGGGTGAAGAGCCCATGCCAGTGGAAAACAAGGCTTTGTTTGCTGGCACAGCTTCACCAAAGGCTAAAGGCACGTCTGATGGCCAGGAGCAGGGGGGTGGAAAGCCCAAGCCAGGGAAAAACAAGGCTTTGTTTGCTGGCACAGCTTCACCAAAGGCTAAAGGCAAGCTGCAAAAGCCCACGCCGGTGGGAAACAAGGTTTTGCTTGCTGGAAAACCTGCTCCAAAGGCCAAGGCCAGGTTTGTTGTTGACTCTGGTGCCAGTTGCCATCTTTCAAAGGACCGCCATCTGTTTATCTCCTTCACACCTCAAGATGGTGAGATCCACCTGGCTGATGGAAGGACTTTGCAAGTTGCAGGAGTTGGGACTGTGAAACTTGCAAGTCTGCAAACTACCATCAGAGATGTACTTTTTGTTCCAGGAGCTGCGGGCAATTTGCTTAGTGTCCCACAGCTTACTGGGCGTGGTTTTGAGATATCCTTCAAGAGGAGCGTCTGTGTCATCAGGAAAGGCAAAGAGGACATTTTGCATGCAAAGTTTATGGATGGCTTATTCTGTATAACTTATGATAACAATGCTGTTGCTGTCTCAAATGTTGATTCTTGTTGTGTTGCACAAACTAACAAGGTTCTTCATGCAGGATGTATTCACGATGCACATCGAAGATTTTGTCACATGTCTTGGCAAGCGCTGGCCAAGATGCCTGGGTTGGTTGAAGGTTTGAACATCAAACCCTGTAAATTTCACATGAAATGTGTATCTTGTGCAGAGAACAAGGTGAAGGTTGCTCCAAAAGGCAAGGAGTCTAGCAGGCAGGCTTCCAAACCCTACCAGCTAGTGCACGCAGACCTGGTTGGTCCTCTTGAGCCCTCTTTGGGAGGAGCAAGGTACTTCATGGTTCTAATTGATTCTTTTTCTAGGTACATTCATGTGTTTATGCTCGAGCAGAAATCGCAAGCTTTTCCTAGGTTCAAGGCATTCTGTGCTTGGTTGGAGAATGCTCACGGTAAACGTATCGGGTGTTTGTTTACTGATCGAGGCGGGGAGTTCACTTCTCAGCAGTTTGAAGCTTTCCTGACTGAGAAGGGAATCCAGCATGACTTGTCAACGCCTAGATCGCCATGGATGAATGGGCTTGCGGAGCGAGCAAATCAAACGTTGTTGCAAGGACTAAAAGCCTTGTTGCATGATGCCAACCTCCCTGAGAAGTTTTGGGGGGAGGCTCTCTCGTATTTTGTTTATTCTTTTAACAGGAGACTGTCATCACCTATTGGTTGTACTCCCTATGAGAAGATGTTTGGTAAGAAACCTAACGTCAAGCACATGAGAATCTTTGGTTCTGACATGTGGGTACACACCCCACAAAGCAACAAGCTTGGGAAGCGTGGGGCACATGGTTTGTTCATGGGGTACGAAAAAGGTGCATACAGGGTATGGATGACTAACTCTAAGTCCATTAAGTTCACAAGGAGTGTTGAGTACAATCCTAAGTGGGGGGGAAATGTGGGAATTTTCCAGAGTTACCCAGAGGAAGATGTAGGTGATGTGAAAAAAGCAGATCATGCTGAGGAAGCTGAGAAAGCTGAGGATGAGGATGATGATGATCAGAGTTCGGATTCCAGTTCAGTGGGCGGCGCTGCTGCTGGTGTCAGTGACAGTGATGACACAGCAGACTACAAGAGCGCAAAGGCCTCAGTCAGACCATCTGATGCGCCTGACAATGAACTAGAAGAACCACTGTTCACCATTGGTCATTTTTCTCCTAAGAAGGAGGAGATGAGTCTAGAAGACTTGCGTCTGGTTCACAGGTCTGATAGGGCGACCAAAGGCAGACCTCCGAAGAGATTTGCTGATGAGTTTGCTAAGACGGCAACTGCTGTTCTTAATAGCTCAGAGAAGGTGTGGGAACCTTCAAGCTTCAAAGAGGTTCAAGAGTTAACCTCTAAAGATGCTGAGCCTTGGCTAAATGCCATGAAGGCTGAAGTTGATTCCTTGAACAGGAACCAAACTTGGGAGCTGGTACCGGCAGTCCCAGGGATGAGACTGGTTGGCAGCAAATGGGTCTTCAAGGCCAAGACAGACCAGAATGGCAAGGTTGTCAGACACAAAGCCAGGTTGGTTGCCAGAGGTTTTTCACAGGTACCAGGACAGGGTTACCACGAGACCTACTCGCCCACCGTCAAATATGAGAGCGTTCGGCTGATGCTCAAGATCGCTGCGGAGGAGAAACTCCATGTTACCCATCATGACATTAATACAGCTTTTTTGTACGGGATTTTGGGGGAGGAGCTGTACATGCTTCCACCTGACGGGATGCAGATACAGAAGGGAATGGTCTGTAAACTGCGGAAATCCTTATATGGTCTCAAGCAGAGTGCCAGGTGTTGGAACACAAAACTCACTGAGACGTTGCTTTCTCTAGGTTTTCACCAGGGCAAAGCTGATCCGTGTGTGTTTGTCAAGGAGGAGGGGCAAAACAAACTGTATTGTTTATGTTTTGTTGATGATCTTCTGATGTTTTTGAAGAATCAGGCTTTTTACCAAAGCACCCTAGCTCAACTGAAGGAGCACTTTGACATGAAGGATCTTGGTGAGGTATCCAACTATCTTTCTCTGCAGGTGGAGAGGGACCAAGCAGGTAATTTTCTGGTACACCAAACACAGAAAATTGCTGATGTATTAACCAGGTTGAATTTGGTTGATGCAAACCCAGCAGACACACCGATGGTGACAGCTTACCAGGTAGATAGTACTGCTGAAGCGTTTTCTGACACTACGCTGTACAGATGCATTCTAGGCAAGTTGAATTTCATTGCTAGATGTTCAAGACCTGACATTGCTGTAAGCACTAACCTGCTGAGCAGACATGCTAACAATCCTACTGTTCAGGATTGGAAAGCTCTGAAGCGCATAGCCCGCTATTTGAAAGGGACTTTGCACTACAGGCTGAGGTTCACCAGTCAGAAGACTGGAGGTCTTGAAATCTTTGCAGATGCGAGTTTTGGAAGTGACACCACGGATGGTACAAGCACTTCTGGAGTATGCTACATGTACAACCACTGCCTGTTTGACTGGTTGTGCAAAAAGCAGACGACAGTTAGCCTAAGTTCCTGTGAAGCAGAACTCATTGCTCTGTCATTTTCACTCATGGATTGTGAATGGTTGATGCAACTGTTTAAGGACATCGGGGTTTCTGTGAAATGTCCTATACAAGTGTATCAAGACAATAGATCTTGTTTGGCTTTGCTGAACTCGGAGAGTTGCAAGCAAAGAACCAAGTACTTGCAGATTAAGCTACATCGTGCAAGAGAGTGTATTCAGAAAGGACTCATTCAGGTGTCCTACATGCCAGGAAATGAAATTCCTGCTGATCTGTTGTCTAAGGTTGTTAACAGAGAACAACTTAAGGTTTACGTACAAAGGTTGCAATTGGGTTGAACCACAGGTACTACAGGTTACACGGAAAGGGGGAGGATGTTGGGATATTTCCGTTCCACCTTAAAAGGGAGCAGGCTTTGTGAGTCACAGAGTCTGCGTATTTCCTGTTCACAGGATGTTTATGTTTTCAGTTGCTTTCGTTTCCTTCTTCTTGCCTGAACATACCGATGCAGGCGGTCATGGTTTCTTTGTTCTGACCATCGCTGAATAAACTGTAAATATGCTCTCCTGCTGTGCATCTTTTGCTGTGTGAATTCTGCTGATAGAGTGTGCACCAGCCTAAGAATGCGGCAATCTATTCTTGAGGCTTCGTGTCGCTAATTGCTGATATTGCCTGTCTATGGGAGATTGATGGATCGTCCGGCAACCGAGCTTGGGGGCTCAGATGGACTTTGTCTCCCTGGCAGTATCCCAACAGGTGGAAGGGCTTCAGACACTGTGCCACACTCCAAACTTTCTCAATTGGCCCTCGCAGTACCTTGCCCAGGTCTGATAATTGTGGCCATTAAGCTTTGGGCACAGAACCCCATCTGAGGCTTGTAAAAGCTCCATTTCAGCTCTTTACTTCAGCAGTGAGCCTCATTCCCTTCAAAGGCTCTTTATCTCTGGCAGGTCGTAAATTAAGAGGCCTGCTTCTCTCTTGGGCCTAATTACTTGGCTTGGAGTTCAAAGACTCTCTGCCGCAACACAGAAAAGCCTTGCTTTTCTCCACATACCTCTGTCGCTGCCAGGATCTCACAGGCATCAGCAGTCTTACTCTCCTGTAAGCGCCGTGATTCTGGGCCCGAAACCATGTTGTTGGGATACTGCCGGGGAGACGGGGGCATCAGGCAGACCCCCAGCTGGCTCTGGATGATCACTGGTCTCCCGTCAGTCAGTGACACGAGCCTCAGATATGTTCCGAGACTCGTGTACACTCTGTCAGCAGAGTATGTAAATCATCCACAACGGAAGAGGCAGACAGAGAGAGCATATTTACAGCTTTATTCAGCGTAGTCAGGAACAGAGGAAAAACATGACTGCTTGCCTTAGTCTCCGGGAAAAACAGCAGTAATACAAAAGCAACATGCAACAGAAGTTCCCAGCGAGAACTGGAAGTAAACAGGCATGTGATACACAAACGTCGTGCCTGTACCCTTTTAAGGTGGAATTGAACTATATCCTAACATCCACGGCCCCAATCGCCTGGTCCGAGGCGTCCACCTCGAGTATGAAAGGTAGTTGTGAGTCCAGATGGGCCAGGATGGGGGCAGAGGTAAATGCCTCCTTCAGGAACTCAAACACCTCTTGCGCTGCCGGTGTCCACTGAAACGTGGCATCCTTCCGGACGAGGGCGCAAATGGGAGCAACCACATGTGAAAATCCCTGAATGAAGTGGCGGTAGAAGTTGGCAAACCCAATGAACTGTTGTACCCCCTTTACATCCTTGGGGGGGGGCTCCAATCCAGCACCGTCTGCACCTTTCGGGGGTCCATCTGGAGACCTGCAGGGGAGATGATGTATCCCAGGAATTCCATGCGCTCCTGGTGAAAAGCACACTTTTCCAGCTTGGCGTATGTCATGGTATTGCCAGAGAATGAAGGGGAGGAGCAGAGACAGGCAGAGGAAGGGGGGCAGGAAGTGGCGATGGAGGAAAGAAGGGAATGCCAGGAGGAAGGACAGCTCACAGATGTTGGACCAGAGCCTCAACACCACACAGGAAGTTCTGGCACAGACCGCGAAACAATGCCTATTCCGTCTGCCAAAGAAAGGAGAGTGTTAAAGAGGAGGGGACAGAGACATCACATGAAAATTCCACACCTTTTCTGTTGGAGACGGGGCGGGCGTAAGGCACTCCCAGAATCTGAGCCGGAGGATTCAGATGCATGGTTGTAACGTGCTGCTTGTACATATGTAAAATAAAGACTGTATATATGTATCTCTGAGTGAGCAGAGGCATTTCTTGCAGAGAGCGTTCACAAGCCATCTCAGCATTCTGGGAGTCTCAGTTCTCTTCGCAAGGAGAGGGAAGCTGAGCCATGCAAAACCCATCGAAAGACAAAAAAGGTACTGTCAGCGCTGCCCGAGGTCCCAGCTCACAGAAGACCAACGCTGCTTCGTTCTTTAGTATAAAAGTCTTTATTGAAGTTCAGTTTCACTTCCACACGCGCAGCGTGCAACGCTACGTCTCTGACTTTAGACCGCCGAAGCTCCGTCTGAATCTCCTCCCCCCTGACACCAGTTTAAGACTCTAGCCTTACTCCACCTCTTCCTCTGTTCCTTCCTCCTCTGGGTCCGCCTGCCCGTCGGGGTCTCACCCTTCCTAGACTCTTCTGACGCTGAGTCCCCTGACTCTTCCCCCTCCCTCCTTCGGGCTTTAGGACCTGGCTCCCAATCCGGGTTTTCTGCTGTCCCGCGCTCCTGCGCATTTGAACTTGGCGCACGCGCGCAGCCTCCCACTTTCCTTCTGACCGTTACACTTGTGTCACTGCTCCCTCCTTCGGGGAGGCTAGCTGGACCTGACCTCCCCTCCGTTTCCCCACTTTCCGACGGGGGCGTGGTCAGCCCTGACTCATCTTCTCTCCCCGCTGGAGGAGAGGCTGGTCCTGACTCATGTGACTCTGAGTGGGGGAGCTGGTCCTGATCCTCCGCTGCTCCCTTGGGAGTCCCCGCTGGCCCCTTGCTTCTGGTGCGTCCCCCCTGGGACTCCCCTTGCCCTTACCATAGGCGCCCCCTTCTGGGAATCTTCTGATTCGCTGGAGAAGCTCATGGAATCTCTCGGGTCACTGTCATACTCCCCTACGCTCCCCTCGGATTCCTCTCCTTCGCTCTCTATTTGCTCTCTCCCCTGTGCTTCTGCTCCTGAGCCCCTGACAGGTACGTCCGAACAGCCGAAGGGAGCAGCTGGGGGAGCCAGAGGAGGGTTATCGATGGAGGCGGTCTGGCAGCAGAATGTTTTGTTGCAGTCACAAGTTGCGGAACTTGCCAGCAAACTTGACTTGCAAGTTAAATTGTTGGAATCAGAGAGAGCCTCTTCAAAAGAAGGATTCTGGTTTTTCCAATTGCAAACATCCGCGCTTTTAAACGGCACATGTTGCATAGTAAAGGTGCGTGGGGGCCGGTTGCCCTCGGCGTTGAGCGGCTCCAAGGGGTCATACACCTGGCGGAGTGGGGCCACTAAAAAGTGGGGTTAGGCAATGCAGGGTATAATCCCACAGGAATGGGGTTTCCCCGCACAAGTTTTTCCCCCAAATACTTTTATTCATGCCTGAAAAATATTTTATATAACTTGCCCCCTTTCCATCAGCATGATCTTCACTGACACAAAGATGAAGTACGTTAACCAGGTAACACAGGTGATAATCTGGCATCTGAACTCATTCACACAAACAGAAAGCTTAAAAGCACATAAGTATTTGTTTGAGCTATTGTTGTCATCACAGCAAGTGTAAAGTCAGACGTAGTTTTTCTCATTTAACAGTATAAGGTCTCCCTGCTGAAAACATGTACAAGATGCTGGCTTTTCTCAAGGTTAAATGTGATTACAGCATATACACACACAAATTGCAGGCAGAGATTAAATCACAAAATAATGAGATCCTCTGGGAAGGTAGCATACTACTGTGATTATCCTACCTTTGCCTCTAAGATATGCTTCTGTTTTAAATTCTTTCTGCAGAATATTCACTGCAAAAGGGAGTTTTGTTGGGCTGCACTTGAAAGTTGATTGACTTTTTAAATAAACTGTAGGACAGTCTGACAGTTTCCCCCTATTATTATTTATCTGCAAGTAATTTTAATCTTGATATACATATTCATGTACTTAATTGACTTGGGACAGTGGTTCAGTTAAAATTAGGGCACTACAATAGGTTAAGTGCTACCTGCTGTATGGCTGAATTTTCTTATAAGAAAACATCTGATAACAGTTTGAAACGGTATTCCTATTAAACAGGAGGAATAAGCATCTAATGTTGACTTTCAGATAAGTGACATCAGAACTCAAAGAAACAGCAAAGAAAGAGCGCACACTGTATTCAGAATGTTTAAGAACCCACAATAGACACTGACTTGATGACCATGCTGAGTAAGTATAAACTCATTTCTGCATCTGAATGGCACACAGAAGGAAACAGAGTGCAACTCAACTTTTAACACCAACTTTTTGCATATTTACCGTATTTTTCGTTCCATAGGACGCTCCGTCCCATAGGACGCACCTAGTTTTTTGGGGGGGAAATAAAGGAAATCTTCCCCCCCCCTTTATTTCCCCCCCCAAAGCAGGTCAGGGAAACCGAACCAGGTCGAGGAACAGTGGGATGGCGGCGCTGCGCCTCCCTGCTGTCCCCCGAGCTTGTGGGGCTGGCCGATGTCTGCCTGGCGCGAGGGGCGCTCTGCTTCAGGGTGCCCCGTCCGCCCGGCGGCAGGCTGCTATCCGCAGCGTGGGGAGCCCTGCGGGGAACTCCTGCAGGGCTCCCCACGCTGCAGATGTCTGTGAATTTAAATGTGAGCAAAATGATGCCAGCACATACAATAAGTTGCACCTGGCACCACAACTGGGTGCAGGTGGACGTCAACTCAGGCCCAATAACTACTACTGAACCATTAGGGCCCAACTGAATGCTTTGGTAAAGGTGTGGCAGAAGATTCTTTGCTTTCTGTCAGCGCCCTCGGCTGCTGAACAAACAAACCCCTGGTGCAGTTGGTGCATGGAGGGGGCCAAATTACTCCTCCCTCCTCTTCTTCTGGAGCTGGCAGGACCGGCGGCTTACTGCTCCAGTAACAGCCAAAGTTTTAAAAACAATAAACGGCACATTTTCCCAAGAGAACATATGTCTTGGAGTTGCATATAATCCCCACCAAGTGTCAGCAACTAGCAGATATTACTCAGAAATTTCAAAATTAATGCCCAAATAGTTCAAAGGGAAAGGGGAATGGTTGCTGCTCACAATTCCTAAAGTTACTCCAAACCAATATATTTTCCTCCCCTGGGTGGCCGCAAATATAAACTTGAAAGTCTTTTGATACATTAATATAAAGGTTCGAATTGCACACCCATTTCTTTGATTTCATTTACACCTTACATACTTCAGATAAAAATAGTTCTGGGGAAAATGCAGTTACAGTCAAAACACAAAATTCTTCCTCTTCCAATTATTCACCATGGTTCGGCAGCATACAGAATCCTAGCCAGTTTTTCAAAACTTGTATAGTTTAAATACAGAAACCAAACCAGAGATAGCTTGCATTTTGAGCATTGCCACAGATGTGGATTAATTCTTTTAAAAGCTGTTTTTACTCATGAAAACCTCAACCAAGGATCTGAGTGTATTTTAACAGCACATGCAAGACAGTGACTAAGTGTGCTGCTGGTCACACACAGCCTCTATGCAATTCAGCTTTTACTATATTTAGTAAATTCTCTCAATAATAGCATCTGAATATATTAATTTCATTAATACTAATCAGCATAAACACTCAACCGTCTTTACAACACACTAAGCAACTTTTCTCCTGTTCCAACATTCTCACTTCTCTCCTGATCTGCATGATCATGGGATTTAAAATCCCCAATCATCTCCCTTTGTAGCATTCTTCCAATTATCCAGAAAACACACACACACTGCAAGGGGGTCGATTTACTGCTTTGTCCCCCCATGATTTGGGAAACTCCGTTCACCTAATGTAATTTCTCACTCAGTCACCTTTCTCCATGTCCTGTTGGTGGCCTGGACGGACTCGCGTCGCCAGGAACCGCACTTCAAGGACCACACTTCGCTTCGCCAGTGGCCCTGAGCCCCAACGTCTCATGCACTCAAACATTCATTGGAGTGTCCCCATGCACATACAAACCCCATGCACCTCCCCCAATCACCTTTACCCACCAACTTCCCAGAACCGGCGGCACTTTACTGCTCTCTACCGGAAACCGGTGGCACTTTACTGCCCTACCAGTTGGGGCTGATCAGATCCCTGGCTCCCACAAAATAAGAGGTGGAGCTTACCTTTCCCTTGGGTACCCTTTTCCCGTGCGGCCGCTGTCTCTTTCTCTCGCCGCTGCAGCATCTCCACTCAGGAACGGGGTGGCCGATTCCTCCTGTGAACTGGTAGGATGGAGCCGCCGACGCCGATCCGAGCTGTTCGCCTGCAGTGATGCCTCGGACCTTCATCCCTCATCCTCGGGGAACACGGATTCCCGGCCAATGCACCAAGAAATGTAGCTTTTTTAGACTCTACCGATTGGTGGGGTCTGCATTGCTCCTGGGAGGGAGAAAGGAAGTCAAATGACACCGAGGTGGATTCAGAGAAAGAGTTTATTCTGCTCTCCGGGTAGCAGAAGGCACTGCATGATAGGTTCACAGCAAGAGCACTTAAAGAGCAGTTACACACAGCTTATATACCCTTTCTGGTACCCTTGCCCCCTCCCCAGGAATCCAGCCACGTCAGCTTATACACGTAAGTTGACATCCATGACCATAAACAGATGTTCCTGTTCCTGTACTCTTGACCGTAAAAGGATGTTCCTGTATTCCTTATCTTGGGGTAAGAAGGTCACCAACTCTAAGAGCACTCCTGGCGCCATCCCTGAGTGCGGGGGTGTCTTGCAAGGTCTGTGCGTCAGTGTGTCAGGATATTTACAACCCACAAAATAAGATAAGCCCCAGCTCTGCCATCCTGTCTCCACTTCGGAACTGACAAGGCCATCCATTAAGCGTCACGGACTGATAAAGGAGAGGGCTTTGTTTATACAGCTGGGTTCCTGTTTATACATTTGCTCAAGTGCTCAAGTTAATGGTTTTTAGCTAATGCACCTGTCAGGGAACTGCCATCAGTGCCGGAGGGAGAGAGCAAGCTCCAGGGGGATCCCAGAGAGCGTCCCGGGATTGGGAGAGGCAGCCCATCTTCTGGGGAAGGGAATCAGCTTATTTTTTTTTTAATATGATATTTTATTAGGTTTAACAATAGAAAAATAGAACAATAAAAACACAGAGAAACACAGAAAAAAATATGAAAGACAACAATACAAACTTTCACAATACATAAAATACAAACATTTAGCAAGAGAAATAAAGCAATTGTCACACATAAAATAAAATAAGAAAAACACAAATCACTCTTTTCTAAATATTCATTTTTACTTAACTTATTTTCCTGACTTCCTCACACCTCATTGCATGCCGTAAATTTAATCCCAGTGGTCCACAACTGTTCCCAGTCAGCAAACATAATATTATGACCCATATCTTGTGCCCATTTAATCATAGCAGATTTTACCGTTTCTTCCTCAGTACTCCATTTCAACAGCAAATTATACATTCTTGATAATATCTTAGCATTGGGTTCTAACAATTCGGTTTCCAACTTTGATTTTTCCACCTGGAAACCAATTTTTTTATCTTGGTTATAAACCTCTCTTATTTGAAAATAATGTAACCAGTCTCGCACCTTCCCTTTGAGCTTCTCATAACTCTGCAATTTCAACTTGTCACCTTCCTGTTCCAAAATTTCACAGTACTTTGGCCATTTTGCCTCCATATTAAGTTTTTTCATAGCTTTCGCTTCCATAGGTGATAACCACCTTGGAGTTTTATTCTCCAAAAAATCTTTATATCTTGTCCAGACATTAAATAGTGCTTTCCTGACAATATGGTTTTTGAATGCTTTATGCGCTTTAACCTTGTCATACCACAAATATGCATGCCACCCAAATACATTATCATAACCTTCAAGATCTAGGATGTCAGTGTTCTCAAGAAGTAGCCATTCCTTCAACCAGCAAAAAGCTGCTGATTCATAATAGAGTTTAAAGTCCGGCAGGGCAAACCCCCCTCTATCTTTAGCATCAGTAAGTATCTTAAATTTTATTCTGGGCTTTTTGCCCTGCCAGACAAATCTAGAGACATCTCTTTGCCACCTCTTGAAACAATCCATCTTGTCAATAATTTGTAATGATTGAAACAAAAACAACATTCTCGGCAGTACATTCATCTTAGTGACAGCAATCCGACCCAACAAGGAAAGCTTCAAATTCGACCAAATCTCTAAATCCTTCTTCACTTCTGACCAACATTTCTCATAGTTATCTTTAAATAAATTTGCATTCTTAGCAGTCATATTCACCCCCAAGTATTTTACCTTCTTTACTAGTGTCAGATCTGTCTCTTTCTGAAACCTCTCTCTCTCCATCGGCGTCAAGTTTTTCTCCAAAACCTTAGTTTTTAACTTGTTTAACTTAAAGCCTGCCACATGACCAAACTCCTGGATGAATTCTAAAGCCCTCTTGGTACTAGGTACTGGCTCTTGTAATGTCAATACAAGATCATCTGCAAAGGCTTTAAGTTTATATTGTTTTGCTCTGACCTGAATACCATGAATCAGCTGGTCCCTTCTTATCATATTTAGCAAGACCTCCAGGACCGAAATAAAAAGCAATGGGGAAATTGGGCAGCCTTGTCGTGTCCCTTTCTCAATTTTAAATTCTTCTGTCACTATGTTATTAACTATAAGTTTAACCTTTTGTTCAGAATAAATCGCACCTATACCATTTTCAAAATTTTGTCCAACCCCCATCCCCTGCAGATTTTTCTTCATAAAACTCCAAGAAATGTTGTCAAAGGCTTTCTCCGCATCTACGAATATCAAAACCGCTTTTGTATTAATATTCACTTGTAACTTTTCCAAAATGTTAATTACATTTCTCATATTATCAGACAAATGTCTACCAGGGAGAAAGCCAGTCTGGTCTTTATGTATCATTTCTGCTAAAACTTTTTTAAGTCTTTTAGCCAAAATATCAGCAAAAAATTTGTAATTCACATTAAGCAGGGATATGGGACGATAGTTCTTGAGATGTGTCTTCTCAGACTCAGTTTTAGGTATAAGTGTGATGAAAGCTTCTTTCCACGACTCCGGCGCCTTTTCCCCCTCTATGATTTCGTTGCAAACCTCCTTTAGTGGTTGAATCAAATAGTCCTTCAAAGTTCTGTAATATTTGGAGGTTAATTCATCAGGCCCTGGAGATTTTCCCAATTGCATAGTCTGTATGGCACCTTCAACCTCTTGTTCTGATATTTTAGAGTTCAACAATAGTTTATTTTCTTGAGAAATTTTTTGTAATCCATTGGTTTTCAGAAATTGATCAATTTTAGTCTCTGTCTGGCCCTTGTGTATAAAGTTGTTTGAAATACCTCTGGAAGCAGTTTCTAATCTCCAGTGGGTTTTGTATGTTCTTTCCATTCACTTCAAGGTTAGTCACAGTATTTAACTTATGTCTTTTCTTCAATTGCCATGCTAGCAATTTCCCACATTTGTTAGCAGATTCAAAAGTCTTCTGTCTCATATGTTTAATTTTCCATTCTATCTCCTGATTTGTCATTTTCATATATTGTGCTTGGTAAAATTTGATCTCTCTCAAAATTTCCTGCGACTTTGGTTTAACTCTAAGCTTCTTCTCTCCTTCTTTTATTTTTTCCAAGATCTTTCCCTTTTTCTCTTCTTGATATCTCTTTTTTATTGCATTCTACTGAATCAAGAATCCTCTCATAACAGCTTTACTTGCGTCCCAGATTACCCTTTTTTCCACTGATGTCTTCAAATTTATCTCAAAATAGTCTTTCACCATTTTTTGGGCCTTCCTAGTAATTTCTGGATCTCTAAACAAGGTGTCATTCATCCTCCATCTGAAGGAGCCAGTCATTGTTAGTTTCATTTCCAGTTTCACAGGGTTATGGTCAGAGCAGGTTTTGGGGCAAATTTCCACCTTTCGAATCTTTGGAGCCATTCCTCTGGTTATCCAGATTTGGTCAATTCTTGTCCAGGTCTTCTTGGCTTCAGAAAAGAAAGTCCCTTCTTTACTTAGGGGGTTCTTAGTTCTCCACGTATCAATTAGATCCATATTGTCTGTCATTTCAAAAAAAGATTTCGGTAGTCTTCCATCTTTTGTTATTATTTGTCTGTCTGACTTGTCCATGTTTGTCGATACCACTCCATTCATATCTCCAAGCATAATGATGTTATAATCCATAAAGTCCAACAACGTCTCATGCAGTTTCTTAAAGAATTCTGATTTCCCCTCATTTGGTGCATAAACACCTACTATCAAAAATTTCTCTCCTTGGGCCTGTATTTCAATTGCCACAAATCTTCCTTGTTCATCTTTAAGGACAAATTTTGGGGTAAACTTTCTTTCGCATAGATCACCACTCCTCTCTTCTTAACTTTGTCTGATGAAATAAATTCTTGGCCCAGTCTTTTGTTAATCAATACTTTCCTATGTGTTCTAATCACGTGGGTTTCTTGCAGGCAAATCAAGTCCAAATTTTCTTTTTTCAACAAATGAAAGATTGTTTTCCTCTTGTCAGGGGAATTCAGACCCCGGATGTTCCAACTTAGTGCTTGCAGAGACATTGTGTTATTATTCTGTAGTCCCTCCAACTGCTCCCGTCAGTTGTTCTTGATCAGTGGGTGGTGTAATGGGAAATGGTGTTGCTCATGCGTAAAACTCCAAACTGCTCCAAGCAGGTTATATAGCTCAAACTTTCCCTGGTTTGACAGCGCCTTGCAAACGCGACTGTCTTAATCACTGCCAGAATCCGTCAGTGGGCGTTTCCTGAACTTCTTCCAACATAAAAATTCTTTCACCCCCAATCTCCGCCTAGCTTCTCTGCGCGGAAGCCTTCTGCGCAGAGTAGGCGTGCCAAGCGGAGGTCCTGCGCTCTCCCCACTGATCTCACTGGAAGAGTCTCGGACCCTTCCCTCCAAAGTACTCTCAGCCTCCCCTTTCTTCCTGGTGTCACCTTGGTTTCCTTCCCCAGCGGAAGCTCTCCCTCTCTCCTTGCTGGTTCCCTCCCCTGCATCCTCGGAGCGACTTCCCTCTCCGTTGATCTTTGATGTCAGTTCCCTGACAGGTGGTAATGCTTTCTCTGTTTTTTCCAAGCCTGATGTTAAGTTCCCGATGTCCAGGTCTCCTGGTCTTAATGTCTTCAGCTCTTTTTCCGTCTCTTTCTGTAGATCTTCCTCGTGATGGTTCAAGAATCTCACTTTGTCCTCCTCTGATCTTATCTTCATTTCCCCCCCTTTGTAATTAAAGGACAGACCCTGGGGGAACTCCCACCTGAAAATGATGTTGTTTCTTCTTAACAGTTGGACTAGGTCACCGTAGTTAGCTCTCAAATCCAGTAAATACTTTGGAATGTCTTTGAAGATTTCAATTCTCAAATCTTGTATCTCCAATGGATTCTTGTAATGGAGGCTCAATATTTTATCTCTCTCTTCTTTGGATCTAAGTGAAATCAAGCAGTCTCTCACTTTGTTCTTTCTTCCCCCTTTGCCAATTCTGAAGGCACTCACTATCTTGAAATCTTTATCTGACTCAAGGTCCCAAAGTTCCTCAAACTCCTGTGTGAGAAAATCACACAAGTTGCCACCTTCCACGTCCGGTACTGCCCTAATTCTTAAATTGTTCTGTTTGTCTCTAAGTTCAGTTAGAGATAGTTGGGCCTTGTGGTCTTCCAATTGCTTATTAATCGGAGATATCTTTCCCTCTATCTCCGTCACCTTCTCTTTCGCTTCTTCAGCAATTTTCCTTGTCTCTTTAGATTCCTGAAGCAGCCGGTCAATAGCCTGTGTATTGGAGCTGATGGTTGTAGTGTTTAAATCAATTTTAGCTGACAATTTTTCCAAGGCTCCAAATATTTTGTCAAGTGATGCATTTAATGTCTCATCAGGGCCTACTCCCTTTGTTCCTGTCTGCCCAGTATCCTCTTTTTCTGGGAGAGATGGAACTACTATCGACTTTCTTCGTTGCTGCTGCCTAGTTTTTATCCTTGTAGATTTTTCCTGGGGTTTATCTTGATCCATAACTCTATCTTAAGGTCCCAAGGTCGTTCTCACAACTTAACTTGTTTTGTTATGAGAAAGTCTCCAAGCCAGCTGCAGTGGAAATTCCCCAGTTATATCCCAGTCCTCATCTAGGGGAGCACAATGGCAACAGTATTCTTTTCAAAGCAACTTTTGTCTAAAGGCAGCAGTATCTCTTACTTTCCAATTCTCCCATAGAATGGCAACAGTTGCAAAAGGGGGTCCTTCAAATTCAGTTCAAATGCAGGTTAAACACATAAAGTTACAATGTCACTAAACGGTGCAATACTTTCCACTTTCCTGGCAGACCAAAATCAGGGATTAAGTGGTGGTCTCTTCTTTCCTTCCACTTTTCCCTTCAAAAATACTTTCTTCTCCCCCCCCCCCCACTTTGAAGGGGGTTCTTAAATCTGGCATTAAAATTAAATCTTTTTAGTTCAACTTTCACAGTTCTTAGTTCCAATAGTCTTTGCTTTAATACTGTCTATAAAACCGGAAGACGGACTTCCTTTTTACGTCTTCCCCGCTTCAGAGCCTGTGGAGTTTGGAACTGACAGGGTTAAAACTCCGTGGTGTCCTGTATCTGGGAGGAGCTTGACGCAGAGAAGTGCGTCACAGTGTGTGTCTGCATTCAGACTTGCTTTCGATTCTGACTGAGACGCAGCCCAAGCTCAGAGGCTGCGTGTGTGCTTTTGGAGCACGGAGAGATGTCAGAAAGTTCTGATGGAATTACTGCTTTGTAAATAAACGCTTCTAGAGATAAGAACCGAACTGTCTCTGGACTTGATTTATCCCTCATCTCACACGGACGCATACTGCTGCTACTCTGCTCTCCTGCCAGGTCAGCTCACAAGCAGAGCCACGCAGGGAAGCCTGACTGGACGCAGGATTTATTTTCCCAAAGGTTATGGGAGTTTCGCGTTTCCTGACAAGTGTGAGAAGGGAGGAAGGCTGCCAGCGTTGAGTTGCTGTAATCTCCTGCCAGGAAGGGCAGTGGGAGATGCTGGAGAGCGGAGCCAAAGGCCAAGAAGGACGGCTGCTTCGAAAGTCCAGCTTGCTGGCAAACTTGTGAGTACGCTTGAAGCCCCGGGGGGAGGAGAATGGCTGCTGCACAGGCACAGCAGAGCCAAGACAGCTACCCCGGTGAGAGACTGAATGGGGCCAACTGGGAGGCCTGGTCAAGAAGAGCAAGGGGGTGGTTTGTGGCCACAGGGCTCTGGAGTCCAGTCCAGAAGGAGCCGGCCCCACCCATGCATGCTACTGCTCTGCTGAGTGAGAGAGGGCAGAGAGAGCTTTGCATGTTGAAAGCAAGTGTGGACGCTTTGCTGTTGCCCCACCTGGAGGGCCTTAAAATGGCTCAGGCCACCTGGCGGGTGCTGAGGAGTCTGTGCGAAAGCTCAGCAGGAGCCAAGGGCCAGGAGGAAGCCGAGGGCCAAGGGAGCAAGCCCTGGGTCGCGTGGCAGGCACTGAAGACGGCATGTCAGGCCGCAGTGGGAGCCAGACCAGAGGGGGCTAGAAGATGCCCAGAGGGAGCACCAAGCCCAGAAGGGGCTGGGACTGTGTTGGGAAGCTGTTGCAATGCTTCAACACGTCTGTGTGATGGACTGTGTGCTGGAGAGCGGCTGAGAGCTGGGAAGAGGAAGGCAGTTGCAGTCTGTTCCTCTGGAAGCTGTGCACCCAGGAGTGGGGGTGCAGGCCGATCCAAGAGCTCTGAGAATGCCAAAGGCTCTGAAAGTTGTTTGTGCTTTGAGGCGACGTCCAACAGCGCTGGGAAACATCCGCTAGAGGCCCAGGCTGCCAAGGACACCGGCCGGCGTGGAATGTCAACAAAGCAGGTTCCCAGCAGAAACGTGGGAAAGCAGCAGGCCAGGAAAAAAACAAAGACAAAGTCTTATCACCTCACAGCTGCGATGGTGTCTCTGAGAAAAGGCAAAAGCCTCAGTCGGGGGGAGGCTGTGGCCATGGCAACCAATGGGAGTGCGAGCAACGCCATGGCATCTTTGGAAAACAGCCAGAGACACTCTTTATCTCTTATTATCGACTCAGGAGCTTCCCATTGCCTTGTGACATCTAGAGGGCTCCTGCGGAACTGCAAGACAGTTAAAACTGAACGTTATGTCACCTTAGCAGATGGGTCTCAAAGACCGCTGACTGAATCTGGGTTTCTTTATTGTTCTTTTATAGATCATTGGGTGCAAGCTTATGTGGTCCCCAAGCTTGCCCACTCTCTTTTAAGTGTGCCAGCTCTCATGGCTGCTGGGTTCGATGTTCTGTTCTCTAACAATTTGTGTTCCTTCTACAGGGATGGGAAGAAGATCTACAGTGTCGAGAGAAAAGACAGGCTCTTTCTGGTGGAGATGCCCATTGAAAATGGGACTGGTGGGAAAATGGGGCTGGTGGAAAATGGGGCTAGTGGAGAGTCCATTGAAGACGCCCAAGGGCAGTGTGCAAATGTCCCACCACACCATGATTGTATACACTTATGGCACAGGAGATTTGGGCACGTAGGGTGGTCATATGTGAGGAAAGCCACTGGCAACACAATTGGATGTAGGTTCAAGGCATGTGACAGATACCTAGATTGTCAAGCCTGTAAGCAATCGAAGGTCACAACATGCACATACCCCAGGTCAGAGAGGAGAACCAGTAAACCCTTTGAACTTGTGCATGCAGATTTGTCAGGCCCCATGCCAACACCTTCTTTAGCTGGGTCTAAATGGGTTCTGGTTCTGATTGGCGATTTTTCAAGACATTCTTGGGTCTTCTCGCTTAAACAGAAATCAGAGGCAGCTGCACTGATCAGGGATTGGATCACAGCGGTAGAGCTACGGTTCTCTACCAGGGTGATTTCCTTTCAATCTGATCGCGGGGGGGGGGAGTTCACAGGTTCTGCGCTGCAATCGTTTTTCAGGCAGAACGGTATCAGTCATCGACTGACGGCCCCCCACTCTCCGCAACAGAATGGGGTTGCAGAGAGAAAATTTCGCACACTACAGGAATCAGCGAATGCTATGTTGGCAGACTCGGGTTTGCCACAGCGCTTTTGGGCTGAGAGTTATAAGACAGCATGTTTTCTGCAGAACAGGGTGTTCAATTCAAGTGTGGGAGACACACCGTACTTTCTGCTGCATGGGAAGCAACCGAAAGTGGGTTTTCTGTGCACTTTTGGGTCTGAGGCTTGGGTTCTCATTCCAAAGGCCATGCGCAGAAAGGGTGAGCCAAGGTCTAGGAAGATGATCTTTGTAGGCTATGAGCCGGGTTCAAAGGCGTGGCGTTTCGCATACCCTACTGGCAACCAGTCCAAGCTGCTTATTAGCGGCAGTGCTGAGTTTTGCGAGCAGAGTGGGTGGAAGCATCTTCACGGGAATCCGGATGTTCTGTTAGACTCAGATGAGGAAGAGGAGGAGGACGAGGCTGAACCTGTTGCTGAGGTGCACAGTCCACAGCCACAGAGTCCAGAGCCGGGATCTCCAAGGGAGAGGCTCCGTATCTCTCCAAAAGGGAGTCCCAGGACCCCTCCACAGGTCTCTGTCAAGTCTGAGCTAAGGAGTGAACCATCCTCGCCAGCAGAACCAGCTGTACGCCCTAAACGGTGCAGCAGGTCAGAGGGGGATGTTTCTGACACAGAGGATAGTAGGGTTGATCCAGGTGATTCAGGCGCAGTTCCAGAATTCACGCTGAGGAGGTCAGCAAGATCAACCAAAGGGAAGCCACCTGAAAGGTATGAAGCCACGAGTGTCTGGGTTGGTGTGGCTAGATGTGAACCTGAATCCTTTGAGGATGTTCAGAAGTTGCCTCGGGAAGAAGCCAGCAAATGGCATGAGGCGATGCAGAAGGAGATGAACTCAATGGAGTCTCTTGGTGTGTTCTCACTCACTCAGCTGCCAGCTAACAAGCAAGCTGTGAGCCGCAGGTGGGTTTACCGACTTAAACCCACAGAAGCAGGAGAACCACAGTATAAAGCGAGGTTAGTGGCTCGAGGATTCACACAGAGGAAGGGTGTCCACTTCACAGAGGTCTATTCGCTGACCTCGAGAGTGGAGACTTTGAGAACGCTTTTGGCGATAGCAGCACAGAGAGGTTGGAAGGTGAACCATTTTGATGTAGATGTCGACTACCTGAACTCAGATCTCCAGGAGGAGTTGTACATGCTTCCTCCTCCAGGATTTGAAGTCAGTGAGCCAGGCGTCGTGTGGCGATTGCACAAATCCATCTATGGATTACGCCAATCTGCCAGGAATTGGAATATGTGCCTACATGAAGCCTTAGAAGAGCTAGGTTTTAAGAGATCTCTTGCAGACAGTTGTCTTTACATTAGAGATTCAGACTTGTAACAGCAAGTGGTTCAGGTGTTTGTTGATGATATCTTGATCATGGCACAGACAGGTGAACAGGTGGAGAAGTTTGCTAAGGAGCTTGGAAAGCGGTTCAAGCTGAAGCAGCTTGGAGATGTCAAATCCTATTTAGGCGTCGAGATCACAAGAGCAAGTGATGGAAGCTTTTTGCTTTGCCAGAAAGGTAAGATTGAACAGTTGCTTGAGAAGTTCAGGATGTCTGATTGTGCAGGTGCCAGATCACCCATGGAGGCTGGATACGTGAAGGAGTGTCAGCAAGTAGAACGCGTGGTGTTCGAAAACACTGAACTCTTTCAGTCAGCTCTGGGTAGTCTGTTGTATCTGTCACAGTGGAGCAGACCAGACATAGCGTTTGCTGTCAATCTGCTCAGTAGAGAGGCTTCAAGTCCTAGTGTGCAGGCCTGGAATGGTATTAAGCGGGTGCTACGTTACCTGCAAGATACCAAAGACTTTTGCCTCAAGATGTCAGCTGAGGGCGATGTCAAGCTGACCGCCTGGGTGGATTCGGATTGGGCTAACCTTGAGGACCACAAATCAGTGTCAGGCCTAGTGGTGAAGTTTGGGGACTCAGTGATTGGGTGGAGGTCCCGGAAGCAAAGTCTCATAGCGCTTTCATCTACTGAAGCTGAGTTCAGTGCGCTATCAGAGGTTTGCAGAGAGCTGGAGTTCTATGTGTGTTTGGTTGAGGAAATCTGTGGAGAGAATTGTCTGCCCGTTGTGGTGCATGAAGACAATCAACCATGCCTCAAATTGGCTGAGACGGGGCAATTCAAGGCGAGGACCAAACATTTGGACATACGTTTCCAGAATGTATGTCAGAGCGTTCATGAGGGGCTAGTTGCTCTGAAATACTGTCCCTCAACCAAGAACCTCGCTGATGGTTTCACAAAACCATTAACCTTCCAGAAGCACGAGGAGTTCTGTGAGGGTCTGTGTATGGGGAAAGCATTGTTGGCTATTGTCCCCAGATGCAGGACAAGAGGGGGTGTGGAGTTTGGAACTGACAGGGTTAAAACTCCGTGGTGTCCTGTATCTGGGAGGAGCTTGACGCAGAGAAGTGCGTCACAGTGTGTGTCTGCATTCAGACTTGCTTTCGATTCTGACTGAGACGCAGCCCAAGCTCAGAGGCTGCGTGTGTGCTTTTGGAGCACGGAGAGATGTCGGAAAGTTCTGATGGAATTACTGCTTTGTAAATAAACGCTTCTAGAGATAAGAACCGAACTGTCTCTGGACTTGATTTATCCCTCATCTCACACGGACGCAGGACCGCTGCTACTCTGCTCTCCTGCCAGGTCAGCTTCCAAGCAGAGCCACGCAGGGAAGCCTGACTGGACGCAGGATTTATTTTCCCAAAGAGCCAAGTTCAAGTTCTTTATTCCGATTAAAGGAACAAATCCTTTGATCTTGCCAACTTTAGAAGATCTTACTCACGGGTTGTAGTTTAAAAGCCGAATTTCAAAGAAGAAAGGACAGCGCTCTCCGGCAACAGCTGCAGCGGCTTCACTCCACAGAAGTAGCGATCGACTCTCAGTGCCGCACCACCCCCGTTCCGCTCCGGGGCCCCTCGCGGGGTCCCTTTGCCACTTGGGGGGGGCGCTTTTGGCACCCGCCGAGTCCCACGGCCGCAGGCTTCCCCCGCCTGCGGTTTTTTAAAGGGTCTCCGCTGCGCCGTAGCGGATAGACCCGATTTCTGCGGAGCTTCTCCCTCGTAGTTAGAAGGAGACCGCCATTGCCGTTGGCGCCGCCTCCGGAAGTCCACCGCCTCCGGAATCAGCTTAGCTCCAGTGGAGAAGGGGGGCAGATGGGGGAATCTGAGAGGGGGTCACATGACTCCTTGCCGGGGACCAGCGGGGGGAGGAAGGGTCCTCCGCTGCCTATGCCCTCCTTGCGCAGAAGGCTTCCGCGCAGGGAGAGTAGGAGGAGAATGGGCGTGAAAGAACTTCTTTGTTGGAAGAAGTTTAAGAAACGCCCACTGACGGATTCTGCCAGCGACTGAGACAGCCACGGGTGAGTGGCTGTCCGGACAGGAAAGGTTCACTTAGGCAACCCAGCCAGGTGTTGGCACCGGCTTACGCACGAGTAACCCCTAGAGCCATTACAGCAATCCGTCAGTCCCTGACATTGCTTGTGCGCAGTCCCGGAGAGGCAGCATGATGAGCCACACAGAGCCGGCCGGAGGAACAGAGCAAGAAGCCTTGGTGCGAGGTCTGGTCGAGAAGAACCGAGACCTGGAGGTGCATGTAGCTACCTTGACGGCGCGGCTGGAGGAGAGACGGGCTCAGGATGCACAGGTCAGAGCCACCCTGATTGGGAGGAAGGTTCAGGGGCTGGTACACAAATTTGGTGGAAAGCCCCAGGACTACAATGCATTCCGAACGGAAATCCAGTACGCTTTGGAACTGCAGAAAGATGACTTTGCCGATGACGGGGAGAGGGTGGCTTACATTGTGAGACATCTGCAGGATGGGGCGCGTGAATGGATCAGGTCCCTAATGGCGACCCAGAATGATGCATTGAAAGATCTCAAGAAATTCTACCAGGCGATGGACGCGATGTTCTCCAGCGAGGTTGAGCAAAGCGTGACACGACGGGAAATGATGGGGTGCAAGCAGGGGAGCCTGTCCGTCAGAAACTACTGGTCGCGGTTCGCGATGTTAGTCCACAAGCTCGGGTGGGATCTGGGCTCTGAACCAATGCAAATGTTGTTCGAAAGGGGTTTGTCCCCTGAAGTGAAAGACGAATTGTCCCGAGCGCCCCGCCCGCGGTCGATGGATGAACTCACAAAGACTGTGCTTGCGATCAGGGTACGCCAGGAAGCGCGGGCTCAGGAGAAGCGGGAGATAAGGGCAGAACGTTTCCATGACAACCACATTCCTGAGATGCTGAGGGAGCCTTCCCAGGCGGCGGAGCCGATGGAAATTGATGCAGCGCGCATGCGCGAAGTTTCAAACGCCGGTGAAGGTCGGAAAAGGGAGGGAAAGGAGTGGAAAACTACCAAGAAGTGTTTCCTCTGTCAGTGACCGGGACATTTTGCAAAGGTCTGCCCTCAACGAAAGGCCTGGCAAGGCATGATGGGGGCTGCAGGCCACAACGAGAAGGGGGAGGAGGGGCAGGCGCAGGGAAACGCCAACGCCTGGCTGCCAACCAGCGGGGCCGGCAGCCAGGTCAGCAACCAATAGAAGTGCCCCAGCCTGACCCCCCCCCAAGGCAGCGGTAGCCCTAGAGGTGGTGCTAGAACTCCCAAACGGGCACCCCGTCAAGGTGGAGGGACTGCTAGATTCTGGCAGCTCGTGTAATTTCTTCAGCAGAGACTTCGCCCTGGAGCACCAACTCCACCTGTTGCCACTAGATTTTCCCTTGCTGGTGACCACCATCGATGGCAGGGAGCTCCTGGGAGGGGAAGTGACACACCAGACACCACCAATGCGAATGAGGGTCGCCAGGCACACGGAAACCATTGCCTTTCACGTGGCCACACTGGCAGGACCCCCAATAATAATAGGAATGAGCTGGCTGGCACTACATGACCCGGTGGTGTCATGGCATCAGCGGTTGCTCACCTTTGGGTCAGCTTACTGCTCAGAACACTGTCTGGGAGGAAAGGAACCCAGAATGACTGTAGCCAGGGTGGCGGGGTTGGCCCTGGAGCAAAAAGGGCAGGTGCTACCACAATATGCTGATTTGAAGGAGGTCTTCAGTGAAAGGGAGGCAGACAAACTGCCCCCCCACAGGCCCTTTGACTGCCAAATCAACCTGCTTCCAGGGGCTCAGTTACCAGTGGGTAAGCTGTATGCCATGTCCGACCGGGAGATGCAGGAGCTGCGGCAGTTTATTGACAAGAATCTGAAGAGAGGTTTCATAAGGGAATCTAAGGCGGTGGGGGGCAGTCCAGTGTTCTTTGTGGACAAAAAAGAGACTAATCAGCCCAGATTAGTCGTGGATTACAGGGCCCTGAACCTGGTATCAGAACCAGTGACTTTCCCAATGCCCAGGATTGACGATATTTTGACACGTGTGAGGCAGGGGAAGATTTTTACCAAGCTGGACCTCAGGGGAGCATACAATCTGATTAGGATAAGGGAGGGGGACGAATGGAAAACGACCATGTTCACCCCCCTGGGGGCTTTTGAGTACTTAGTCATGCCATTTGGATTACAATCGGGATCGGCCTGCTTTCAAGCCTTCATGCACCATGTGTTGGGGCCCCTGCTGTACAAGAATTGCGTAGCCTTTTTGGATGACGTCTTAATCTATTCGGACGATGAAAGGCAACACGCCAGAGACATCAGGGAGGTGCTACAGAGATTGAAGAAGCATCAGTTGTGGGTCAAGCTGGAAAAATGCCAATTCCACGCCAGGGAGGTCGAGTTCCTGGGATACAGGTTGTCAGACAAAGGACTGGCCATGGATCCAGGCAAGGTGAAGGCAGTGCTGGAATGGAATGCCCCCCAAAACAGAAAGGATGTGCAGAGGTTCCTAGGCTTCAGCAACTTCTACAGGAAGTTCATAAAGAACTTCGCTCACTTGACAGCGCCCATAACGGATTGTCTTAGTAGCAAAAAGAAGTTCGCGTGGACAGAGGATGCGCAGCAATCCTTTGAAAAACTGAAGAAGGCGTTCGCCTCGGAAGAGCAGCTCCTGCACGTGGATCCGGAGAAGCCCATGAGACTGGAGACGGACGCGTCCGACCGCGCGATTTGAGCGGTACTTTTGCAACCCGGGTCTAAGGAGAACTGGAGACCGTGTGCCTTTTTCTCTAGGAAGCTGAGCAAGTCGGAACAAAACTACACGGTGTATGACCGAGAACTGCTTGCGATCTATGCGGCATTTCGGCAATGGAGACATCTTTTGATAGGGGCGCGGCACAAGATCCAGGTCCGAACTGACCACAAGAACTTGGAATACTGGCGGACCGCACGAGTGCTGAACCAGAGACAGATCAGATGGTCCCAGGAGTTCGCCAAGTTTTTCTTCGAGATATGATACGTGCCAGGAGGGGAAAACATGAGGGCAGATGCACTCTCCAGGAAACCGGAGTACATGGAAGGAGAGGGGCCACCAGAGACCAGGCACGTGTTCCCCGAGGACCGGTGGGTGTGTTGGGGAGCGTTGGTAGGGAAACGAGAACTAGCAGGGCTCACCAGAGACGATGAGTTTGCTCAGACAAAAATCAGGGAGCTCAGGGACGGAAAGGAAGACAATGGATGGTTTGAGGAAAAGGAAGGGCTACTGTATGTACCGGGAGAGACTTTGAGGCGGAAGGTACTTAGACAGCTCCATGACAACCCAACAGCTGGGCACTTTGGACAGCACAAGACCATGCTACTTGTCACCAGGCAGTTCTGGTGGCCAAAGGTGAGGGAAGACGTACGAGAATATGTACGAGGGTGCGACCGATGCCAGAGGGCAAAGGGGGAAAGGACTGCCCCGGCGGGGCTACTGGAACCCTTACCTACACCGGAAAGGCCCTGGGAGGTGGTGTCCATTGATTTTATGACAGATCTGCCCATGTCAAGGGGAAAAACAGCAGTCATGGTAGTGGTCGATCTACTGACTAAAATGTGCCATTTCGTAGCTTGCTCGCATGCAGTATCGGCAGAGGAGACAGCCAAGCTGTTTGTGGACCACATTTTTAGACTGCATGGTGCCCCATTGAGGGTAATCTCGGATCGCGGGAAACAATTTACCTCCCGGTTCTGGCGGAGACTCATGAGCTTGCTACAGGTCGAGGTGAGCTTCTCGACGGCGAGACACCCAGACACCAACCGACAGGCCGAAAGAGCAAACGGTATATTCCAGCAGTACCTACGCTGCTATGTCAGCGAGAGGCAGAACGATTGGGTAGAGAAAATAGCTTTGGCTGAATTTGCGTACAATAACGCTGAACACGTGTCCACGGGAATGAGCCCTTTCATGGCCAATTACGGGTGTCACCCCAGGGCCTTCCCGGGGCGGGGGGAGGAAGGATGGAGTGTACCTGCGGCTGAGCAATTTGTGGAGGAAATGGAGGCCTTACACCAGCAACTCAGGCTGAACTTGGAGCGGGCCAAGGAAGTTTACAAGAGGCAGGCAGACAGGCACCGTCTATATAAAGTTCTGTTCTAAATGTTCTTTAACTTCTTCTGTTGTTTCATTTCCTTCCTTATAGATTTCTCTAAAGAATTCGAGAAATCGTTTCTCTATTTCTTTAGGGTTGTTTATTATTTTGCCTTCGCACTTAACTCTATTTATAAGCCTTTCTGCTTCTCTCTTCTTTAATTGCCATGCTAATAACCAGGCTCAGGTTCTGTTTCAGGCTGTGTCTCTGTTTCAGGCTCCGGCGCTGTATCAAACACTGTTGCAGACTCAGGCTGTGGCACTATGGCTGTAGCTGTGGCTCTGGTTCTGTTTCAGGCTCTGACACTGTATCAAGCACTGTTTCAGGCTCAGGCTCAGGCTCCGGCTCCGGCTTCTGCTCTTTATTAGGCTTTGTCTCAGTCTTTGGCTCTAGCACTTATTCTAGCTCTATTTCAGGTTCGGCATGTGTCTCAGCCTTTGTCTCTGTTTCACGCTGTTTCTCTGTTTCAGGCTCCGACGCTGTTTCAAGCCCTGTATCTGCCTCTGCCTCTGTTTCAGGCTCTGGCACTCTATCAAGCACTGTTTCTGGCTCTGGCTCTCTTTCAGGCTCTGGTTCTGAAGTAGGGTTTTGTTCTGGCTCTGGCTGTGTCTCTGGATCTGGCTGTGTCTCTGCTTCAGGCTCCTATGCCGTATCAAGCACTGTATCAGGCTCTGCCTCTCCCTCTGCCCCTGGCTACGTTTAAGCGTCAGGCTCAGTTTCAGACAGTGTCTCTGTTTCAGGATCCAGCACTCTATCAAGCACTATTTCAGACTCAGGCTGTGGATTTCGGCTGTGGCTGTGGATCTCGGCTGTGGCTCTAGGCTCCGTCTGTGGCTCTGTCTGTGGCTCTGGCTCTCTTTCAGGGTCTGGTTCTGAATGAAGATATGGTTCTGACTCTGATTCAGGGTCTCATGATGGCTCTTCCTCTGCCTCTGACCCAGCTATGTTTCAGGGTCTGGCTCTCTTTCAGGCTCTGGTTCTGAATTAGGGTTTTGTTCTGGCTCTGGCTGTGTCTCTGGCTCCAGCTCCAGCTCCGGCACTGTATCAAGTACTGTTGCAGACTCAGGCTGTGGCTCTAGGCTGTTACTGCAGCAATGTTTTGCGCTCCAGCCCTGTATCAAGCCCTATTTCTGGCTCTGGCTCTGGCTCTGGCTCTGGCTTTCTTTCAGCTGTGGCTCTGAATGAGGCTCTGGCTCTGGCTCTGATTCATGGTCTCACTCTGACTCTGATTCAGGGTCTCGCTCTGGCTCTGGCTCTGGCACTCTATCAAGGACTGTTTCAGACTCAGGCTGTGGCTGTGGTTCTGCCTCTGTTTCAGGCTCAGGCTCTGTTTGAGGCTATGTCTCTGTTTCAGGCTCCGGCACTGTATCAAGTACTGTTGAAGACTCAGGCTGTGGCTCTAGGCTGTGGCTGTTGCTCTGGTTCTGGCTCTGGCTCTTTCTCAGGCTCTGGTTCTGAATGAGGGCTTGGTTCTGGCACTGATTCAGGGTCTCGCTCTGGCTCTGGCTCTGGCACTCTATCAAGGACTGTTTCAGACTTAGGCTGTGGCTGTGGCTCTGGCTCTGTTTCCATTCTTACAATGGAATGTACACAAAACAATAATCCTTTCTATATAAATTTTCCAATACATTCTGAAAACATAATAAATCCTTAATTGTTGTCCACCTCCTTTTAGTTCCTTTATAACTCGAATGCTAGACCGGAGTCAAAACTATTATTGTATTTTTGAACATATCTTGTATAACCATTCCATTTTTCTGCAAATTTTTGCTTTGAGATTCCTCTGCGTTTACTAGTCAATTGAGCCGTCTCCACCAATTCCTGTAATTTGATTTGCCAATCTGTTATTTTTGGAGCCTCGTGATCTTTCCATCCCTTGGCCACAAGTATACGAGCTGCTGCGGTTGCATACAAGAATACCTCTCTTAGATTTTTTGGGATCTCTTTATCTAAAATACTTCATAGAAATGCCTCCGTTTTTTTCGTAAAAGTTATCCCCATCATCTTTTTTAATTCATCGTATATTCCCCCCCCCCCCAAAAAAACTTAATCTTTTCACACGTCCACCACATGTGGCTCATGTCACCGTTATTTCCTCCACATCTTCAACAAGCATTCGCCAAATTTTGATACATTCTTGATCATCTGGAAGGAGTGAGGTACCACCTATGAGCCATTTTCATCATGTTCTCTCTTATATTATAGCTGGCTGTAAATTTCAAATTTACATTCCATCAGTTTCCCCCATCTTTTAGCATAATTGGACGGCCCACATCTTGGGCCCACTTTATCATTGAAGCCTTAACCTCCTCATCCATTACTTCGTAGTCTAAAAGAAGTCTATACATTTTTGCGATTATTTTGGTTTTACTATTCGGCAGTTTTTTTCAAATCTTGAAGGCTCCTTTTCAAAACCCATCTGCTTATCCTGTCTGAACACTTCATTGACCTGGAAGTAATCTAGCCAACTAGAAAAGTGATCTTTTATTTTCTCATAACTTATCAATATTAGTTGACCCTCCTCCTCCCCCCTTAATATTGTCTTATACGTTATCCAGTTCTCTTTGATGTTGTTGCTTTTTTTAACAGCGATTGCTTCTAGTGGAGAGTTCCATCTTGGGGTTTTCTGTTCCAAATATCTTTTGTATTTTCCCCATACCTTATATATAGCATTTCTTATTATATGATTTGAAAAACTCCTATGCGTCTTTATTTTCCCATAATAAAGATAGCCATGCCACCCAAAACGGGTGTCATGACCTTCTAGCTCTAAAATATCCCAATTTTTTAATAAATACCAATCTTTCAACCAGAGAAGACATGAGGCTTCGTAATATAGCTTCAAATCCGGTAACCCGTAGCCACCTCTTTCTACAGTATCTGTTAATATCTTATGCTTTACTCTTGGTCTTTTACCCTTCCACAAAAATTTAGAAATTTCTTTTTGCCACCTGTTGATACTGCTGGTCTTTCCTGTAATTGGAATCGTTTGGAATAGAAAGAGTAGCTTCGGTAAAACTATCATTTTAATTACCGAAATACGGCCCAGGAATGATAAATTTAACCTTGTCCATGTCTCCAACTGCGTTTTGATATCTTTCCAACAATTAGTATAATTATCTTCCTATAAGTTAAGATTCTTTGGTGTTATCCATAATCCTAAATACTTGATTTTGGGGTAGATTTCAATGTGTATTATTTGTTCTAATTCTGCTTTTTCAGCTGGCGACATATTTTAAACTAATAGTTTTGTCTTGTTGAAATTCATTTTGAACCCCGCAGCTTTACCGTAGCCATATATTATTTCCAACGCCTTTCTTAAACTCTGTTTTGGTTGCTCCGTAGTTATCATTAAATCGTCAGCAAATGCCCTCGTTTTGTAACTTCTATTTCCCAGCATAATCCCTTTTATTTCTTTTTCTTCCCTAATTTGTTTACATAAAACTTCCAATGTTAATATGAAAATTAAGGGGGATAGTGGGCAACCTTGTCTGACCCCTTTACTGATTTCACACTCCTGTGATAAATTTCCATTGATTATGATTTTAGCTTTTTGTTTTGATTATATTGCTTCAATCCCTTTTATATACTGAATGAACAGAATGAAGCACAGAATGAACTCAGGCTTGCTAGAGAGGTTAAAAGCAACAAAAAAGGCTTTTATGGGTATGTTCGTAGCAAAAGGAAGAACAAAGAAACAGTGGGGTCACTCAGAGGAGAAGATGGTGAAATGCAAACAGGGGACACAGAAAGGGCTGAACTCCTCAATGCCTTCTTTGCCTCAGTCTTCTCCGATAAAGAAAACAATGCCCGACCTGAAGAATTTGGAGCAAAGGATTCAGCAGAGGAAACACAGCCCAGAATAACTAAGGAGATAGTACAAGAATACTTGGCTAGTCTAGATGTATTCAAGTCTCCAGGGCCAGATGAACTGCATCCAAGAGTATTAAGAGAACTGGCAGATGTGATTTCAGAACCACTGGCAGTCATCTTTGAGAATTCCTGGAGAACAGGCGAAGTCCCGGCAGACTGGAGGAGGGCAAATGTTGTCCCTATTTTCAAAAAGGGGAAAAGAGAGGACCCAAATAATTACCGCCCAGTCAGTCTGACATCAATACCAGGGAAGATTCTGGAGCAGATCATTAAGCAAACAGTCTGTGAGCACCTAGAAAGGAATGCTGTGATCACCAATAGTCAGCATGGGTTTCTGAAAAATAAGTCATGTCAGACTAACCTGATCTCGTTTTTTGACAGAATTACAAGCCTGGTAGATGAAGGGAACGCAGTGGATGTAGCCTACCTTGATTTCAGCAAGGCATTTGACAAGGTGCCCCATGATATTCTTGTAAAGAAGCTGGTAAAATGCGGTCTTGACTATGCTACCACTCAGTGGATTTGTAACTGGCTGACTGACCGAACCCAAAGGGTGCTCATCAATGGTTCCTCTTCATCCTGGAGAAGAGTGACTAGTGGGGTGCCACAGGGTTCTGTCTTGGGCCCGGTCTTATTCAACATCTTTATCAACGACTTGGATGATGGACTCAAGGGCATCCTGATCAAATTTGCAGATGACACCAAACTGGGAGGGGTGGCTAACACCCCAGAGGACAGGATCACACTTCAAAACGACCTTGACAGATTAGAGAACTGGGCCAAAACAAACAAGATGAATTTTAACAGGGAGAAATGTAAAGTATTGCACTTGGGCAAAAAAAATGAGAGGCACAAATACAAGATGGGTGACACCTGGCTTGAGAGCACTACATGTGAGAAGGATCTAGGAGTCTTGGTTGACCACAAACTAGACATGAGCCAACAGTGTAACGCGGCAGCTAAAAAAGCCAATGCAATTCTGGGCTGCATCAATAGGAGTATAGCATCTAGATCAAGGGAAGTAATAGTGCCACTGCATTCTGCTCTGGTCAGACCTCACCTGGAGTACTGTGTCCAGTTCTGGGCACCACAGTTCATGAAGGACACTGACAAACTGGAACGTGTCCAGAGGAGGGCAACCAAAATGGTCAAAGGCCTGGAAACGATGCCTTATGAGGAACGGCTAAGGGAGCTGGGCATGTTTAGCTTGGAGAAGAGGAGGTTAAGGGGTGATATGATAGCCATGTTCAAATATATAAAAGGATGTCACATAGAGGAGGGAGAAAGGTTGTTTTCTGCTGCTCCAGAGAAGCGGACACGGAGCGATGGATCCAAACTACAAGAAAGAAGATTCCACCTAAACATTAGGAAGAACTTCCTGACAGTAAGAGCTGTTCGACAGTGGAATTTGCTGCCAAGGAGTGTGGTGGAGTCTCCTTCTTTGGAGGTCTTTAAGCAAAGGCTTGACAACCATATGACAGGAGTGCTCTGATGGTGTTTCCTGCTTGGCAGGGGGTTGGACTCGATGGCCCTTGTGGTCTCTTCCAACTCTATGATTCTATGATTCTATGATTCTATGATTCTATGATTCTATGATTCTATATACTGTATACCAAAATCCATATGGTCTAATAGACCTTTCATAAATTTCCAGGATACCCTGTCGAAAGCTTTTTCTGCATCTATAGCCATTAAGACTGCCTTCTTTTCTATTCTTAAGTCTAAATACGCTAATAAGTTTATAATGTTTCTAGTGTTGCTATAAATGTGCCTCCCGGGCAAAAAGCCAGCTTGGTCATTGTGTATCATCATCTGGAAGACTTTTTTTGATCTTTCAGCTAAAATATTTGCATATAATTTATAATCGTTATTTAGAAGTGCGATAGGCCTATAGTTGTTAATAAGTAGATTGTCCGTTCCCTGTTTTGGAATTAATGCAATAAGGCTGTCTTTCCAAGAATCCGGCATGGTTCCGTCTTTGAAGATGCTGTTCATGATACTTCTTAATGGGTCAGACAGTAAGTCCTCAATTTTTTTATAATATATTGCCGGTAGGCCGTCTGGCCCTGGTGGCTTTCCTATCTTTGCTTCCTTAATTGCTCTTTGAATTTCGTACGATGTAATAGGGGCATTCAACAGTTCTTTTTGTTCTTTAGTAAGTTTCGGACGCAGGTGGCGCTGTGGGTAAAACCTCAGTGCCTAGGACTTGCCGATCGCATGGTCGGCGGTTCGAATCCCCGCGGCGGGGTGCGCTCCCGTTGCTCGGTCCCAGCGCCTGCCAACCTAGCAGTTCGAAAGCACCCCCGGGTGCAAGTAGATAAATAGGGACCGCTTACTAGCGGGAAGGTAAATGGCGTTTCCGTGTGCGGCTCTGGCTCACCAGAGTAGCTTCGTCACGCTGGCCACGTGACCCGGAAGTGTCTGTGGACAGCGCTGGCTCCCGGCCTATAGAGTGAGATGAGCGCACAACCCTAGAGTCTGTCAAGACTGGCCCGTACCGGCAGGGGTACCTTTACCTTTTAAGTTTCGGAAGACAGTTCTGTTCTAAATGTTCTTTAACTTCTTCTGTTGTTTCATTTCCTTCCTTATAGATTTCTCTAAAGAATTCGAGAAATCGTTTCTCTATTTCTTTAGGCACTTAACTCTATTTATAAGCCTTTCTGCCTCTCTCTTCTTTAATTGCCATGCTAATAACCAGGCTCAGGTTCTGCTTCAGGCTGTGTCTCTGTTTCAGGCTCCGGCGCTGTATCAAACACTGTTGCAGACTCAGGCTGTGGCACTATGGCTGTAGCTGTGGCTCTGGTTCTGTTTCAGGCTCTGACACTGTATCAAGCACTGTTTCAGGCTCAGGCTCAGGCTCAGGCTCAGGCTCAGGCTCAGGCTCAGGCTCAGGCTCAGGCTCAGGCTCAGGCTCAGGCTCAGGCTCAGGCTCAGGCTCAGGCTCCGGCTTCTGCTCTTTATTAGGCTTTGTCTCAGTCTTTGGCTCTAGCACTTATTCTAGCTCTATTTCAGGTTCGGCATGTGTCTCAGCCTTTGTCTCTGTTTCACGCTGTTTCTCTGTTTCAGGCTCCGACGCTGTTTCAAGCCCTGTATCTGCCTCTGCCTCTGTTTCAGGCTCTGGCACTCTATCAAGCACTGTTTCTGGCTCTGGCTCTCTTTCAGGCTCTGGTTCTGAAGTAGGGTTTTGTTCTGGCTCTGGCTGTGTCTCTGGATCTGGCTGTGTCTCTGCTTCAGGCTCCTATGCCGTATCAAGCACTGTATCAGGCTCTGCCTCTCCCTCTGGCCCTGGCTACGTTTAAGCGTCAGGCTCAGTTTCAGACAGTGTCTCTGTTTCAGGATCCAGCACTCTATCAAGCACCATTTCAGACTGAGGCTGTGGATTTCGGCTGTGGCTGTGGATCTCGGCTGTGGCTCTAGGCTCCGTCTGTGGCTCTGTCTGTGGCTCTGGCTCTCTTTCAGGGTCTGGTTCTGAATGAAGATCTGGTTCTGACTCTGATTCAGGGTCTCATGATGGCTCTTCCTCTGCCTCTGACCCAGCTATGTTTCAGGGTCTGGCTCTCTTTCAGGCTCTGGTTCTGAATTAGGGTTTTGTTCTGGCTCTGGCTGTGTCTCTGGCTCTGGCTCCAGCTCCAGCTCCGGCACTGTATCAAGTACTGTTGCAGACTCAGGCTGTGGCTCTAGGCTGTGGCTGCAGCTATGTTTTGCGCTCCGGCCCTGTATCAAGCCCTATTTCTGGCTCTGGCTCTGGCTCTGGCTCTGGCTCTGGCTCTGGCTCTGGCTCTGGCTCTGGCTCTGGCTCTGGCTCTGGCTTTCTTTCAGCTGTGGCTCTGAATGAGGCTCTGGCTCTGGCTCTGATTCATGGTCTCACTCTGACTCTGATTCAGGGTCTCGCTCTGGCTCTGGCTCTGGCACTCTATCAAGGACTGTTTCAGACTCAGGCTGTGGCTGTGGTTCTGCCTCTGTTTCAGGCTCAGGCTCTGTTTGACGCTATATCTCTGTTTCAGGCTCCGGCACTGTATCAAGTACTGTTGCAGACTCAGGCTGTGGCTCTAGCCTGTGGCTGTGGCTGTTGCTCTGGTTCTGGCTCTGGCTCTTTCTCAGGCTCTGGTTCTGAATGAGCGCTTGGTTCTGGCACTGATTCAGGGTCTCGCTCTGGCTCTGGCTCTGGCTCTGGCACTCTATCAAGGACTGTTTCAGACTTAGGCTGTGGCTCTGGCTCTGGCTCTGTTTCCATTCTTACAATGGAATGTACACAAAACAATAATCCTTTCTATATAAATTTTCCAATACATTCTGAAAACATAATAAATCCTTAATTGTTGTCCACCTCCTTTTAGTTCCTTTATCACTCGAATGCTAGCACGGAGTCAAAACTATTATTGTATTTTTGAACATATCTTGTATAACCATTCCATTTTTCTGTAAATTTTTGCTTTGAGATTCCTCTGAGTTTGCTAGTCAATTGAGCCGTCTCCACCAATTCCTGTAATTTGATTTGCCGATCTGTTATTTGTGGAGCCTCGTGATCTTTCCATCCCTTGGCCACAAGTATACGAGCTGCTGCGGTTGCATACAAGAATACCTCTCTTAGATTTTTTGGGATCTCTTTATCTAAAATACTTCATAGAAATGCCTCCGTTTTTTTCGTAAAAGTTATCCCCATCATCTTTTTTAATTCATCGTATATTCCCCCACCCAAAAAAAAAACTTAATCTTTTCACACGTCCACCACATGTGGCTCATGTCACCGTTATTTCCTCCACATCTCCAACAAGCATTCGCCAAATTTTGATACATTCTTGATCATCTGGAAGGAGTGAGGTACCACCTATGAGCCATTTTCATCATGTTCTCTCTTATATTATAGCTGGCTGTAAATTTCAAATTTACATTCCATAAGTTTCCCCCATCTTTTTGCATAATTGGACAGCCCACATCTTGGGCCCACTTTATCATTGAAGCCTTAACCTCCTCATCCATTACTTCGTAGTCTAAAAGAAGTCTATACATTTTTGCGATTATTTTGGTTTTACTATTCAGCAGTTTTTTTCAAATCTTGAAGGCTCCTTTTCAAAACCCATCTGCTTATCCTGTCTGAACACTTCATTCACCTGGAAGTAATCTAGCCAACTAGAAAAGTGATCTTTTATTTTCTCATAACTTATCAATATTAGTTGACCCTCCTCCTCCCCCCCTTAATATTGTGTTATACGTTATCCAGTTCTCTTTGATGTTGTTGCTTTTTGTAACAGCGATTGCTTCTAGTGGAGAGTTCCATCTTGGGGTTTTCTGTTCCAAATATCTTTTGTATTTTCCCCATACCTTATATGTAGCATTTCTTATTATATGATTTGAAAAACTCCTATGCGTCTTTATTTTCCCATAATAAAGATAGCCATGCCACCCAAAACGGGTGTCATGACCTTCTAGCTCTAAAATATCCCAATTTTTTAATAAATACCAATCTTTCAACCAGAGAAGACATGAGGCTTCGTAATATAGCTTCAAATCCGGTAACCCGTAGCCACCTCTTTCTACAGTATCTGTTAATATCTTATGCTTTACTCTTGGTCTTTTACCCTTCCACAAAAATTTAGAAATTTCTTTTTGCCATCTGTTGATACTGCTGGTCTTTCCTGTAATTGGAATCGTTTGGAATAGAAAGAGTAGCTTCGGTAAAACTATCATTTTAATTACCGAAATACGGCCCAGGAATGATAAATTTAACCTTGTCCATGTCTCCAACTGCGTTTTGATATCTTTCCAACAATTGGTATAATTATCTTCATATAAGTTAAGATTCTTTGGTGTTATCCATAATCCTAAATACTTGATTTTGGGGTAGATTTCAATGTGTATTATTTGTTCTAATTCTGCTTTTTCAGCTGGCGACATATTTTAAACTAATAGTTTTGTCTTGTTGAAATTCATTTTGAACCCCGCAGCTTTACCGTAGCCATATATTATTTCCAACGCCTTTCTTAAACTCTGTTTTGGTTGCTCCGTAGTTATCATTAAATCGTCAGCAAATGCCCTCGTTTTGTAACTTCTATTTCCCAGCATAATCCCTTTTATTTCTTTTTCTTCCCTAATTTGTTTACATAAAACTTCCAATGTTAATATGAAAATTAAGGGGGATAGTGGGCAACCTTGTCTGACCCCTTTACTGATTTCACACTCCTGTGATAAATTTCCATTGATTTTAGATTTTAGCCATTAAGACTGTCTTCTTTTCTATTCTCAAGTCTAAATACGCTAATAAGTTTATAATGTTTCTAGTGTTGCTATAAATGTGCCTCCCGGGCAAAAAGCCAGCTTGGTCATTGTGTATCATCATCTGGAAGACTTTTTTTGATCTTTCGGCACTTTGAACTAGCGAAACACGCCTACAAAACGCAGTCGGACAGGCACAGGAGGGTCGGGGAAGACATCCAGGTGGGGGACTGGGTCTGGTTAGCAGCCCAGGCAGTGCCGGCCAGAACGTTAGCTAAGAAGAAGCTCAGGCACAAGCAACTGGGACTTTACCAGGTTGCGGCACAAATCAATCCAGTGGCCTTCCGGTTGACACTCCCGGAGGGCTCCAGAATGCACCCAGTCTTTCATAGGTCAGTGCTCACTGTTACGAAAAAGGAGCAATGCAGAAGCGAGCTCCAGGTGGCTGGAATGGTAAACAGGAAACTGATGTTATTGGACTGAACCGTGGGAACCAGGGACGGTCTATTCAGTGCACTGAGCACCGGATGTTAGCTCAGAGTGGCACATGACCCTGTACTGGAAGTACATGGGTGGAGTTATTTTCTCTCTCTGCAGTTGGGATGAGAGAGTACAGACATGTTTTCTCTGTACTGCTGGAAAGACAGGAATAAAAGTATGTAGATATATTTCTGTCTGTCTCTTTCCCCTCCCTGGGAGAGGAGGGGGAGGAATGGTGTGTTCTTCTTCACGTTGAGAAGAATCGCCGATTGGAGACCTCCCTTGATCCTGCCGGGAGTCGCTGGCAGGGGAGGTCAACAAGGATTCAAGCCGGGCACCTGGAGGGTGGCCAAATTCCTCAGAGCTTTGCTGGCTCTGCTGGCTTGAATTCGACATCTGGTAGCAGAGCCGATGGATTCTGATCTATGAGAATCAGCATGAGAGGTGAGAGGTCAATGAATCGTTGCCATCCTCTGCACCTAAGGAGATAAAGAAAGCGTCTGCCTGCAGCCAGAAGCTGAAACAGACAGCTGGACACCGAGAGGAGTGTATTTCAAGGCAACGGAGCCCCAAAAGGTATGCTGCATTTCGGGCTAAAGAGAGTGAACGCAGAAAGGTTTAATTCTCTGGTTCACATAAAAGAGCTACGTTTGAAAAAAACAGCTCTGGAAGAAGGGTTGCATACCAGGAATTCTTGTGGTAAGATAAGATTCCCGTCCCGAGAAAGGTTGCTAGGCAACGACCGCCAGTACTTGGAAAGTTACTGAATGGCTGGGAAAGAGCCTGGGAAGTGGAATTGTTTTGAATTCTGCGCAGCTGTGCAAGGATTTTGAAAACAGCCCAAAAGTTTGCCTGCCAGTGAAGCAGTAAACAGCCAAAAGAGGACCTTTGGATTTTACTGGCTTGAGAAAGTGAAAGCTGACCCTTGGATTCAAGAATGAATGCCAGAAAGGGGGGAGCGTTACCTTGTCCACCTCCCCTGAATGCCGTGGTTCTGGGTGAACACAGCCGGCATGCTGCACTGGAAGAAAAGGACAGGGGGAGGGAGGAACGGAGTTCTAATTCCCCCGCAGATGAAGCTACTGGAGAGAAAGCTCTAGCTTTGAACGTTGTCCGATGTTACAATTGTGGACAGGCTGGGCATCTTCAGCGGAACTGTAAGAAGCCACGCCAGCCAAAAGGAGCTAAGGGCCGCTCAGCAAAGCCTGAGGCGTCAGGCAAAGGTCATACCAAGCCTATGGTGAAACCTGGAAAGGCTTTGATGGCGAAAGGAACCACGCCAGATGTTGGCAACTCGTTTGTTATCGACACTGGATGTACCGTTCATATGTCCCCACACAGAGGACTCTTTTCAACGTTTAAGAAGCAAAGCTTCGCTGTGAAACAGGCCAACGGTCAGGAGCTGGAAGCGACCGGCGTAGGGACTGTGTATCTTAAGAGTCTGAACTTGACTATAAACAATGTTTATTTGGTTCCTGAATTGAAGTTCAATCTGCTGAGTGTTTCGCAGATTGCAAAGAAAGGACTGAGACTGTCCTATGATGCTGAGAGCTGCAAGATCTACAAAGATGGAGAGTTATTTCTTTCTGCCAGAGAGAAAGATGGATTATATTTGTTGACTTTTGATCAAAGTGATTACATGGAATGTAGTTCATCTGTGTCTAACCTAGTTTCTCTTGCAGGTGTGAGCAAGAAGAAGACCGGGGTCAACAGAGCATTTCAGCGGGTGTATGCTGATGTGATTGGTCCTCTAGAACCATCTAGGGGCAATGCAAGATTTTATCTTGTGTGTGTGGATCATTTCTCTAACTTTGTCTGGATTTATGTGTTGAGAAAGCCACACGAAGCCTTGGAGAGGTTTCAGGAGTTTTGTGACAAGGTTAAGAGTATGCATGATGCTAACATTGATTGTCTATTCACAGACAAGAAGCAGATTTTTCTTTTACAGGATTTCCAGAGGTTCCTGCAGAAGAAAGGGATAAGACACAAGATTGCTGTTTCAGAGGAAGCGTGGAACAGGGGTGTCTGTGTACGGGTGAACAGAGAATTGCAAAAGGGGATGAATGCGCAATTGCTTAGTTCACATCTGCCACATGAGTTCTGGGCCGAGTCGCTGATGTCGTATTGTTATACGAAGATGAGAGAGGTTTCAAAAGAGTTGGGAAGTTCTCCATTTGAGAAACTGTTCCATAGAAAACCTTCTGTTGCCCATTTCAAGGTTTTTGGGTCTCATGTGAGGACGGAAGCTCCAGGTGGAGTAAAGAATGCCAGAGGCATTTTTGTGGGGTATGAAAAGGGTCTCTACAGAGTAATTTTGTCTGAATCTGGTCAGGTGATTCTCACAAAATTTCTAGAGAGTGCTCCTGAACAGGAGAGAGTGATAGTACACACATTTCCCACAGAGGACGATTCAGATGATGATGTTGACTTTACAGATTACAGTGGTACTGAGAGTGATGACACTGATAGCTCGGAGAGCTCAGTTGTCACAGTCATTGAGAGGAGATCTCACACAATGGATAGGCCTTCACAGGTGAAGGATGAACCACTGTTTACTATTGGAACTAGTTCTCCAAAGAGTCCTGAGACTGGAACAGTGAGCAGAGAGGATCAGCACCTCATACGCAGGTCTGAGAGAGTTACAAAGGGTCAACCACCCAAGAGGTACTCAAAAGAGTTTGCTAACTTAGCTGTTGCATGTGTTGCTGTTGTAAACAACCGAGGACAGGTTGGAGCTGTGTCTAAGTCAGAGACAAAGACACAACAGAGAGTTGCTAGCCAAGGTAATGCAGATGCACTCATTCCTTGGAAGCCAAACAACCAGAGAGGTACACTGGGGAAACCAGTGGCGGGGAGTTCCGAGGGTGGAACTGAAACAACAGGGGAGTGTTATGTGTATAACAACTGTTTGTTTTCTTCTCTGGATCACGCTTTGCTTGCCGCAACACACATTGATTCTTTTGGGGGAGGATGTTACGAAAAAGGAGCAATGCAGAAGCGAGCTCCAGGTGGCTGGAATGGTAAACAGGAAACTGATGTTATTGGACTGAACCGTGGGAACCAGGGACGGTCTATTCAGTGCACTGAGCACCGGATGTTAGCTCAGAGTGGCACATGACCCTGTACTGGAAGTACATGGGTGGAGTTATTTTCTCTCTCTGCAGTTGGGATGAGAGAGTACAGACATGTTTTCTCTGTACTGCTGGAAAGACAGGAATAAAAGTATGTAGATATATTTCTGTCTGTCTCTTTCCCCTCCCTGGGAGAGGAGGGGGAGGAATGGTGTGTTCTTCTTCACGTTGAGAAGAATCGCCGATTGGAGACCTCCCTTGATCCTGCCGGGAGTCGCTGGCAGGGGAGGTCAACAAGGATTCAAGCCGGGCACCTGGAGGGTGGCCAAATTCCTCAGAGCTTCGCTGGCTCTGCTGGCTTGAATTCGACACTCACACCCTACAAGGCACCCCACAGGTTTCAGGCACCAGGGAACGCACCAGACCCACGTAGCAAATCGCCAACAGGGGAAGGGTCCCAGAGGGCGACGACACTCAATGAGGTCACGGAGATTTTGGACTCGAGATGGGGGGAAGAGGGAGTGGAATATCTCCTCGCCAGGGAAGGTACCCCGGCCAGCGCCAACGAGTGGGTACCGTGCTATGCCGTGGAGGAGCACTACCTCAAAGACGAGTTCCATTCAATCTTCCCACACAGACCCATGCCGGCGGAGTATTTCGACGACTGGCTTTTCACACCCACACTTTCAGCCAGTACGTTCCAGGGTTTCTCATCAGCTGAGGAGCCGACGCCAGAAACAAGCTCCCCGGAGGGGTCACTCTCGGGGTTGGTCACAGACCGCTCCTATTGGTGGGACACTCAACCAGAGGTGGGGTGGAGCAGGGAACTGCTGAGGGGGCACACAGCCTCACCCGAGGGACCGGGTGGAGAGGAGGACATGGACGTGTTGGGGGAGGATCCTGGATTTGAGCACGACAGCAGAGAAATGGAAGCAGAGGAAATCGACGTCGACGAACCCATCGCGGGCGGGCCTGATCCCGCTGGCCGGTTGCACACCAGGGGGAGAGAACGGCATCCAGCACTCACACGCACAGCACTGGAGCACCCGGAACCCACACCCGAAGAGGGGGAGGGGGGAAGGGGGGGCTTCGAGGGGGGGATGGATGTCAGGGGCTCAGGAGCAGAAGCACAGGGGAGAGAGGAAATGGAGAGCGAAGGGGAGGAATCCGAGGGGAGCGTAGGGGAGTATGACAGTGACCCGAGAGATTCCATGAGCTTCTCCAGCGAATCAGAAGATTCCCAGAAGGGGGCGCCGATGGTGAGGGCAAGGGGGGTCCCAGGGGGGACGCACCAGAAGCAGGGGGCCAGCGGGGACTCCCAAGGCAGCAGCGGGGGATCAGGACCAGCTCCCCCACCAGAGCGCAGTGGGGGGGGAAGAGTCACATGTGTCAGGGCCAGCCTCTCCTCCAGCAGGGAGAGAAGATGAGTCAGGGCTGACCACGCCCCCATCGGAAAGTGGGGAAACGGAGGGGAGGTCAGTTCCAGCTAGCCTCCCCGAAGGAGGGAGTAGTGACAGCAGTGTAACGGTCAGAAGGAAAGTGGGAGGCTGGGCGCGCGCGCCAAGTTCAAATGTACAGGCGCGCGGGACAGCAGGAAACCCGGATTGGGAGCCAGGTCCTAAAGCCCGACGGAGGGAGGGGGAAGAGTCAGGGGACTCAGCGTCAGAGGAGTCTAGGAAGGGAGAGACCCCGACGGGCAGGCGGACCCAGAGGAGGAAAGAACAAAGGAGGAGGTGGAGCAAGGCTAGAATCTTAAACTGGTGTCAGGGGGGAGGAGATTCAGATGGAGCTTCGGCGGTCTAGAGTTTGAGACGTAGTGCTGCACGCTGCGGCTGTGGAAGTGAAACTGAACTTCAATGAAGACTTTTATACTAAACAACGAAGCAGCGTTGGTCCTTGGTGAGCTGGGACCTCGGGCGGCACTGACAACACCAAACTGGGAGGGGTGGCTAACACCCCAGAGGACAGGATCACACTTCAAAACGACCTTGACAGATTAGAGAACTGGGCCAAAACAAACAAAATGAATTTTAACAGGGAGAAATGTAAAGTACAGTGGTGCCTCGCAAGACGAAATTAATTCGTTCCGCAAGTTTTTTCTTCTTGCGAGTTTTTCGTCTTGCGAAGCACGGTTTCCCATAGGAATGCATTGAAAATCAATCAATGCGTTCCTATGGAAACCGCCTTCAGACCAGGTCGGGGACAATCTGTCCCCCGACCTCTTCTGAAGGCTGGGGGGGGGGACAAGGGCTTTTCTTCCCACCGCCAGCCTTCAGAAGGCTGTTCTGAAGGCTGGCGGTGGGAAGAAAAGCCCTTCTCCCCACCTCCCACCCCTCAAGCTCCGGGGACAGGAGGGCTTTCCTCCCGACTGCCAGCATTTTAAAAGCCCCCAGGACAGCGGAGACTTCTCCGCTGTCCCGGGGGCTTTTAAAATGCTGGCGGGCGGCAGCGAAGCGTTCGCTGCCGCCCGCCAGCATTTTCAGATCGCCGCGGGATAGCAGAGAAGTCTCCGCTGTCCCGGGGGCTTTTAAAATGCTGGCGGGCGGCAGCGAAGCATTCGCTGCTGCCCGCCAGCATTTTCAGATCGCCCCGGGACAGCAGAGAAGTCTCCGCTGTCCCGGGGGCTTTTAAAATGCTGGCGGGCGGCAGCGAAGCATTCGCTGCCGCCTTCCAGCATTTTCAGATCCGAAGGCTGGCGGCGGGAGGAGGTCTCTCCGCCCCACCGGCAGCTTTCGGAGGAGGTTCGAGGACAGTGGGGAAGACGCGCTGCGCTTCCCCGCTGTCCTGGAGATTTCCCTATGGGCTTTCGTCTTGCGAAGGAAGCCCATAGGGAAATTCGTTTTGCGAAGCACCTCCAAAACGGAAAACCCTTTCGTCTAGCGGGTTTTTCGTCTTGCGAGGCGTTCGTCTTGCGGGGCACCACTGTATTGCACTTGGGCAAAAAAAATGAGAGGCACAAATACAAGATGGGTGACACCTGGCTTGAGAGCACTACATGTGAAAAGGATCTAGGAGTCTTGGTTGACCACAAACTAGACATGAGCCAACAGTGTGACGCGGCAGCTAAAAAAGCCAATGCAATTCTGGGCTGCATCAATAGGAGTATAGCATCTAGATCAAGGGAAGTAATAGTGCCACTGTATTCTGCTCTGGTCAGACCTCACTATGGGGCCAAATGGCGTCCGGCACTCTTCTTAGCTGCGTCACTGCTGTCCGTGCCGGTAATAATCTCTTCCAACCTCTTTGGCCCTCTTAGCAGAGTTTACACAGCGGGGAAAGCTGTTGCTTGCGTGGGTAATAACTCAGACTGCAACGCAGGCTTTTCTCTTATCTCCAACAGCCTTTAATGAGTAGAATAACATCGTAAATTCAGCCCGGCGAAATGGCAGGCATCCTCTCCGCTTCTCGGCAAAAGCGAAAGAGAAAAGACACACAGAGAAACACTCCCCTCTGTGAACATAGCCACGCCTCAGAATGTGAGTTCTGGGCACCACAGTTCAAGAAGGACACTGACAAACTGGAACGTGTCCAGAGGAGGGCAACCAAAATGGTCAAAGGCCTGGAAACGATGCCTTATGAGGAACGGCTAAGGGAGCTGGGCATGTTTAGCTTGGAGAAGAGGAGGTTAAGGGGTGATATGATAGCCATGTTCAAATATATAAAAGGATGTCACATAGAGGAGGGAGAAAGGTTGTTTTCTGCTGCTCCAGACAAGCGGACACGGAGCAATGGATCCAAACTACAAGAAAGAAGATTCCACCTAAACATTAGGAAGAACTTCCTGACAGTAAGAGCTGTTCGACAGTGGAATTTGCTGCCAAGGAGTGTGGTGGAGTCTCCTTCTTTGGAGGTCTTTAAGCAAAGGCTTGACAACCATATGTCAGGAGTGCTCTGATGGTGTTTCCTGCTTGGCAGGGGGTTGGACTCGATGGCCCTTGTGGTCTCTTCCAACTCTATGATTCTATGATTCTATGATTCTATGATTCTATATACTGTATACCAAAATCCATATGGTGTAATAGACCTTTCATAAATTTCCAGGATACCCTGTCGAAAGCTTTTTCTGCATCTATAGCCATTAAGACTGCCTTCTTTTCTATTCTTAAGTCTAAATACGCTAATAAGTTTATAATGTTTCTAGTGTTGCTATAAATGTGCCTCCCGGGCAAAAAGCCAGCTTGGTCATTGTGTATCATCATCTGGAAGACTTTTTTTGATCTTTCGGCTAAAATATTTGCATATAATTTATAATCGTTATTTAGAAGCGCGATAGGCCTATAGTTGTTAATAAGTAGATTGTCCGTTCCCTGTTTTGGAATTAATGCAATAAGGCTGTCTTTCCAAGAATCCGGCATGGTTCCGTCTTTGAAGATGTTGTTCATGATACTTCTTAATGGGTCAGACAGTAAGTCCTCAATTTTTTTATAATATATTGCCGGTAGGCCGTCTGGCCCTGGTGGCTTTCCTATCTTTGCTTCCTTAATTGCTCTTTGAATTTCGTACAATGTAATAGGGGCATTCAACAGTTCTTTTTGTTCTTTAGTAAGTTTCGGACGCAGGTGGCGCTGTGGGTAAAACCTCAGTGCCTAGGACTTGCCGATCGCATGGTCGGTGGTTCGAATCCCCGCGGCGGGGTGCGCTCCCATTGCTCTGTCCCAGCGCCTGCCAACCTAGCAGTTCGAAAGCACCCCCGGGTGCAAGTAGATAAATAGGGACCGCTTACTAGCGGGAAGGTAAATGGCTTTTCTGTGTGCGGCTCTGGCTCACCAGAGTAGTTTCGTCACGCTGGCCACGTGACCCGGAAGTGTCTGTGGACAGCGCTGGCTCCCGGCCTATAGAGTGAGATGAGCGCACAACCCTAGAGGCTGTCAAGCCTGGCCCGTACGGGCAGGGGTACCTTTACCTTTACCTTTTAAGGTTCGGAAGACAGTTCTGTTCTAAATGTTCTTTAACTTCTTCTGTTGTTTCATTTCCTTCCTTATAGATTTCTCTAAAGAATTCGAGAAATCGTTTCTCTATTTCTTTAGGGTTGTTTATTATTTTGCCTTCGCACTTAACTCTATTTATAAGACTTTCTGCCTCTCTCTTCTTTAATTGCCATGCTAATAACCAGGCTCAGGTTCTGTTTCAGGCTGTGTCTCTGTTTCAGGCTCCGGCGCTGTATCAAACACTGTTGCAGACTCAGGCTGTGGCACTATGGCTGTAGCTGTGGCTCTGGTTCTGTTTCAGGCTCTGACACTGTATGAAGCACTGTTTCAGGCTCAGGTTCAGGCTCCGGCTCCGGCTTCTGCTTCTTTATTATGCTTTGTCTCAGTCTTTGGCTCTAGCACTTATTCTAGCTCTATTTCAGGGTCGGCCTGTGTCTCAGCCTTTGTCTCTGTTTCACGCTGTTTCTCTGTTTCAGGCTCCGACGCTGTTTCAAGCCCTGTATCTGCCTCTGCCTCTGTTTCAGGCTCTGGCACTCTATCAAGCACTGTTTCTGGCTCTGGCTCTCTTTCAGGCTCTGGTTCTGAAGTAGGGTTTTGTTCTGGCTCTGGCTGTGTCTCTGGATCTGGCTGTGTCTCTGCTTCAGGCTCCTATGCCGTATCAAGCACTGTATCAGGCTCTGCCTCTCCCTCTGGCCCTGGCTACGTTTAAGCGTCAGGCTCAGTTTCAGACAGTGTCTCTGTTTCAGGATCCAGCACTCTATCAAGCACTATTTCAGACTGAGGCTGTGGATCTCGGCTGTGGCTGTGGATCTCGGCTGTGGCTCTAGGCTCCGTCTGTGGCTCTGTCTGTGGCTCTGGCTCTCTTTCAGGGTTTGGTTCTGAATGAAGATCTGGTTCTGACTCTGATTCAGGGTCTCATGATGGCTCTTCCTCTGCCTCTGACCCAGCTATGTTTCAGGGTCTGGCTCTCTTTCAGGCTCTGGTTCTGAATTAGGGTTTTGTTCTGGCTCTGGCTGTGTCTCTAGCTCTGGCTCCAGCTCCGGCACTGTATCAAGTACTGTTGCAGACTCAGGCTGTGGCTCTAGGCTGTGGCTGCAGCTATGTTTTGCGCTCCGGCCCTGTATCAAGCCCTATTTCTGGCTCTGGCTCTGGCTCTGGCTCTGGCTTTCTTTCAGCTGTGGCTCTGAATGAGGCTCTGGCTCTGGCTCTGATTCAGGGTCTCGCTCTGGCTCTGGCTCTGGCACTCTATCAAGGACTGTTTCAGACTCAGGCTGTGGCTGTGGTTCTGCCTCTGTTTCAGGCTCAGGCTCTGTTTGACGCTATGTCTCTGTTTCAGGCTCCGGCACTGTATCAAGTACTGTTGCAGACTCAGGCTGTGGCTCTAGGCTGTGGCTGTGGCTGTTGCTCTGGTTCTGGCTCTGGCTCTTACTCAGGCTCTGGTTCTGAATGAGGGCTTGGTTCTGGCACTGATTCAGGGTCTCGCTCTGGCTCTGGCTCTGGCTCTGGCACTCTATCAAGGACTGTTTCAGACTTAGGCTGTGGCTGTGGCTCTGGCTCTGTTTCCATTCTTACAATGGAATGTACACAAAACAATAATCCTTTCTATATAAATTTTCCAATACATTCTGAAAACATAATAAATCCTTAATTGTTGTCCACCTCCTTTTAGTTCCTTTATCACTCGAATGCTAGCACGGAGTCAAAACTATTATTGTATTTTTGAACATATCTTGTATAACCATTCCATTTTTCTGCAAATTTTTGCTTTGAGATTCCTCTGAGTTTGCTAGTCAATTGAGCTGTCTCCACCAATTCCTGTAATTTGATTTGCCAATCTGTTATTTTTGGAGCCTCGTGATCTTTCCATCCCTTGGCCACAAGTATACGAGCTGCTGCGGTTGCATACAAGAATACCTCTCTTAGATTTTTTGGGATCTCTTTATCTAAAATACTTCATAGAAATGCCTCCGTTTTTTTCGTAAAAGTTATCCCCATCATCTTTTTTAATTCATCGTATATTCCCCCCCCCCAAAAAAAATCTTAATCTTTTCACACGTCCACCACATGTGGCTCATGTCACCGTTATTTCCTCCACATCTTCAACAAGCATTCGCCAAATTTTTATACATTCTTGATCATCTGGAAGGAGTGAGGTACCACCTATGAGCCATTTTCATCATGTTCTCTCTTATATTATAGCTGGCTGTTATTTCAAACTTACATTCCATCAGTTTTCCCCATCTTTTAGCATAATTGGATGGCCCACATCTTGGGCCCAATTTATCATTGAAGCCTTAACCTCCTCATCCATTACTTCGTAGTCTAAAAGAAGTCTATACATTTTTGCGATTATTTTGGTTTTACTATTCAGCAGTTTTTTTCAAATCTTGAAGGCTCCTTTTCAAAACCCATCTGCTTATCCTGTCTGAACACTTCATTCACCTGGAAGTAATCTAGCCAACTAGAAAAGTGATCTTTTATTTTCTCATAACTTATCAATATTAGTTGACCCTCCTCCTCCCCCCTTAATATTGTGTTATACGTTATCCTGTTCTCTTTGATGTTGTTGCTTTTTTTAACAGCGATTGCTTCTAGTGGAGAGTTCCATCTTGGGGTTTTCTGTTCCAAATATCTTTTGTATTTTCCCCATACCTTATATATAGCATTTCTTATTATATGATTTGAAAAACTCCTATGCGTCTTTATTTTCCCATAATAAAGATAGCCATGCCACCCAAAACGGGTGTCATGACCTTCTAGCTCTAAAATATCCCATTTTTTTGTTTTTTTGTTAGTGCCATCGCCTAATGGCCATCGCTCCGGAGGGAATCAGCCCAGCAGGGGTTGGGTCCTGCCGCGGCGACGACGTGGGGACCCTCATAAACTACAGGCGTTGAAGCCTGTGGACCTGGTGACTCGGCGGGCACCCATTGCGCCCCCCCGAACCGCAAAGGAGCCTTTTTAAAGGCTCCGGAACGGGGGACGGAGAGTGGCGTGGTGCTGTGAGTCGACTGCTTCTCCTGCTGAGTGAAGCCGCATGCCATGGACGGAGAGCACTAACTTCTTTCTTTGAACATTTGGACTAAAAGTAACAACCCGTGAGTAATACGGAAATTGGACTTAAAAGGGAAATTTTCTTTGGGAATTAGGCACGATTGGGTGAGGTGTTAAAAGGAGGTCCGCCCACCCGTCTTGTAAACATCGTAAAGCAAGGATTTTATTACTAAGGTTGTGAGAATACCTTTCTTCTTTGTGGAGGAAAGCAATTAACTTTGTGGAGAAAAGCAATTAACGTTGGGGCAATTTAAGTGATTGTGCTGGAGGATAAGAGCAAAGATTGGAAACGGAATTCACCCCCCCCCCCAAGACCCGGGAGCGATCGATGGGAGAGCCTGCGGAAGAGAAATAAAGACTTTGACAGCTTTCAAACTAGCTGTCAAAGTTGGGAAAAAAGGAGAACTTTGTTTTTGCTATCTTTGCTGCTTATTTTTGTTACAATTTGGTAATAAATTGTTAAAAATAAAGAGAAAAGACTAATTTGACTTTTGGGTTGGAACTGGAAGATAACAAGAAACTAGAATCCCTCTAGAGGGGATTTAAGACATTACAAAAATGGCTGTAAGTGCAAAAATACTGGCTGAACTGGAGAGGTCTTTTCTTCTCTTGGGAGAGTTACAGAAACAGACTGATGTTTTGACTAATAACGTCACAATACTGAAGGGAACTGTGATGGGATGGTGAGCTGCTTGTGCGTAAAGTCCTAGTCCCTCAGAGTTTGGCTAAGTCCACAAACCTCTGTCTGTGACGGAGCTCCTTAAGCATGGCTCCATCAGTCGCTCGTAGAATCGGACAGTGGGTGTTTACGGAACTTCTTCCAGCATAAAAGTTCCTTAACGGAAACGCGTCTTCTGGACTCTCGGCGTGACAGTTTCCGGCGAGGAGTAGGTGTCCCTATGGGAGGTCCTGAAACCTCCCCACTATTTTCGCTGGAAGTGTCTCTGAGCCCTCCCTCCGACTCACTTTCCCTTGGAACTCCTCCTCCTCTCCCCCTGCTGGTTCCCTCCTCAGCTGAATAGTCTCTCTCAGCCTCTGTGAGCCCTTTCACCTCCTGCTTCTCCGATGGCAGTTCCCTGACATCCACCTCCCCTCCAGGGCCCCCTTCACCCCCTCCCCTCCCCTCCTCTGCGGGAGCCGAGGGAGCAAAACCCCTGAAAGAACCTCCCTCATCTTCCGAAGTCTCGAACACTTCCCTCCACCGGTTGCTGTTTCCGGTTTCTAAGTACTCCTCCTCATCGGAGTCTGTTCCTTCTTCCAACTCCGATTCCCTGAATCCTTCCAGTTCCTCCTCATCGTCGGTGGTGCCAAAGTACTCCCTCCGGAACCTCGCTACTGGCTGAGGTTTCCTGGGGAACCTTTGGTGGAACGTTTCGATCAAGATCTCGTCACTGACCTCCTCTGCCGTCACCCAGGTGTTTTCCGACTCCGGTTCCCCTTCCCACGTGACCAAATACTCCACCTGATTACCCTTCCACCTGGAGTCGATGATCTCCGCCACATGGTTGCTGCTTTCCCTTTCTTCTAAGACTGGCCCCCGTGTGGAGACCCCTTCACCTTCCCCCCTATATGGTGACAGTAATGACCTGTGGAATACTGGGTGCAGTTTCATGTGGTTCGGTAACCGGAGTCTGAAAGCCACTGGGTTGACCTGTTGAATGACCTCAAATGGTCCCAATCTTTTGGGTCTCAATTTCTTGCAACCCCCCTTGAACGGCAACCCTTGGGTTGACAGCCAGACCTGACTCCCCACCCTGATGGTTTCACCTTCCCTTCTGCTCTTGTCTGCCTGCCTCTTATATTCTTCTTTGGCCCTTTCTAAGTTGAGTTGGAGTTGACGATGGATCACTTCCATTTCTTCTACAAAATGTTCGGCGGCCGGGACACTCCATCTCTCCCCTCCTCCCCCTGGAAACGCCCTGGGGTGGCACCCATAATTAGCCAAAAAGGGGCTCATCCCGGTGGACACATTCTCCGCATTATTGTAGGCAAATTCCGCTAGCGCCAACTTTTCGACCCAATCGTTCTCTCTGTCATTGACATAACACCTCAGGTATTGTTGGAGGATACCGTTTGCTCTCTCCGCCTGCCCATTGGTCTCAGGGTGCCTGGCAGTCGAAAAATTGACCTCTACGTGCAGTAAGCTCATAAGTTTCCTCCAGAACCTGGACGTGAACTGTTTCCCTCTGTCGGAGACCACCCTCAAGGGGGCGCCATGCAGCCTAAAAATATGTTCTACAAACAATTTCGCTGTCTCTTCCGCCGTGACTGCATGTGAGCAAGCTACAAAGTGACCCATCTTAGTTAACAGGTCTACTACGACCAGTATGGCGGTTTTCCCCTGGGATTTAGGCAGATCAGTCATAAAATCTATCGATACCGCCTCCCACGGTCGTTCTGGTGTGGGTAACGGTTCTAATAACCCCACCGGCGCCCGCCTTTCTCCTTTGGCTCTCTGGCATTGGTCACACCCTCTTACATACTCCCGTACATCCTCCCTCACCTTGGGCCACCAAAATTCCCTGGTCACCAACCACATGGTCTTGTGTTGCCCAAAATGCCCCGCTGTGGGGTTGTCGTGCAGCTGTTTGAGTACTCTCCCCCTCAATTCCCCTTCGGGTATATATAGTGCCCCTTTGTAATACAATGCCCCGTTTCTTTCTTCAAAACCTCCGGGGTCTTCTCCCTCTCTCCTTAAACCTCTGAGCTTATTCTGGGCGTATTCATCATTTACCGTTCCCTCTACCAGTTCCCTTTGCCCCACCCAGGCCGCCCCACACACCCAGCGGTCCTCTGGGATGATATGTCTCTCTTCAGGCGCTCCCTCCCCCTCCAAATATTCAGGTTTGCGTGAGAGAGCGTCCGCTCTGATGTTTTCTGGACCTGGCACATAGCAAATTTCAAAATGGAATTTGGAGAACTCCTGGGCCCACCTCACTTGTCGTTGGTTGAGCACTCGTGCCGTTCTCCAATACTCCAAATTCTTGTGGTCCGTACACACTTGCACCTTATGCTGTGCGCCAATTAGTAAATGTCTCCATCTCCGGAACGCTTCGTGAATGGCGAGTAGTTCTCGGTCATATACGGTGTAGTTCCTCTCGGATTTGTTCAGCTTACGCGAAAAGAAGGCACACAGTCTCCACTCCGACTTATTCTTCCCCGGCTGAAGCAGCACCGCCCCCACCGCCCGGTCTGAGGCATCAGTTTCCACTCTCATTGGTTTTTGTAAATCCACATGCAGGAGCTGTTCTTCCGAAGCGAATGCCCTTTTCAATTCCTCAAATGCTTGCTCCGCCTCCGCCGTCCAAACGAATTTCTTCTTGCTGCTGAGACAGTCCGTGATGGGAGCCGTTAAGTGGGCAAAGTTCTTGATGAACTTACGGTAAAAGTTCCCAAACCCTAAGAACCTTTGCACATCCTTTTTCGTTTTCGGTGTCTTCCATTCCAGCACCGCCTGGACCTTGCCTGGATCCATGGCTAATCCCTTGTCTGATAAGCGGTACCCCAGGAATTCCACCTCCTTGGTGTGAAACTGACACTTCTCCACCTTCACCCACAGCTGGTTTGCTTGCAGTTGGCTCAGCACTTCCCTGACATCCTTTACATGCTGCTCCTCATTCTCTGAATATATCAACACGTCATCGAGGAAGGCCACGCAATTCTTGTAGAGCAGAGGTCCCAGGACGTGGTTCATGAACGATTGAAAACATGCTGAGCCTCCTTGTAATCCGAATGGCATAACGAGATATTCAAAAGCCCCCAAAGGGGTGAACATGGTGGTTTTCCATTCATCCCCCTTCCTTATCCGTATCAGGTTGTATGCCCCCCTCAGGTCCAGTTTCGTGAATATCTTTCCCTTCCTCACCCTGGTCAAAATGTCATCAATTCTGGGCATGGGGAAAGCCACTGGTTCTGACACTGCATTTAGGGCTCTAAAGTCCACTACAAGTCTCGGTTTATCCGTGTTTTTCTTGTCCACAAAAAACACTGGGCTGCCCCCCACCGCTCTGGACTCTCTGATGAAACCTCTCTTCAGGTTTTTATCAATAAACTCCCTTAACTCCTGCATTTCCCTGTCTGACATGGCGTACAGCTTGCCCACGGGGAGCTGGGCTCCAGGGACCAGGTTGATTTGGCAGTCAAAGGCTCTATGCGGTGGTAGTTTATCTGCTTCCCTTTCGCTGAAGACCTTGCTCAGGTCAGCGTATTGTTTGGGCACCTTCCCTTTGTCCGTCACTTCCGTCCCTGCTAGAAAGGCTTTTGCCCCTTCCGGCACCTTTCCCTCTCTGCAGTGTTCCAGGCAATGTGCTGACCCAAAGGAGACCACTCTCTGATGCCAGCCCACTAGCGGATCATGCAACGCTAGCCAGCTCATTCCCAAAATAACGGGAGCCCCTCCCAGGGTGGCCACATTGAACGCTATCCTTTCGGTGTGCCTGGCCACCCTCATAACCATTGGGACGGTCTGTAGGCTAACTTCTCCTCCCAACAGCTCCCTCCCATCGATCGTGGTCACCTGCAGGGGGTTACTTAAAGGGAGTATCTGTATCTGGTGTTCAGCTGCAAACTCCTTACTCATAAAATTACAGGAGCTGCCTGAGTCCAATAGCGCCTTTGTCTTTAGTGGGTGTCCGTTTGCCAGCTCTAGCAACACCTCTATCACTAGGGCTGGTCTTGGAGGTTCCGGCGTGGGCACTTTTACTGCTCCTTGGCCTGGCTGCTGTGCCCTGACGGTGGCAGCCAGGCGTTGGCTTTTACTGGCTCCTGGACTCCCTCCTCCTTCCCCCCAACAGCTGCCGCCATCCCTTGCCATTCCTTTCTTTGCGGGCAGACTCTGGCAAAGTGACCTGGCTGCTGGCAGAGATAACATTTCTTGGTGCTCTTCCCCTCCTTCTTCCGCCCTTCACTGGGATTTGAAACTGCGCGCGCGCGCGCTGTTCCAATTTCCATCGGCTCTCCTGGCGGGAAATTTGGCTCCGGAATCTCTGGAATGCGGAAATCCCTCCAACGCTCTCCTTTCCCTTCCCGCTTCTCCAAGGCTCTCGCCTCCTGGCGCACTCCAATGGTCAGCGCTGATTTGGTCAGCTGGTCCATAGACTCCGCCCTGGGCGCCCGGGAAAGTTCGTCTTTCACCGCCGAAGAAAGCCCCTCTTCAAAAAGCATTTGAATGGGTTCCGCCGATAGGTCCCACCCCAATTTATGTATCAGCATTGTAAACTCAGTCCAGTACTCACGAACCGATCGGCTCCCCTGTTTACAAGCCATCAACTGTCTGCGCACCAGTCCCTGCTCAATCTCGCTGGAAAACATCAAATCCATGGCGCGAAAAAACTTCCTCGTGTCCTTCAGCATTTCACTATTCCCTGCCATCAGGGGTCTAACCCAGTCTCTCGCCCCCCCTTCGAGATGGCCAACCACAAACGCCACTCGCGATGCCTCGTCGGGAAAGTCATCAAACTGCAGCTCGAGAGCATACTGCATCTCTGTCCTAAAGGCTTGATAGTTCCTGGGGTCCCCCCCAAACTTCTGCACCAATCCTGGCATCTTTCTTGCTAGTGGGGCGCCTTTTGCCTTTTCTGCATCCTGCGCCCTCCTTTCCTCTAGCCTCGCCGTTTGCAGCGCTAGCTGGACTTCCAACACCCTGTACCTTTCTTCCAGGCTTGGACCCTCTCCAGCTCCTCCTGCTCCCCCGGTTCCGGCTGGGTTGCTCATGATGCCTCTCTGCACAAGCTGCTTTCAGGGACTGTCCGATTGCTGTGATGGGATGGTGAGCTGCTTGTGCGTAAAGTCCTAGTCCCTCAGAGTTTGGCTAAGTCCACAAACCTCTGTCTGTGACGGAGCTCCTTAAGCATGGCTCCATCAGTCGCTCGTAGAATCGGACAGTGGGCGTTTACGGAACTTCTTCCAGCATAAAAGTTCCTTAACGGAAACGCGTCTTCTGGACTCTCGGCGTGACAGTTTCCGGCGAGGAGTAGGTGTCCCTATGGGAGGTCCTGAAACCTCCCCACTATTTTCGCTGGAAGTGTCTCTGAGCCCTCCCTCCGACTCACTTTCCCTTGGAACTCCTCCTCCTCTCCCCCTGCTGGTTCCCTCCTCAGCTGAATAGTCTCTCTCAGCCTCTGTGAGCCCTTTCACCTCCTGCTTCTCCGATGGCAGTTCCCTGACAGGAACAGTAAACAAAGTTGCTGAGCCTGGGAGGGACTTGACTCAAGTTTTTGCAGATGAACAAGAAAGTCTTGCAGTTGACCTTAAAATTTCAGCAGCCGAACAAGAAAAGAAATTTGAGAAATCTGAGAATATGATGAAAGAGGAACAGGATGATTTGAAGGAAAAAGAAGGAGGAGCTACAATGCCACAGATGGTTGAGGAGAGCCAGAGGCCGGCCAAGATGGATATAAAGGAAAATAAGATCAGGATGATGAAAATTTGGTTTGAATTGAAGAATGGAAAATGGAGAGATCTCCCTATGTGGAGATCTGAAGATATATGGAATACAAACCTGGTTAAAGTGGAAATTGGAGCTTTTGGGACATTTGGACTTAAGAGAAGTAAGAAACAAGATTTTGGCTCCACTTTTAAATATGGAGGCCTGGCTGGAAGAAACATGGACATTATTGGGACAGAGCTTCTTTGAGATTTGGTGTTAAATATAAAGGACTATCAAAAAAAACCGGCAGAGAGGAGCTGAGAGAGAATTGAGAGCCTCGGATGTGAGGTCGCCAGGCTGATTGCAGATGGACTGATGGACTTTTTGTTGGGGTTCGAAACCGGGAAAAGGGGGTGGTGGGGTCCTGGGAATCCGAAGGGTGTATAACTATATATTGTTTTAATTAATTTGGTTTTGTCATTATCATAAAAATGGGGATTTTAGGGAAGGGAATTGGGGCCGACCTTAGAAAAAGACTTTTAAGAATAAGTATTGACGTATAAAGATTGAGGTTCTTAAGTTAAAGTTGGTTAATTAAATTGATGGGGTGAACTTAGAAAAAGATTTTTAAGAATAAGTATTGATGTACAAAGACTGAGGTTTATAAGTTAAAATTGGATAACTAAAATGAATTAGAGAAAATATGATAAAGTTTGGGGACAAGAACTTGCTGAGCTAAAATTGGAACTGGAATACAAGAAGGGGAGGTGTGGGGAAGTCAAGGAAATTGGTCATTGACAGTAAGAGGTGAACTTTAAGTGTTTTTAATTGTTGTTTTTCTTTTATATTTTTTTATGGTTTTCTTTTTATTTTTTGAAAATTTCAATAAATATTTAAATAAAAAAAAACTAAAATATCCCAATTTTTTAATAAATACCAATCTTTCAACCAGAGAAGACATGAGGCTTCGTAATATAGCTTCAAATCCGGTAACCCGTAGCCACCTCTTTCTACAGTATCTATTAATATCTTATGCTTTACTCTTGGTCTTTTACCCTTCCACAAAAATTTAGAAATTTCTTTTTGCCATCTGTTGATACTGCTGGTCTTTCCTGTAATTGGAATCGTTTAGAATAAAAAGACTAGCTTCGGTAAAACTATCATTTTAATTACCGAAATACAGCCCAGGAATGATAAATTTAACCTTGTCCATGTCTCCAACTGTCTTTTGATATCTTTCCAACAATTGGTATAATTATCTTCATATAAGTTAAGATTCTTTGGTGTTATCCATAATCCTAAATACTTGATTTTGGGGTAGATTTCAATGTGTATTATTTGTTCTAATTTTGCTTTTTCAGCTGGCGACATATTTTTAACTAATAGTTTTGTCTTGTTGAAATTCATTTTGAACCCCGCAACTTTACCGTAGCCATATATTATTTCCAACGCCTTTCTTAAACTCTGTTTTGGTTGCTCCGTAGTTATAATTAAATCGTCAGCAAATGCCCTCGTTTTGTAACTTCTATTTCCCAGCATAATCCCTTTTATTTCTTTTTCTTCCCTAGTTTGTTTACATAAAACTTCCAATGTTAATATGAAAATTAAGGGGGATAGTGGGCAACCTTGTCTGACCCCTTTACTGATTTCACACTCCTGTGATAAATTTCCATTGATTATGATTTTAGCTTTTTGTTTTGATTATATTGCTTCAATCCCTTTTATATACTGTATACCAAAATCCATATGGTGTAATAGACCTTTCATAAATTTCCAGGATACCCTGTCGAAAGCTTTTTCTGCATCTATAGCCATTAAGACTGCCTTCTTTTCTATTCTTAAGTCTAAATACGCTAATAAGTTTATAATGTTTCTAGTGTTGCTATAAATGTGCCTCCCGGGCAAAAAGCCAGCTTGGTCATTGTGTATCATCATCTGGAAGACTTTTTTTGATCTTTCGGCTAAAATATTTGCATATAATTTATAATCGTTATTTAGAAGCGCGATAGGCCTATAGTTGTTAATAAGTAGATTGTCCGTTCCCTGTTTTGGAATTAATGCAATAAGGCTGTCTTTCCAAGAATCCGGCATGGTTCCGTCTTTGAAGATGTTGTTCATGATACTTCTTAATGGGTCAGACAGTTAGTCCTCAATTTTTTTATAATATATTGCCGGTAGGCCGTCTGGCCCTGGTGGCTTTCCTATCTTTGCTTCCTTAATTGCTCTTTGAATTTCGTACGATGTAATAGGGGCATTCAACAGTTCTTTTTGTTCTTTAGTAAGTTTCGGACGCAGGTGGCGCTGTGGGTAAAACCTCAGTGCCTAGGACTTGCCGATCGCATGGTCGGTGGTTCGAATCCCCGCGGCGGGGTGCGCTCCCATTGCTCTGTCCCAGCGCCTGCCAACCTAGCAGTTCGAAAGCACCCCCGGGTGCAAGTAGATAAATAGGGACCGCTTACTAGCGGGAAGGTAAATGGCTTTTCTGTGTGCGGCTCTGGCTCACCAGAGTAGTTTCGTCACGCTGGCCACGTGACCCGGAAGTGTCTGCGGACAGCGCTGGCTCCCGGCCTATAGAGTGAGATGAGCGCACAACCCTAGAGGCTGTCAAGCCTGGCCCGTACGGGCAGGGGTACCTTTACCTTTACCTTTTAAGGTTCGGAAGACAGTTCTGTTCTAAATGTTCTTTAACTTCTTCTGTTGTTTCATTTCCTTCCTTATAGATTTCTCTAAAGAATTCGAGAAATCGTTTCTCTATTTCTTTAGGGTTGTTTATTATTTTGCCTTCGCACTTAACTCTATTTATAAGACTTTCTGCCTCTCTCTTCTTTAATTGCCATGCTAATAACCAGGCTCAGGTTCTGTTTCAGGCTGTGTCTCTGTTTCAGGCTCCGGCGCTGTATCAAACACTGTTGCAGACTCAGGCTGTGGCACTATGGCTGTAGCTGTGGCTCTGGTTCTGTTTCAGGCTCTGACACTGTATGAAGCACTGTTTCAGGCTCAGGTTCAGGCTCCGGCTCCGGCTTCTGCTTCTTTATTATGCTTTGTCTCAGTCTTTGGCTCTAGCACTTATTCTAGCTCTATTTCAGGTTCGGCCTGTGTCTCAGCCTTTGTCTCTGTTTCACGCTGTTTCTCTGTTTCAGGCTCCGACGCTGTTTCAAGCCCTGTATCTGCCTCTGCCTCTGTTTCAGGCTCTGGCACTCTATCAAGCACTGTTTCTGGCTCTGGCTCTCTTTCAGGCTCTGGTTCTGAAGTAGGGTTTTGTTCTGGCTCTGGCTGTGTCTCTGGATCTGGCTGTGTCTCTGCTTCAGGCTCCTATGCCGTATCAAGCACTGTATCAGGCTCTGCCTCTCCCTCTGGCCCTGGCTACGTTTAAGCGTCAGGCTCAGTTTCAGACAGTGTCTCTGTTTCAGGATCCAGCACTCTATCAAGCACTATTTCAGACTCAGGCTGTGGATCTCGGCTGTGGCTGTGGATCTCGGCTGTGGCTCTAGGCTCCGTCTGTGGCTCTGTCTGTGGCTCTGGCTCTCTTTCAGGGTCTGGTTCTGAATGAAGATCTGGTTCTGACTCTGATTCAGGGTCTCATGATGGCTCTTCCTCTGCCTCTGACCCAGCTATGTTTCAGGGTCTGGCTCTCTTTCAGGCTCTGGTTCTGAATTAGGGTTTTGTTCTGGCTCTGGCTATGTCTCTGGCTCTGGCTCCAGCTCCGGCACTGTATCAAGTACTGTTGCAGACTCAGGCTGTGGCTCTAGGCTGTGGCTGCAGCTATGTTTTGCGCTCCGGCCCTGTATCAAGCCCTATTTCTGGCTCTGGCTCTGGCTCTGGCTCTGGCTCTGGCCATCATACAAAAAGTATAACTGATCTTGGAAATAAAGTGAATTCCAATGCAGAAGCAATTGGGAAATTATTGGAGGAATCATCTACTACACGACAGATAGCTGAGGAAGCTAAAGAAATTGCAACGGCCGCTGAGGAAAAGTTTCCACCGGTGTTTAAGAAACTAGATGAGCATGATTTGGCACTTTCTATGCAGGATATGCAACGGAAGGAGAGGAACTTAAGGATCAGACTTGTGCCGGAAAAGGAAGGAGACAACTTGGTGGACTTTTTGACAAAAGAATTTTTTGACTTTTGGAAGCAGGAGCTGGACAAGGAAGAATTTAAGATAGAGAGCGCATTCAGACTGGGAACAAGGCAGAGGAAGAACAGACCCAGAGACTGTTTAATAACTTTGAGATCAAAGGAGGAGAGAGATAAAATATTGAACCTGCACTACCAAACAACCCTTCAAATTGAAGACTTCCACATTGAGATTTTTAAAGATATTCCCAAAAATATTTTAGATGCAAGAGGTCTTTACAAGGACTTGGTGATACTGCTGAAAAGGAACTACATACCATTCAGGTGGGAGTTTCCTCAAGGCCTGTCTTTTAAATACAAGGGGAAGAAAAGAAGAATAAAGACAGTGAGTGATAAAGACAAGTTTTTAGGAGAACACGAAGAAGACCTACAGAAGGAGGTGTTTCCGGGACAAGGGCATCCTTCAAGCAAGGGACCACTAGACACGGATACGGAATCACCGACAAAAGAGGAACAACAATTAGGAGCTGTAGGAGGAAAGAGCAAATAGCTCCATCATGGCTCTGCAACTTCTAACCTGGAATTGTAATGGACTAAATATCCCCAGAAAAAGGAAAAATATATTTCATGCGTTAAGGAAAGACCAACTGGACTTGATTTGTTTACAAGAGACGCACGTGACAAGAGCACATAGAAAATTATTGATAAATAAAAGATTGGGACAAGAATTTATATCTTCAGACAGAGTAAAAAAGAGAGGAGTGGTGATCTATGCAAAGGAAAGATTGCAACCGAAACTAATTTTTAAAGATGACCAAGGAAGATACTTGGCAATTGAAATTCAATCTCAAGGAGAAAAGTTTTTGATAGTGGGAATCTATGCACCAAATGAGGGGAAAGCTGAGTTTTTTAAGAAGTTGCATGAGACTTTGATGGACTACATGGATTACAACTTAATTATGATGGGAGATATGAATGGAGTAGTTTCAACAAATATGGACAAATCACAAAGACAGGTAGTCACAAAAGACGGAAGACTACCAAAAACTTTTTTTGAAATGATTGACAATATGGACTTGATTGACATTTGGAGAACAAAACACCCATTAGAAAGAGAGGGAACCTTCTTTTCTGAAGCCAAAATGACATGGACAAGGATTGACCAAATCTGGGTGACTAGCGGTTTGGCATCAAATATAAAGAAAGTGGAAATCTGCCCAAAAACTTTCTCCGACCATAACGCAGTAAAGATGGTGATGAAGCAAACAACAACTGGTTCCTTCAGATGGAGAATGAACGACACCTTATTTGGAGATGAGGAGATCTGTAAGAGGGCCCAAAAAACTTTGAAAGATTATTTTGAAATTAACTTGAGGACTAAAGTAGAAAAAAGAATAATATGGGACGCAAGTAAAGCCGTGATGAGAGGATTTTTGATACAACAAAATACACTAAAGAAAAGAAGTCAAAATGAGAGGAAAGAGAAAATCTTGGAAAAGATAAAAGAAGGGGAAAGGAAACTAAGATCGAAACCAAAATCGCAAGAGATTTTAAGAGAAATTAAATTATACCAAACACAGTTTATGGAATTGATGAATCAAGAAGTAGAATGGAAAATTAAACAAATGAGACAAAAGACTTTTGAATCTGCAGATAAATGTGGCAAGTTACTGGCTTGGCAAATAAAGAAGAGACAAAAACTCAACACGGTAACAAACTTAGAAGTGGATGGAAAGAACATATTTAACCCAGTGGAGATTAGGAACTGTTTTCAGAGCTACTTTAGACAATTGTATACACAAGGGCCGCAGAAAGAAATGGATATACAACAATTCCTCGAGAGAAAAATGGGCTGAAAAAGATCTCTCAGGAAAGTAAGATAATTTTGAATCAGGAAATATCAGCACAAGAAATAGAAGGTGCCATTCAAAGTATGACGTTGGGCAAATCTCCCGGACCGGACGGGCTGACTTCCAAATATTACAAAGTTTTGAAGGAAGGGTTATTACAACCCCTGAAGGAAGTCTGTAATGAGATTATGGAGGGGAGAGGGGCACCTGACACGTGGAGGGAGGCTTACATTACACTTATACCAAAGACAGAGACTGAAAAGACCCAACTCAAGAACTACCGACCCATCTCGCTATTAAATGTGGATTATAAAATCTTTGCTGATATTTTAGCAAAGAGACTGAAAAGAGTTTTGATGGAGGAGATTCATGGGGACCAAGCGGGCTTTCTCCCGAAAAGGCACTTGTCGGACAACGTAAGGAATATAATTGACATTTTGGAAAAGTTGGAAGTGAATATAAACACTAAGGCAGTGTTGATATTTGTGGATGCCGAGAAAGCCTTTGACAATATATCTTGGAGTTTTATGCTGAAGAACCTCCGGGGGATGGGGGTAGGCCAAGGGTTTGAAAATGGTATAGGTGCAATATATTCTGAACAGAAAGCAAAATTAATTGTAAATAATGTGGTTACAGAAGAGTTCAAGATTGAAAAAGGGACACGTCAGGGGTGCCCTATCTCCCCACTACTTTTTATATCGGTCCTGGAGGTTTTGCTAAATAAGATTAGGAAGGACCAGTTGGTTAAAGGGGTTTATAAATTGAGAGCATTTGCAGATGACCTGGTACTTACATTACAAGAGCCAGAAGCTAGCACAAAAAGAGTTTTGGAAATAATTCAAGAGTTTGGTCAAGTGGCAGGATTTAAATTGAATAAGTTAAAGACTAAGGTATTGGAGAAAAATCTAACACAGTTTGAAAAAGAAAGGTTTCAGAATGTGACAGGGTTGACTGTGGTTAAAAAAGTGAAATATTTGGGGATAAATATGACAGCTAAGAATGTGAATTTATTTAAAGATAATTATGAAAAAACTTGGATAGAAGTGAAAAAAGATTTGGAGATTTGGTCAAATTTGAAGCTTTCCTTGTTAGGTCGAATTGCAGTTATAAAAATGAATGTATTGCCAAGAATGTTGTTTCTGTTCCAAGCATTGCAAATAATGGATAAGACGGATTGTTTCAAGAAGTGGCAAAAAGATATATCTAAATTTGTCTGGCAGGGCAAGAAGCCCAGAATAAAGTTTAAGATATTAACGGATGCAAAGGAAAGAGGGGGATTTGCCCTGCCAGACTTTAAATTGTACTATGAAGCGGCAGCTTTCTGCTGGCTAAGAGATTGGCTACTTCTTGAAAATACAGATATCTTGGACTTAGAAGGTTTTAATAATATCTTTGGGTGGCATGCATATTTGTGGTATGACAAGGTTAAAGCACACAAAGGTTTCAAAAACCATATTGTCAGAAAAGCACTATTAAATGTCTGGACTAGATATAAAGATTTGTTGGAAAACAAAACCCCAAGGTGGCTGTCGCCAATGGAAGCTAAGGCAGTTAAAAAGTTAAATATGGAGTCTAAATGGCCAAGATATTGGGAAATTTTGGGAAAGGAAGGGGACAGGCTGAGATTGCAGAGTTTTGAGAAACTAAAAGGGAAAGTGAGAGATTGGTTGCACTATCATCAAATAAAATGGACAGTAAAATTGGCTTCCAGGTGGAAAAATCAAAATTGGAGACTGAACTGTTAGAATCCAGCACTAGAAATTTGTCAAAATGTACAACTTGCTGCTGAAATGGAATACACAGGAGGAAACGGTTAAATCAAGTATGATTAAATGGGCTCAGGACATTGGTCATAACATTATGTTTGCTGACTGGGAGAAGTTGTGGACCACCGGGATGAAATTTACGGCATGTAATGCCTTAAGAGAAAATATTATGAAAATGATCTATAGGTGGTACATAACCCCAGTCAAGCTTGCAAAGATTTACCATTTGCCTGACAATAAATGTTGGAAATGTAAGGAAAAGGAAGGCACATTCTTTCACCTCTGGTGGACGTGCCCGAAGATTAAGGCATTCTGGGAAATGATTTATAATGAACTGAAAAAGGTATTTAAATATACCTTCCCTAAGAAACCAGAGGCCTTTCTCTTGGGTATTGTCGGCCAAGGGGTGTTAAAGACGGATATAACTTTTTTTATGTATGCTACAACAGCAGCAAGAATACTTATTGCGAAGTACTGGAAGACACAAGAGCTACCCACTCTGGAAGAATGGCAGATGAAGGTGATTGACTACATGGGTCTGGCAGAAATGACGAGCAGAATCCGAAACCAGGGAAGAGAAGCAGCGGAAGAAGAATGGAAAAAATTTAAGGACTATTTAAAGAAATATTATAAAATTAATGAAAGCTAGAATGATGTTGGACTAGAAAATAAATGGTTACTATTAGTAATGGTTAAGATAAGGAGAATAAGGAAGACTAAACTAAATTAAAATAAGGGAAGATTTGCTGAATAATTGATTAGAAATTGGAATACAGAAAGGGGAAGCACGAGGAAGTCGGAGAAGAAAGGTATAAGAAATTAAGATCTGAAATTGTACTTGTTTTTGTTTTTGTTTGTGTATTTGTTGTGTTTGTTGTATTGTATTGTTATGTTTTTGTGGCTATAAAAAATTCTTTAATAAAAATCATATTAAAAAAAAACCTCTATTTATAAGCCTTTCTGCCTCTCTCTTCTTTAATTGCCATGCTAATAACCAGGCTCAGGTTCTGTTTCAGGCTGTGTCTCTGTTTCAGGCTCCGGCGCTGTATCAAACACTGTTGCAGACTCAGGCTGTGGCACTATGGCTGTAGCTGTGGCTCTGGTTCTGTTTCAGGCTCTGACACTGTATCAAGCACTGTTTCAGGCTCAGGCTCAGGCTCCGGCTCCGGCTCCGGCTCCGGCTTCTGCTCTTTATTAGGCTTTGTCTCAGTCTTTGGCTCTAGCACTTATTCTAGCTCTATTTCAGGGTCGGCCTGTGTCTCAGCCTTTGTCTCTGTTTCATGCTGTTTCTCTGTTTCAGGCTCCGACGCTGTTTCAAGCCCTGTATCTGCCTCTGCCTCTGTTTCAGGCTCTGGCACTCTATCAAGCACTGTTTCTGGCTCTGGCTCTCTTTCAGGCTCTGGTTCTGAAGTAGGGTTCTGTTCTGGCTCTGGCTGTGTCTCTGGATCTGGCTGTGTCTCTGCTTCAGGCTCCTATGCCGTATCAAGCACTGTATCAGGCTCTGCCTCTCCCTCTGCCCCTGGCTACATTTAAGCGTCAGGCTCAGTTTCAGACAGTGTCTCTGTTTCAGGATCCAGCACTCTATCAAGCACTATTTCAGACTCAGGCTGTGGATCTCGGCTGTGGCTCTAGGCTCCATCTGTGGCTCTGTCTGTGGCTCTGGCTCTCTTTCAGGGTCTGGTTCTGAATGAAGATCTGGTTCTGACTCTGATTCAGGGTCTCATGATGGCTCTTCCTCTGCCTCTGACCCAGCTATGTTTCAGGGTCTGGCTCTCTTTCAGGCTCTGGTTCTGAATTAGGGTTTTGTTCTGGCTCTGGCTGTGTCTCTGGCTCTGGCTCTGGCTCCAGCTCCGGCACTGTATCAAGTACTGTTGCAGACTCAGGCTGTGGCTCTAGGCTGTGGCTGCAGCTATGTTTTGCGCTCCGGCCCTGTATCAAGCCCTATTTCTGGCTCTGGCTCTGGCTCTGGCTCTGGCTCTGGCTCTGGCTCTGGCTCTGGCTCTGGCTTTCTTTCAGCTGTGGCTCTGAATGAGGCTCTGGCTCTGGCACTGATTCATGGTCTCAATCTGACTCTGATTCAGGGTCTCGCTCTGGCTCTGGCTCTGGCACTCTATCAAGGACTGTTTCAGACTCAGACTGTGGCTGTGGTTCTGCCTCTGTTTCAGGCTCAGGCTCTGTTTGACGCTATGTCTCTGTTTCAGGCTCCGGCACTGTATCAAGTACTGTTGCAGACTCAGGCTGTGGCTCTAGGCTGTGGCTGTGGCTGTTGCTCTGGTTCTGGCTCTGGCTCTTTCTCAGGCTCTGGTTCTGAATGAGGGCTTGGTTCTGGCACTGATTCAGGGTCTCGCTCTGGCTCTGGCTCTGGCTCTGGCACTCTATCAAGGACTGTTTCAGACTTAGGCTGTGGCTGTGGCTCTGGCTCTGTTTCCATTCTTACAATGGAATGTACACAAAACAATAATCCTTTCTATATAAATTTTCCAATACATTCTGAAAACATAATAAATCCTTAATTGTTGTCCACCTCCTTTTAGTTCCTTTATCACTCGAATGCTAGCACGGAGTCAAAACTATTATTGTATTTTTGAACATATCTTGTATAACCATTCCATTTTTCTGCAAATTTTTGCTTTGAGATTCCTCTGAGTTTGCTAGTCAATTGAGCCGTCTCCACCAATTCCTGTAATTTGATTTGCCAATCTGTTATTTTTGGAGCCTCGTGATCTTTCCATCCCTTGGCCACAAGTATACGAGCTGCTGCGGTTGCATACAAGAATACCTCTCTTAGATTTTTTGGGATCTCTTTATCTAAAATACTTCATAGAAATGCCTCCGTTTTTTTCGTAAAAGTTATCCCCATCATCTTTTTTAATTCATCGTATATTCCCCCCCCCAAAAAAAAATCTTAATCTTTTCACACGTCCACCACATGTGGCTCATGTCACCGTTATTTCCTCCACATCTCCAACAAGCATTCGCCAAATTTTGATACATTCTTGATCATCTGGAAGGAGTGAGGTACCACCTATGAGCCATTTTCATGATGTTCTCTCTTATATTATAGCTGGCTGTAAATTTCAAATTTACATTCCATCAGTTTCCCCCATCTTTTAGCATAATTGGACGGCCCACATCTTGGGCCCACTTTATCATTGAAGCCTTAACCTCCTCATCCATTACTTCGTAGTCTAAAAGAAGTCTATACATTTTTGCGATTATTTTGGTTTTACTATTCAGCAGTTTTTTTCAAATCTTGAAGGCTCCTTTTCAAAACCCATCTGCTTATCCTGTCTGAACACTTCATTCACCTGGAAGTAATCTAGCCAACTAGAAAAGTGATCTTTTATTTTCTCATAACTTATCAATATTAGTTGACCCTCCTCCTCCCCCCCTTAATATTGTGTTATACGTTATCTGGTTCTCTTTGATGTTGTTGCTTTTTTTAACAGCGATTGCTTCTAGTGGAGAGTTCCATCTTGGGGTTTTCTGTTCCAAATATCTTTTGTATTTTCCCCATACCTTATATGTAGCATTTCTTATTATATGATTTGAAAAACTCCTATGCGTCTTTATTTTCCCATAATAAAGATAGCCATGCCACCCAAAACGGGTGTCATGACCTTCTAGCTCTAAAATATCCCAATTTTTTAATAAGTACCAATCTTTCAACCAGAGAAGACATGAGGCTTCGTAATATAGCTTCAAATCCGGTAACCCGTAGCCACCTCTTTCTACAGTATCTATTAATATCTTATGCTTTACTCTTGGTCTTTTACCCTTCCACAAAAATTTAGAAATTTCTTTTTGCCACCTGTTGATACTGCTGGTCTTTCCTGTAATTGGAATCGTTTGGAATAGAAAGAGTAGCTTCGGTAAAACTGTCATTTTAATTACCGAAATACGGCCCAGGAATGATAAATTTAACCTTGTCCATGTCTCCAACTGTCTTTTGATATCTTTCCAACAATTGGTATAATTATCTTCATATAAGTTAAGATTCTTTGGTGTTATCCATAATCCTAAATACTTGATTTTGGGGTAGATTTCAATGTGTATTATTTGTTCTAATTCTGCTTTTTCAGCTGGCGACATATTTTTAACTAATAGTTTTGTCTTGTTGAAATTCATTTTGAACCCCGCAACTTTACCGTAGCCATATATTATTTCCAACGCCTTTCTTAAACTCTGTTTTGGTTGCTCCGTAGTTATAATTAAATCGTCAGCAAATGCCCTCGTTTTGTAACTTCTATTTCCCAGCATAATCCCTTTTATTTCTTTTTCTTCCCTAATTTGTTTACATAAAACTTCCAATGTTAATATGAAAATTAAGGGGGATAGTGGGCAACCTTGTCTGACCCCTTTACTGATTTCACACTCCTGTGATAAATTTCCATTGATTATGATTTTAGCTTTTTGTTTTGATTATATTGCTTCAATCCCTTTTATATACTGAATGAACAGAATGAAGCACAGAATGAACTCAGGCTTGCTAGAGAGGTTAAAAGCAACAAAAAAGGCTTTTATGGGTATGTTCGTAGCAAAAGGAAGAACAAAGAAACAGTGGGGTCACTCAGAGAAGAAGATGGTGAAATGCAAACAGGGGACACAGAAAGGGCGGAACTCCTCAATGCCTTCTTTGCCTCAGTCTTCTCCGATAAAGAAAACAATGCCCGACCTGAAGAATTTGGAGCAAAGGATTCAGCAGAGGAAACACAGCCCAGAATAACTAAGGAGATAGTACAAGAATACTTGGCTAGTTTAGATGTATTCAAGTCTCCAGGTCCAGATGAACTGCATCCAAGAGTATTAAGAGAACTGGCAGATGTGATTTCAGAACCACTGGCAGTCATCTTTGAGAATTCCTGGAGAACAGGCGAAGTCCCGGCAGACTGGAGGAGGGCAAATGTTGTCCCTATTTTCAAAAAGGGGAAAAGAGAGGACCCAAATAATTACCGCCCAGTCAGTCTGACATCAATACCAGGGAAGATTCTGGAGCAGATCATTAAGCAAACAGTCTGTGAGCACCTAGAAAGGAATGCTGTGATCACCAATAGTCAGCATGGATTTCTGAAAAATAAGTCATGTCAGACTAACCTGATCTCGTTTTTTGACAGAATTACAAGCCTGGTAGATGAAGGGAACGCAGTGGATGTAGCCTACCTTGATTTCAGCAAAGCATTTGACAAGGTGCCCCATGATATTCTTGTAAAGAAGCTGGTAAAATGCGGTCTTGACTATGCTACCACTCAGTGGATTTGTAACTGGCTGACTGACCGAACCCAAAGGGTGCTCATCAATGGTTCCTCTTCATCCTGGAGAAGAGTGACTAGTGGGGTGCCACAGGGTTCTGTCTTGGGCCCGGTCTTATTCAACATCTTTATCAACGACTTGGATGATGGACTCAAGGGCATCCTGATCAAAGTTGCAGATGACACCAAACTGGGAGGGGTGGCTAATACCCCAGAGGACAGGATCACACTTCAAAACGACCTTGACAGATTAGAGAACTGGGCCAAAACAAACAAGATGAATTTTAACAGGGAGAAATGTAAAGTATTGCACTTGGGCAAAAAAAATGAGAGGCACAAATACAAGATGGGTGACACCTGGCTTGAGAGCACTACATGTGAGAAGGATCTAGGAGTCTTGGTTGACCACAAACTAGACATGAGCCAACAGTGTGACGCGGCAGCTAAAAAAGCCAATGCAATTCTGGGCTGCATCAATAGGAGTATAGCATCTAGATCAAGGGAAGTAATAGTGCCACTGTATTCTGCTCTGGTCAGACCTCACCTGGAGTACTGTGTCCAGTTCTGGGCACCACAGTTCAAGAAGGACACTGAGAAACTGGAACGTGTCCAGAGGAGGGCAACCAAAATGGTCAAAGGCCTGGAAACGATGCCTTATGAGGAACGGCTAAGGGAGCTGGGCATGTTTAGCTTGGAGAAGAGGAGGTTAAGGGGTGATATGATAGCCATGTTCAAATATATAAAAGGATGTCACATAGAGGAGGGAGAAAGGTTGTTTTCTGCTGCTCCAGAGAAGCGGACACGGAGCAATGGATCCAAACTACAAGAAAGAAGATTCCACCTAAACATTAGGAAGAACTTCCTGACAGTAAGAGCTGTTCGACAGTGGAATTTGCTGCCAAGGAGTGTGTTGGAGTCTCCTTCTTTGGAGGTCTTTAAGCAAAGGCTTGACAACCATATGTCAGGAGTGCTCTGATGGTGTTTCCTGCTTGGCAGGGGGTTGGACTCGATGGCCCTTGTGGTCTCTTCCAACTCTATGATTCTATGATTCTATGATTCTATGATTCTATGATTCTATATACTGTATACCAAAATCCATATGGTGTAATAGACCTTTCATAAATTTCCAGGATACCCTGTCGAAAGCTTTTTCTGCATCTATAGCCATTAAGACTGCCTTCTTTTCTATTCTTAAGTCTAAATACGCTAATAAGTTTATAATGTTTCTAGTGTTGCTATAAATGTGCCTCCCGGGCAAAAAGCCAGCTTGGTCATTGTGTATCATCATCTGGAAGACTTTTTTTGATCTTTCGGCTAAAATATTTGCATATAATTTATAATCGTTATTTAGAAGTGCGATAGGCCTATAGTTGTTAATAAGTAGATTGTCCGTTCCCTGTTTTGGAATTAATGCAATAAGGCTGTCTTTCCAAGAATCCGGCATGGTTCCGTCTTTGAAGATGTTTTTCATGATACTTCTTAATGGGTCAGACAGTAAGTCCTCAATTTTTTAATAATATATTGCCGGTAGGCCGTCTGGCCCTGGTGGCTTTCCTATCTTTGCTTCCTTAATTGCTCTTTGAATTTCGTACGATGTAATAGGGGCATTCAACAGTTCTTTTTGTTCTTTAGTAAGTTTCGGACGCAGGTGGCGCTGTGGGTAAAACCTCAGTGCCTAGGACTTGCCGATCGCATGGTCGGTGGTTCGAATCCCCGCGGCGGGGTGCGCTCCCGTTGCTCGGTCCCAGCGCCTGCCAACCTAGCAGTTCGAAAGCACCCCCGGGTGCAAGTAGATAAATAGGGACCGCTTACTAGCGGGAAGGTAAATGGCGTTTCCGTGTGCGGCTCTGGCTCACCAGAGTAGCTTCGTCACGCTGGCCACGTGACCCGGAAGTGTCTGTGGACAGCGCTGGCTCCCGGCCTATAGAGTGAGATGAGCGCACAACCCTAGAGTCTGTCAAGACTGGCCCGTACCGGCAGGGGTACCTTTACCTTTTAAGTTTCGGAAGACAGTTCTGTTCTAAATGTTCTTTAACTTCTTCTGTTGTTTCATTTCCTTCCTTATAGATTTCTCTAAAGAATTCGAGAAATCGTTTCTCTATTTCTTTAGGGTTGTTTATTATTTTGCCTTCGCACTTAACTCTATTTATAAGCCTTTCTGCCTCTCTCTTCTTTAATTGCCATGCTAATAACCAGGCTCAGGTTCTGTTTCAGGCTGTGTCTCTGTTTCAGGCTCTGGCGCTGTATCAAACACTGTTGCAGACTCAGGCTGTGGCACTATGGCTGTAGCTGTGGCTCTGGTTCTGTTTCAGGCTCTGACACTGTATCAAGCACTGTTTCAGGCTCAGGCTCAGGCTCAGGCTCAGGCTCAGGCTCAGGCTCAGGCTCAGGCTCAGGCTCCGGCTCCGGCTCCGGCTCCGGCTCCGGCTCCGGCTCCGGCTCCGGCTCCGGCTTCTGCACTTTATTAGGCTTTGTCTCAGTCTTTGGCTCTAGCACTTATTCTAGCTCTATTTCAGGGTCGGCCTGTGTCTCAGCCTTTGTCTCTGTTTCACGCTGTTTCTCTGTTTCAGGCTCCGACGCTGTTTCAAGCCCTGTATCTGCCTCTGCCTCTGTTTCAGGCTCTGGCACTCTATCAAGCACTGTTTCTGGCTCTGGCTCTCTTTCAGGCTCTGGTTCTGAAGTAGGGTTTTGTTCTGGCTCTGGCTGTGTCTCTGCTTCAGGCTCCTATGCCGTATCAAGCACTGTATCAGGCTCTGCCTCTCCCTCTGCCCCTGGCTACGTTTAAGCGTCAGGCTCAGTTTCAGACAGTGTCTCTGTTTCAGGATCCAGCACTCTATCAAGCACCATTTCAGACTGAGGCTGTGGATTTTGGCTGTGGCTGTGGATCTCGGCTGTGGCTCTAGGCTCCGTCTGTGGCTCTGTCTGTGGCTCTGGCTCTCTTTCAGGGTCTGGTTCTGAATGAAGATCTGGTTCTGACTCTGATTCAGGGTCTCATGATGGCTCTTCCTCTGCCTCTGACCCAGCTATGTTTCAGGGTCTGGCTCTCTTTCAGGCTCTGGTTCTGAATTAGGGTTTTGTTCTGGCTCTGGCTCCAGCTCCGGCACTGTATCAAGTACTGTTGCAGACTCAGGCTGTGGCTCTAGGCTGTGGCTGCAGCTATGTTTTGCGCTCCGGCCCTGTATCAAGCCCTATTTCTGGCTCTGGCTCTGGCTCTGGCTCTGGCTCTGGCTCTGGCTCTGGCTCTGGCTCTGGCTCTGGCTCTGGCTTTCTTTCAGCTGTGGCTCTGAATGAGGCTCTGGCTCTGGCTCTGATTCATGGTCTCACTCTGACTCTGATTCAGGGTCTCGCTCTGGCTCTGGCTCTGGCACTCTATCAAGGACTGTTTCAGACTCAGGCTGTGGCTTTGGTTCTGCCTCTGTTTCAGGCTCAGGCTCTGTTTGACGCTATGTCTCTGTTTCAGGCTCCGGCACTGTATCAAGTACTGTTGCAGACTCAGGCTGTGGCTCTAGGCTGTGGCTGTGGCTGTTGCTCTGGTTCTGGCTCTGGCTCTTTCTCAGGCTCTGGTTCTGAATGAGGGCTTGGTTCTGGCACTGATTCAGGGTCTCGCTCTGGCTCTGGCTCTGGCTCTGGCACTCTATCAAGGACTGTTTCAGACTTAGGCTGTGGCTGTGGCTCTGGCTCTGTTTCCATTCTTACAATGGAATGTACACAAAACAATAATCCTTTCTATATAAATTTTCCAATACATTCTGAAAACATAATAAATCCTTAATTGTTGTCCACCTCCTTTTAGTTCCTTTATCACTCGAATGCTAGCACGGAGTCAAAACTATTATTGTATTTTTGAACATATCTTGTATAACCATTCCATTTTTCTGCAAATTTTTGCTTTGAGATTCCTCTGAGTTTGCTAGTCAATTGAGCCGTCTCCACCAATTCCTGTAATTTGATTTGCCAATCTGTTATTTTTGGAGCCTCGTGATCTTTCCATCCCTTGGCCACAAGTATACGAGCTGCTGCGGTTGCATACAAGAATACCTCTCTTAGATTTTTTGGGATCTCTTTATCTAAAATACTTCATAGAAATGCCTCCGTTTTTTTCGTAAAAGTTATCCCCATCATCTTTTTTAATTCATCGTATATTCCCCCCCCCCCAAAAAAAAAATCTTAATCTTTTCACACGTCCACCACATGTGGCTCATGTCACCGTTATTTCCTCCACATCTCCAACAAGCATTCGCCAAATTTTGATACATTCTTGATCATCTGGAAGGAGTGAGGTACCACCTATGAGCCATTTTCATGATGTTCTCTCTTATATTATAGCTGGCTGTAAATTTCAAATTTACATTCCATCAGTTTCCCCCATCTTTTAGCATAATTGGACGGCCCACATCTTGGGCCCACTTTATCATTGAAGCCTTAACCTCCTCATCCATTACTTCGTAGTCTAAAAGAAGTCTATACATTTTTGCGATTATTTTGGTTTTACTATTCAGCAGTTTTTTTCAAATCTTGAAGGCTCCTTTTCAAAACCCATCTGCTTATCCTGTCTGAACACTTCATTCACCTGGAAGTAATCTAGCCAACTAGAAAAGTGATCTTTTATTTTCTCATAATTTATCAATATTAGTTGACCCTCCTCCTCCCCCCTTAATATTGTGTTATACGTTATCCTGTTCTCTTTGATGTTGTTGCTTTTTTTAACAGCGATTGCTTCTAGTGGAGAGTTCCATCTTGGGGTTTTCTGTTCCAAATATCTTTTGTATTTTCCCCATACCTTATATATAGCATTTCTTATTATATGATTTGAAAAACTCCTATGCGTCTTTATTTTCCCATAATAAAGATAGCCATGCCACCCAAAACGGGTGTCATGACCTTCTAGCTCTAAAATATCCCAATTTATTTTTTTTTTGTTAGTGCCATCGCCTAATGGCGGATTCCCTCCGAGCTCCGGAGGGAATCAGCCCAGCAGGGGTTGGGTCCTGCCGCGGCGGCGACGCGGGGACCCTCATAAACTACAGGCGTTGAAGCCTGTGGACCTGGTGACTCGGCGGGCACCATTTGCGCCCCCCCGAACCGCAAAGGAGCCTTTTTATTTTATTTTTTTAAATAAATGTTTATTAAGGTTTTACAAAACAAAAGATTCATCATTTCAAAATGTATCATTTCCATACATAAAGTTCATATAAAAAACAAATACAACAGAAAAAAAAGAAAAATAGGAAAAAAGAAAAAAGAAAAACCCACTTTCTTAAATTTATAAAGTTCCATACCCCTCTGTCTTGACCTCCTCACATCCCCCTTTTTTGTGTTCCTCTTTATTCCAATCAAATTCAGCAAGTTCAAAACCTTATTTAAACCATACTTAATTTTATATTCTTCTAGTTATTATGTCCCGATTTTTCATTATTTTAGTCCATACCTCATCTTATATACTATGACATAATAATGTTCTGTTCATAACCCCCTATCCTTTTTAACATTCTTCTTTTTATTCCCATTTAACCAAATCACACAAACCCTGTTACCTTCACTTCCCACATCATATTAACACTCAAAGATTTTACAGTATTTTTGTAAATAGTCCTTAAACTTTTTCCAATCCTGTTCAATCAAATCTTCTCCCTGATCACGGATTCTGCCAGTCATTTCAGCCATCTCCATGTAGTCAATCACTTGCATCTGCCATTCCTCCACGGTGGGTAGATCTTTTGTCTTCCAGTACTTGGCAAGAAGTATTCTTGCTGCTGTTGTTGCATACATAAAAAATGTTCTATCTTTCTTTGGCACCCATTGGCCAACTATGCCCAAAAGAAAGGCCTCTGGTTTCTTAGGAAAGGTAAGTTTAAATACCTTCTTGAGTTCGTTATATATCATTTCCCAGTAAGCCTTGACCCTTGGGCACGTCCACCAAAGGTGAAAGAATGTTCCCTCAGCTTCTTTACATTTCCAACACTTGTTGTCAGGCAGGTGATAAATTTTTGCAAGCTTAACTGGGGTCATGTACCACCTGTAAATCATTTTCATAATATTCTCCTTTAAGGCAATGCATGCCGTAAACTTCATACCGGTGGTCCACAACTGCTCCCAGTCAGCAAACATAATGTTATGACCTATATCCTGCGCCCATTTAATCATTGCTGATTTAACCGTTTCATCCTGCGTATTCCATTTCAACAGCAAGTTATACATCTTTGACAAAATCTTAGTTTTTGGTTCTAACAGTTCTGTTTCCAATTTTGATTTCTCCACCTGGAAGCCAATTTTTTTGTCCAAATTGTAGGCCTCTCTTATTTGATAATAATGAAGCCAATCTCGCACTTTGTCTTTTAATTTCTCAAAACTCTGCAGTTTCAATCTGTCACCTTCTTGTTCCAAAATTTCCCAATATTTTGGCCATTTGGCCTCCATATTGAGCTTTTTCTGAGACTTAGCTTCCATAGGTGACAACCACCTCGGGGTTTTGCTTTCCAGCAAATCTTTATATCTTGTCCAGACATTGAACAGAGATTTCCTGACAATATGGTTTTTAAATGCCTTATGAGCTTTAACCTTGTCGTACCACAGATATGCATGCCACCCAAAAACATTATTGAAACCTTCTAAATCCAAAATGTCCGTGTTCTCAAGAAGCAGCCAGTCTTTTAACCAGCAGAATGCTGCTGATTCATAGTACAATTTAAGGTCTGGCAGGGCAAATCCACCTCTTTCTTTTACATCAGTTAAAATTTTAAACTTTATTCTGGGTTTCTTGCCCTGCCAGACAAATCTAGAAATATCTCTCTGCCACTTCTTGAAACAATCCATCTTGTCCAAAATTTGCAAAGATTGAAACAGAAATAACATTTTTGGCAAAACATTCATCTTTATAGCTGCGATTCGACCCAACAAGGAAAGCTTCAAATTAGACCAAATTTCTAAGTCTTTTTTAACTTCTGACCAACATTTCTCATAGTTCTCTTTAAATAAGTTCAAATTTTTCGCAGTCATATTAATCCCTAGGTATTTCACTTTCTTAACCACAGTTAAACCTGTTTCATTCTGAAACCTGTCCTTTTCCATTGGAGTTAAATTCTTCTCTAATACTTTAGTTTTTGACTTATTTAATCTAAATCCTGCCACATGACCAAATTCTTTAATCAATTCCAAAGCTCTTTTCATACTAGATTCCGGCTCCTGTAGAGTTAAAACCAAATCATCTGCAAAAGCTTTCAATTTATATTGTTTGGCTCCGACCTGTATTCCTTTAATAGACCGGTCCCCTCTAATCATGTTCAGCAGCACCTCCAGGACCGAGATAAATAATAATGGAGAGATAGGGCAACCCTGACGTGTTCCTTTTTCTATCATAAAATCTTCAGTCACCACATTGTTTACAATCAATTTTGCTTTTTGTTCTGAATAAATTGCTCCTATACCATTTTCGAACCCCTGTCCCACTCCCATCCCTTTCAAATTTTTCTTCATAAAACTCCAAGAGATATTATCAAAGGCTTTCTCCGCATCAATAAAAACTAACACAGCTTTCGTATTAATATTCGTTTGCAACAACTCCAATATGTCAATTATATTCCTTGTGTTATCAGATAAGTGTCTGCTTGGAAGAAAGCCTGCCTGGTCCTTGTGTATTACTTCCGCTAACACTTTTTTAAGTCTATTAGCTAGAATATCTGCAAAAATTTTGTAATCCACATTCAGAAGGGAGATGGGACGGTAGTTCTTTAGTTGTGTCTTTTCAGCTTCTGTCTTGGGTATCAATGTGATGAATGCTTCTTTCCACGATTCAGGCGCCTTTTTCCCTTCCAAAATCTCATTACACACCTCCTTTAATGGTTGAATTAAAAAGTCTTTCAGAGTCCTATAATATTTGGAGGTTAGTCCGTCCGGTCCTGGAGATTTGCCCAATTGCATGTTCTGAATGGCACCTTCAATTTCTTGTTCTGTAATTTGATGATTCAATATTAATTTATTTTCTGGAGATATTTTTTGTAATCCATTGGTTCTTAAGAATTGGTCTATTTCAGTTTCTTTCTGCGGCCCTTGCGTGTAAAGTTGTTTGAAATATCTCTGGAAACACCTTCTAATCTCCTCCGGGTTCTGTATATTTTTCCCATCAATCTCAAGATTTGTAATCGTATTTAAGTTCTGTCTTTTTTTCAACTGCCACGCCAATAATTTCCCACATTTATTGGCTGACTCAAAAGTCTTTTGTCTCATTTGTTTAATTTTCCATTCTACTTCCTCATTAATCAGTTTCATATATTGCACCTGATATAACTTAATTTCTCTTAGGATCTCTTTTGAGTTTGGTTTAGCTCTCAACTTCTTCTCCCCTTGTTTTATTTTCTCCAAAATTTCCCCTTTTTTCTCATTTTGAGATCTCTTTTTTATTGCATTCTGTTGAATCAAGAACCCTCTCATAACCGCTTTGCTTGCGTCCCAGATTGTTCTTTTTTCAACCGTGGTTCTCATATTTATTTCAAAATAGTCTTTCAAAGTCTTTTGGGCCTTCCTTACAATGTCTTGGTTTCTTAATAAGGTGTCATTCATCCTCCATCTAAAGGAACCGATGAGTGTTAGTTTCATTTCCATCTTTACCGCATTATGGTCGGAGCAGGTTTTTGGGCAGATTTCCACCTTTTTTATCTTAGGTGCCAGGCCTCTAGTTGTCCAAATTTGGTCGATCCTTGTCCATGTCATTTTGGCTTCAGAAAAGAACGTTCCTTCTCTACCTAGGGGGTTTTTGGTCCTCCAAATGTCAATCAAGTCCATATTGTCAGTCAGTTCAAAAAAAGTTTTTGGTAGTCTGCCCTCTTTCGTTACAGTCTGTCTTTGTGCTTTGTCCATATTCGTAGATACCACTCCATTCATGTCTCCCATCATAATAATGTTGTTATAGTCCATAAAGTCCATCAATGTCTCATGCAATTTCTTGTAAAACTCCGATTTCCCCTCATTTGGTGCATAAATTCCTAAAATCAAAAATTTCTCTCCTTGTGTTTGAATTTCAATTGCCAAGATTCTTCCCTGTTCGTCTTTAAAAAGAAACTTTGGTGATAGGCTTTCTTTTGCGTAAATTGCCACTCCTCTGTTTTTAACCTTGTCTGATGAAATAAATTCTTGGCCTAGTTTTTTGTTAATTAACACTTTTCTGTGCAGCCTAATCACATGTGTTTCCTGCAAGCAGATTATGTCCAATTGTTCCTTTTTTAATAAATGAAAGACTTTCCTCCTCTTTTCAGGGGAATTCAAACCATGAATATTCCAGCTTAATAATTGCAGAGACATATCGAAATAGTACTATTTTCCTCCTGTTGCTCCCAAAAGTGGCATCTCTTTCTCAGGATCTTTCAATCCCCCAGGTGTAGGTGTTGGGCTTGATGATCCAGGTCCTAAGTCGCTTGGCTCTTCAATCCCTTTCTGAAGGTCTTCTCCGTAGTCCTTCAAAAATTTGTCCTTGTCTTCCACCGATTTAATTCTAACCTTTTTCCCTCTGAAGGTAAAGGATATCCCCTGGGGGAATTCCCATCTGAAGATAATCCTGTTGCTCCTCAGTAGTTGCACCAGATCACCGTAGTTCACTCTGAGCTCCAACAGATGTTTCGGAATATCCTTATAAATTTCCAACCTTGAATCTTGGATCTCTAAAGGCGTCTTAAAGTGCGCACTCAGAATCTTATCTCTTTCTTCCTTCGTTCTAAGGGAGATCAGACAGTCTCTCGACTTAATCTTCCTCCCTCCCTTTCCCAATCTGAATGCACTTACAATTTTAAAGTCCTTTTCTTCTTCCAGAGACCAAAATTCTGTGAATTCTTTTGTGAGGTACTCAATTAGATTTTCCTTATCAATTTCCGGTACAGATCTGATTCTCAGATTATTTTCCTTATTTTTCAATTCGATCATAGACAGCAGTGCCTGATGTTCCCCTATCTGTTTGCGCATAGGTTTGATTTCTCCTTGAACTTCTTCAACTTTCTGCTTTGCCTCCTCAGCTATTTTACGATTTGCAGTAGTATCTTCCACAAGCTTTCCAATGGTTTGTGCATTTAAATTTACTTGTTGGGTCAAGTTGTTGATACTTGCAGTATTTTGGTCTATCTTAGCTGACTGGTCAATCACTTGTTTGCTTAAACCTTCCAATTTTTCCAAAATTTTGTTTAGCACTGCAGTAAAGTCCCCTCCTGAGGCCATTCCTTCCGGCCTAGGTTGTTCTATATCTTCCACTTGTGCCACAGGAATCGTGGGAACAGATGATCTGCGTAGCTGAGAAGTTAAAGTAGTTTGCACTGTTTTTGCTTTAGCTGATCTTGTCCTTCCACTCATACCCCTTCTTATCTATGCGTCAAGGTCAGTCTCACAGTCTGTCTTTCTCATGGAAATCCCCAAATCCACAGATGGAAAATTCCCCCAGTAGGTTGCCAAACTAAGTTGTTCCACTAGAGGGACACTGTATTCAAGAATGTTCAAAAATGTCGCAGTTCATAAAAGTTACAAAGTGCCCTCTAGAAATTAAACAATATCCAGTTGCAAAAAGACCTTCAGGCTCCTCTTAAATCCCTTAGATTTCCACAGAGTTACTCTTTAACAAATTAGCTTGTCCCAGCAAGATGCGAGATACTAAGTGACAGTTCCAAAGCAGCCTTCAAATTCCAGCCCTGGCAGCTCAGTAACCAGAGATTCAATATTTTCCAGTCCAAAAGTTCAAAGAATAGGTAAGAAAAGGCTGATTTTTCACCTCCTCCACCCCACAGTAAGTTGAGGAGAGGTCTTAAACTTAATGTGAGAGTTTGAAACTTATTAACTCCAAGTCCGGGGCTTGGGTTCTTTTAAAAGTCTTTGCTTTGATCTTACAACAAAACCCGGGAGACGGACTTCCTGGTTGCGTCTCCCGCTTGTATGCCAGATTCGTAAATTTTAGCTTCTTAATCCTAATTCATTCCCCTACTCACGGGTTGAAGTTTGTAGCCGAATGGTTCCCAGGAAAAGGGTCAGCGCTCACCGACAGCAGCTTAGCGGCTTCACTCCGCAAAAAGAGCGATCGACTCACAGCACCGCGCCACCCCCGACACGGTCCGGAGCCCCTTACGGGGTCCCTTCACGCAACAGGGGAGCGCTACAGGTGCCCGTCGAGTCCCACGACCACAGGCTATCTCCACCTGTGGGTTTCCGACGAGGGTCTCCGCTTTGCCGTAGCGGACGACCCGTTTCTGCGGAGCTTCCCCTTCACTAACGAAAGGGGACCGCCATTGCCGTTCGCGCCACCCCCGGAAGTCCCGCAAAGGAGCCTTTTTAAAGGCTCCGGAACGGGGGACGGAGAGTGGCGTGATGCTGTGAGTCGACTGCTTCTCCTGCTGAGTGAAGCCGCATGCCATGGACGGAGAGCACTAACTTCTTTCTTTGAACATTTGGACTAAAAGTAACAACCCGTGAGTAATACGGAAATTGGACTTAAAAGGGAAATTTTCTTTGGGAATTAGGCACGATTGGGTGAGGTGTTAAAAGGAGGTCCGCCCACCCGTCTTGTAAACATTGTAAAGCAAGGATTTTATTACTAAGGTTGTGAGAATGCCTTTCTTCTTTGTGGAGGAAAGCAATTAACTTTGTGGAGAAAAGCAATTAACGTTGGGGCAATTTAAGTGATTGTGCTGGAGGATAAGAGCAAACATTGGAAACGGAATTCACCCCCCCCCCCAAGACCCGGGAGCGATCGATGGGAGAGCCTGCGGAAGAGAAATAAAGACTTTGACAGCTGTCAAACTAGCTGTCAAAGTTGGGAAAAAAGGAGAACTTTGTTTTTGCTATCTTTGCTGCTTATTTTTGTTACAATTTGGTAATAAATTGTTAAAAATAAAGAGAAAAGACTAATTTGACTTTTGGGTTGGAACTGGAAGATAACAAGAAACTAGAATCCCTCTAGAGGGGATTTAAGACATTACAAAAATGGCTGTAAGTGCAAAAATACTGGCTGAACTGGAGAGGTCTTTTCTTCTCTTGGGAGAGTTACAGAAACAGACTGATGTTTTGACTAATAACGTCACAATACTGAAGGGAACAGTAAACAAAGTTGCTGAGCCTGGGAGGGACTTGACTCAAGTTTTTGCAGATGAACAAGAAAGTCTTGCAGTTGACCTTAAAATTTCAGCAGCCGAACAAGAAAAGAAATTTGAGAAATCTGAGAACATGATGAAAGAGGAACAGGATGATTTGAAGGAAAAAGAAGGAGGAGCTACAATGCCACAGATGGTTGAGGAGAGCCAGAGGCCGGCCAAGATGGATATAAAGGAAAATAAGATCAGGATGATGAAAATTTGGTTTGAATTGAAGAATGGAAAATGGAGAGATCTCCCTATGTGGAGATCTGAAGATATATGGAATACAAACCTGGTTAAAGTGGAAATTGGAGCTTTTGGGACATTTGGACTTAAGAGAAGTAAGAAACAAGATTTTGGCTCCACTTTTAAATATGGAGGCCTGGCTGGAAGAAACATGGACATTATTGGGACAGAGCTTCTTTGAGATTTGGTGTTAAATATAAAGGACTATCAAAAAAACCAGCAGAGAGGAGCTGAGAGAGAATTGAGAGCCTCGGATGTGAGGTCGCCAGGCTGATTGCAGATGGACTGATGGACTTTTTGTTGGGGTTCGAAACCAGAAAAAGGGGTTGGTGGGGTCCTGGGAATCCGAAGGGTGTATAACTATATATTGTTTTAATTAATTTGGTTTTGTCATTAACATAAAAATGGGGATTTTAGGGAAGGGAATTGGGGCCGACCTTAGAAAAAGACTTTTAAGAATAAGTATTGACGTATAAAGATTGAGGTTCTTAAGTTAAAGTTGGTTAATTAAATTGATGGGGTGAACTTAGAAAAAGATTTTTAAGAATAAGTATTGATGTACAAAGACTGAGGTTTATAAGTTAAAATTGGATAACTAAAATGAATTAGAGAAAATATGATAAAGTTTGGGGACAAGAACTTGCTGAGCTAAAATTGGAACTGGAATACAAGAAGGGGAGGTGTGGGGAAGTCAAGGAAATTGGTCATTGACAGTAAGAGGTGAACTTTAAGTGTTTTTAATTGTTGTTTCTCTTTTATGTTTTTTTAATGGTTTTATTTTTATTTTTTGAAAATTTCAATAAATATTTAAATAAAAAAAACCCCTAAAATATCCCAATTTTTTAATAAATACCAATCTTTCAACCAGAGAAGACATGAGGCTTCGTAATATAGCTTCAAATCCGGTAACCCGTAGCCACCTCTTTCTACAGTATCTATTAATATCTTATGCTTTACTCTTGGTCTTTTACCCTTCCACAAAAATTTAGAAATTTCTTTTTGCCACCTGTTGATACTGCTGGTCTTTCCTGTAATTGGAATCGTTTAGAATAGAAAGACTAGCTTCGGTAAAACTATCATTTTAATTACCGAAATACGGCCCAGGAATGATAAATTTAACCTTGTCCATGTCTCCAACTGTCTTTTGATATCTTTCCAACAATTGGTATAATTATCTTCATATAAGTTAAGATTCTTTGGTGTTATCCATAATCCTAAATACTTGATTTTGGGGTAGATTTCAATGTGTATTATTTGTTCTAATTCTGCTTTTTCAGCTGGCGACATATTTTTAACTAATAGTTTTGTGTTGTTGAAATTCATTTTGAACCCCGCAACTTTACCGTAGCCATATATTATTTCCAACGCCTTTCTTAAACTCTGTTTTGGTTGCTCCGTAGTTATAATTAAATCGTCAGCAAATGCCCTCGTTTTGTAACTTCTATTTCCCAGCATAATCCCTTTTATTTCTTTTTCTTCCCTAATTTGTTTACATAAAACTTCCAATGTTAATATGAAAATTAAGGGGGATAGTGGGCAACCGTGTCTGACCCCTTTACTGATTTCACACTCCTGTGATAAATTTCCATTGATTATGATTTTAGCTTTTTGTTTTGATTATATTGCTTCAATCCCTTTTATATACTGTATACCAAAATCCATATGGTGTAATAGATCTTTCATAAATTTCCAGGATACCCTGTCGAAAGCTTTTTCTGCATCTATAGCCATTAAGACTGCCTTCTTTTCTATTCTTAAGTCTAAATACGCTAATAAGTTTATAATGTTTCTAGTGTTGCTATAAATGTGCCTCCCGGGCAAAAAGCCAGCTTGGTCATTGTGTATCATCATCTGGAAGACTTTTTTTGATCTTTCGGCTAAAATATTTGCATATAATTTATAATCGTTATTTAGAAGCGCGATAGGCCTATAGTTGTTAATAAGTAGATTGTCCGTTCCCTGTTTTGGAATTAATGCAATAAGGCTGTCTTTCCAAGAATCCGGCATGGTTCCGTCTTTGAAGATGTTGTTCATGATACTTCTTAATGGGTCAGACAGTTAGTCCTCAATTTTTTTATAATATATTGCCGGTAGGCCGTCTGGCCCTGGTGGCTTTCCTATCTTTGCTTCCTTAATTGCTCTTTGAATTTCGTACGATGTAATAGGGGCATTCAACAGTTCTTTTTGTTCTTTAGTAAGTTTCGGACGCAGGTGGCGCTGTGGGTAAAACCTCAGTGCCTAGGACTTGCCGATCGCATGGTCGGCGGTTCGAATCCCCGCGGCGGGGTGCGCTCCTGTTGCTCTGTCCCAGCGCCTGCCAACCTAGCAGTTCGAAAGCACCCCCGGGTGCAAGTAGATAAATAGGGACCGCTTACTAGCGGGAAGGTAAATGGCTTTTCTGTGTGCGGCTCTGGTTCACCAGAGTAGGTTCGTCACGCTGGCCACGTGACCCGGAAGTGTCTGCGGACAGCGCTGGCTCCCGGCCTATAGAGTGAGATGAGCGCACAACCCTAGAGTCTGTCAAGACTGGCCCGTACGGGCAGGGGTACCTTTACCTTTACCTTTTAAGGTTCGGAAGACAGTTCTGTTCTAAATGTTCTTTAACTTCTTCTGTTGTTTCATTTCCTTCCTTATAGATTTCTCTAAAGAATTCGAGAAATCGTTTCTCTATTTCTTTAGGGTTGTTTATTATTTTGCCTTCGCACTTAACTCTATTTATAAGACTTTCTGCCTCTCTCTTCTTTAATTGCCATGCTAATAACCAGGCTCAGGTTCTGTTTCAGGCTGTGTCTCTGTTTCAGGCTCCGGCGCTGTATCAAACACTGTTGCAGACTCAGGCTGTGGCACTATGGCTGTAGCTGTGGGTCTGGTTCTGTTTCAGGCTCTGACACTGTATCAAGCACTGTTTCAGGCTCAGGTTCAGGTTCAGGCTCCGGCTCCGGCTTCTGCTTCTTTATTAGGCTTTGTCTCAGTCTTTGGCTCTAGCACTTATTCTAGCTCTATTTCAGGGTCGGCCTGTGTCTCAGCCTTTGTCTCTGTTTCACGCTGTTTCTCTGTTTCAGGCTCCGACGTTGTTTCAAGCCCTGTATCTGCCTCTGCCTCTGTTTCAGGCTCTGGCACTGTATCAAGCACTGTTTCTGGCTCTGGCTCTCTTTCAGGCTCTGGTTCTGAAGTAGGGTTTTGTTCTGGCTCTGGCTGTGTCTCTGGATCTGGCTGTGTCTCTGCTTCAGGCTCCTATGCCGTATCAAGCACTGTATCAGGCTCTGCCTCTCCCTCTGTCCCTGGCTATGTTTAAGCGTCAGGCTCAGTTTCAGACAGTGTCTCTGTTTCAGGATCCAGCACTCTATCAAGCACTATTTCAGACTGAGGCTATGGATCTCGGCTGTGGCTGTGGATCTTGGCTGTGGCTCTAGGCTCCGTCTGTGGCTCTGTCTGTGGCTCTGGCTCTCTTTCAGGGTCTGGTTCTGAATGAAGATCTGGTTCTGACTCTGATTCAGGGTCTCATGATGGCTCTTCCTCTGCCTCTGACCCAGCTATGTTTCAGGGTCTGGCTCTCTTTCAGGCTCTGGTTCTGAATTAGGGTTTTGTTCTGGCTGTGTCTCTGGCTCTGGCTCTGGCTCCAGCTCTGGCACTGTATCAAGTACTGTTGCAGACTAAGGCTGTGGCTCTAGGCTGTGGCTGCAGCTATGTTTTACGCTCCGGCCCTGTATCAAGCCCTATTTCTGGCTCTGGCTCTGGCTCTGGCTCTGGCTCTGGCTCTGGCTCTGGCTCTGGCTCTGGCTTTCTTTCAGCTGTGGCTCTGAATGAGGCTCTGGCTCTGGCTCTGATTCATGGTCTCACTCTGACTCTGATTCAGGGTCTCGCTCTGGCTCTGGCTCTGGCTCTGGCACTCTATCAAGGACTGTTTCAGACTCAGGCTGTGGCTGTGGTTCTGCCTCTGTTTCAGGCTCAGGCTCTGTTTGAGGCTATGTCTCTGTTTCAGGCTCCAGCACTGTATCAAGTACTGTTGCAGACTCAGGCTCTGGCTCTAGGCTGTGGCTGTGGCTGTTGCTCTGGTTCTGGCTCTGGCTCTTTCTCAGGCTCTGGTTCTGAATGAGGACTTGGTTCTGGCACTGATTCAGGGTCTCGCTCTGGCTCTGGCTCTGGCTCTGGCACTCTATCAAGGACTGTTTCAGACTTAGGCTGTGGCTGTGGCTGTGGCTCTGTTTCCATTCTTACAATGGAATGTACACAAAACAATAATCCTTTCTATATAAATTTTCCAATACATTCTGAAAACATAATAAATCCTTAATTGTTGTCCACCTCCTTTTAGTTCCTTTATCACTCGAATGCTAGCACGGAGTCAAAACTATTATTGTATTTTTGAACATATCTTGTATAACCGTTCCATTTTTCTGCAAATTTTTGCTTTGAGATTCCTCTGAGTTTGCTAGTCAATTGAGCCGTCTCCACCAATTCCTGTAATTTGATTTGCCAATCTGTTATTTTTGGAGCCTCGTGATCTTTCCATCCCTTGGCCACAAGTATACGAGCTGCTGCGGTTGCATACAAGAATACCTCTCTTAGATTTTTTGGGATCTCTTTATCTAAAATACTTCATAGAAATGCCTCCGTTTTTTTCGTAAAAGTTATCCCCATCATCTTTTTTAATTCATCGTATATTCCCCCCCCCCAAATCTTAATCTTTTCACACGTCCACCACACGTGGCTCATGTCACCGTTATTTCCTCCACATCTCCAACAAGCATTCGCCAAATTTTGATACATTCTTGATCATCTGGAAGGAGTGAGGTACCACCTATGAGCCATTTTCATCATGTTCTCTCTTATATTATAGCTGGCTGTTATTTCAAATTTACATTCCATCAGTTTTCCCCATCTTTTAGCATAATTGGACGGCCCACATCTTGGGCCCACTTTATCATTGAAGCCTTAACCTCCTCATCCATTACTTCGTAGTCTAAAAGAAGTCTATACATTTCTGCGATTATTTTGGTTTTACTATTCAGTAGTTCTCTTTCAAATCTTGAAGGCTCCTTTTCAAAACCCATCTGCTTATCCTGTCTGAACACTTCATTCCGTAGTACGGAAATTGGACTTTTAAAGAAAAAACTTTTGGTGAATTAGGTACGATCGGGGGAGGTGTAAACAGGAAGTCAGCCTCCTCCTCCTGTAAATAATCTAAAGCAAGGACCTGTTAACTAAGGTCGAGAGAATTTTTTCTTTTATTATTTGGCAAAAGACATTAATTTCATGATTTGGCACTAGAAGAAACCTTACTGGAGGATAAGAGCTAATTTTGGGAGCTGAAGTGCCACCCCCCTGGACCCGGGAGTGATCCGCGAGAGAGCCTGTTGAAGGTATTGGAAGAGTTTGACAGCTGTCAAATTAGCTGTCAGACGGAAAAAGAGAACTTTGTTTCTGTTGCTTCTGCTGGCTATATTTGTTACAATTTGACTATATTATGTTGAAAACAAGGAAGAACTGATACAAACTAATTTGATTTTTGGATTTGAACTGGAAAGAACACTAAGTAACCAAAATCCCTCTAGAGGGGGTTTTGGGACATTACAAGAATGGCTGAAGGAGGGGAAATCCAAGCTGAACTGGACAGAGTCTTTGTTCTCTTGGGAAAGTTACAAGGCCAGAGACTTCCGGGGGCGGCGCGAACGGCAATGGCGGTCCCCTTTCGTTCGTGAAGGGGAAGCTCCGCAGAAACGGGTCGTCCGCTACGGCGAAGCGGAGACCCTCGCTGGAAAACCCACAGGCGGAGATAGCCTGTGGTCGTGGGACTCGGCGGGCACCTTTAGTGCTCCCCGATTGCGTGAAGGGACCCCGTAAGGGGCTCCGGAACGTGTCGGGGTTGGCGCGGTGCTGCGAGTCGATCGCTCTTTTTGCGGAGTGAAGCCGCTAAGCTGCTGTCGGTGAGCGCTGACCCTTTTCCTGGGGACCATTCGGCTGCAAGAAAACTACTACCCGCGAGTAGGTGACTGAATCAGGATTAAAAATTAACTAATTTGGCATACGAGCGGGAGACGCAACCAGGAAGTCCGTCTCTCGGCTTTTGTTTTAAGATCAAAGCAAAGACTTTTAAAGAACCCAAGCCTTTGGAATTTGGGAGCTAACAAGATCCAAACTTCCACATTAAGCAGAAGACCTCACCTCAATTTATTTTGGGGTGGAGAAGGTGAAAAACAGCTTTTTCCTACTTGTTTCTTGGACTTTTGGACTTGGGGAAAAAACTGAATCCCTGGCTACTGAGCTGCCAGTGTTGGAACTAGAAGGCTGTTTGGAACTGTCACTTTGTATCTCGCATTTCGTTTGGGACATATTAACTTTTAAAGAGTAACTCTGTGGAAATTTAATGGACTTAAAAGGAGTCTGAAGGTTTTTTGGAAACTGGATATTGTTTAACTTGTCGAGGGCACTTTGTAACTTTTACAAACTGCGACATTTCTGAACACTCTTGAACATAGTGTCCCTCTAGTGGAGTATCTAGATTTGACAACTTACTGGGGGAATTTTCCATCTGTGGATTTGGGGATTTCCATGAGAAAGACAGACTGTGGGATTGACCTTGACGCATAGATAAGAAGGGGGATGAGCAGAAAGACAAGATCAGCCAAAGCTAAAACATTGCAGACCACTTTAACTTCTCAGCTACGCAGATCATCTGTTTCCACGATTCCTGTGGCACAAGAGGAAGATTTAGAACAACCTAGGCCGGAAGGAATGGCTTCAGAAGGGGACTTTACTGCAGTGCTAAATAAAATTTTTGAAAAATTGGAGGGTCTAAGTAAACAAGTGACTGACCAGTCAGCCAAGATAGACCAAAATACTGCCAGTATTAACAATTTGACCCAGCAAGTAAATTTAAATGCGCAAACTATTGGAAAGCTTGTGGAAGACACCACTGCAAATCGTAAAATAGCTGAGGAGGCAAAGCAGAAAGTTGAGGAAGTTCAAGGAGAAATTAAACCTATGTGTAAACAGATAGGGGAGCATCAGGCACTTCTGTCTATGATTCAGTTAAAAAATAAAGAAAATAATCTGAGAATCAGATCAATTCCAGAAATTGAGAGGGAAGATCTAATTGTTTACCTCACAAAAGAATTTACAGAATTTTGGTCTCTGGAAGAAGAAAAGGACTTTAAAATTGTAAGTGCATTCAGACTGGGAAAGGGAGGGAGGAAGATCAAGTCGAGAGACTGTTTGATCTCCCTAAGAACGAAGGAAGAAAGAGATAAGATTCTGAGTGCGCACTTCAAGACGCCTTTAGAGATCCAAGATACAAGGGTGGAAATTATGGAGCCCAATGGCGTCCGGGGGGTCCGGCACACTTCTCTGCGCGACTCTGCTCTTCCCCCAAGGACCTTTGACTCCAGCAGCAAGTAAACACAGCGGAACAGAAGCAGGAACGTCGTTCTGTGTGAGGGCAATAATTCAGGCTGGATGCAGCAGTCTCCTTATCTTTAAAGTCTTTATTCCTTAGCAAAACACAACAGCTATAAATCTCCTGCCTGGCGACAGAGCGCACATCTTGCTCCTTTCTCCACGGAGCAAACACACACACTGAGAGACGCAGTAAAACCCTCCCCTCAGTGTTCTAAACCCGCCTCAAAATGTGAGACGTCACTCAGAACTCTTAACCCTGTGAGTTCTGAGCCTCTCTCCACACCCCCTCTCGAATCATATTTTGAGAGGACTTCTGAGTGTTCAACACCTTCCCATTGCCTTCCGCCCCTTCCTGGCATCGTTGTTAGGCACCTGTTGAACCTCACAAACCTTAGGTTCGCACTGTGCGAAACCAACCCACGCATTTGTGACCTGAAACCTCTCAGGTGGAATTCCCTTTGTAGCCCGCGATGACCGCCTGGGCACAAACTGGAGTGCTCCTCCCGACCCACTGGGGCCAGCATGTGCGTCTTCCTCATCAGAAGACTCCCCCTCTGACTTGACACGTCTGTGCGCTTTCTCCATTATGCGCACAGGAGATGAGGGCTCACTCTTGGACACTCTCTTAACAACCTGTGGAGACGCCCTACTCTGTTCAGGGACCTGGTCTCCACCAGCAGGTTCAGGCTCTGGCTCTCCCTCCTCCTCAGAGTCAGACAGACAATCTGAGTGAACGTCAGAGCGCACTTTGCGCCTTGTCCAACCATCCTGCTCAAAGAACTCAGCCTGTTTACTGACCAGAAGCTTGGTCTGATCACCTTCTGGGTATGCGAATCTCCACCCTTTTGTCGCAGGCTCATATCCACAGAAGATCATTTCCTGGTACCTTGGGCCACCCTCCTGCTGCAGAAACTTTGGTACAGGCACCATGGCTCTGCTACCAAAAGTGCGAAAGAAATGCACAAGCGGCTTCTGCCGATGAAGCAGGAAATACGGGGTGTCACCTACCACTGAATTGTAGCACCTGTTCATCGTGAAATTGGCTGTCTTTACCGCCTCCCCCCAAAAACTTTGAGGCAAACCAGAGTCATCCAGTAGAATCTCGGATGCTCGAACCAGAGCTTTACTCCTAAGCTCTGCCACGCCACTGTCCTGAGGAGAAGTCACCTTGTGACGTATCCCCCTCTGGCGAAAGAAACCCTTTAGAGCAGACCCAGTGACCTCTGAACCTCGGTCACACTTGAACCCCTGCACCTTGGTGGAGAACCTTAGTTCCACCTCTGCAACCCAATCTTTGATCAGTTGTGTTGCCTCCTCCTTAGTTTTCAGCGTGAATGCCCATGCGTTCCGCGTATAATCATCTGTCAGCACCATCAGCCACTTGGCCTTGCCCAGACTTGGCTGTGGCATACCAAAAAGGTCTGCATGCACAAGCTCAAAAGGCTTTGTGGTTACTCTCTCCACCCTGGGATGATTAAATCCCTTGTTTCTGGCTTTTCTGCAAGCTCTGCAATTCAAAGGTTGACCACATTCTTTTACCCGGCACCCTTTGGTGCACTCTGATAACATCTGAATGTCCTCACAGGACCCATGTGACATTCTCTTGTGCCACACGCAAGCACACGACACATGAGTGTGATCAGTGGCTTTCCCAGTATTCCCCTCACCCTCCAGAGGTGTTTCCAGAACAAAGAGGTTGTTCTGATCCTTTTCAACACTTATTAGTTTCTTCCCACCTCTGGAAATTGTACAAACATTTTTCTCAAAACTCACTGAATATCCCTCCTGTAAAAGGCAAGGTACAGATAACAGGCAATGTTTTATCTCAGGCACGAAATAGACCTTCAATTCAGCCTGCAAGAAAGAGACAAACACGTTAGCAAAATGGGTCACATGTCCCTGTGAACCTGTAGCAAATTTAACTGTTTTCCCAGTTGAAACAGCCTTGCAGTTCCACATTTGTCCATCAGGTGGCGCTGTTACCAGATGGCCATTAGCAGCCGAGTCCACAACCCAACGTAGGACCCTCCCCCCTCCGGAGTTGTCCTTCTTTGTTGCCTTAGCAACTGACTTCCTGCTGCCCCCGACCTTGGGGCCTTCGCTGCAGGTGTTGTTGTCCAAAACTGCCATAGACGCAGACAGCTGATAAGCGTTTTCTTCCCCTTCTGGAGCACGTACTTTCTGCGGTTTCCCACGCCTGCCCCCTCTTCTGGTCTGGTTGCCCTGGAAACCCGGCTGGTTCCCATGGGAAGCAACCTTGGAAACATCCTGCCCTGTCTCCCTTGCTCTCTGTGGGCAGCTGCGACACAAGTGTTCAGAAGAAGCACAAACAAAACATCGCCGAGTGGAAAACTTTGCAAACTTGCCTTTGGTCTTCTCTGCCCCCCCCAACCTTTCCAGCAGCACTCCTTGAGGCTTTTTTGCTGTTGGGGAAATGGCCTTTGGCTTCTGCTGTGGTTTCTCTGCAAACCCCCTCCAGCTCCTGCCAAACAGCCTGGGCACTCTCAAGACCCTTGGAATGGCCTGCACCCCCACTCTTAGGTGCAACTCTCAGCTCATGTGTTGGTGCATTGCAATGGCTCTCCAACACAGTCACAGCCCCCTCTGGGCTTCTTGGGCGTCCCTCAGCCCCTCTTGGACTTCCAGCCCCCTCTGGGCTTCTTGGGCGTCCCTCAGCCCCTCCTGGGCTTGGTGCCTCCTTTGAGTAGCTCTCAGCCCCTCCTGGGCTTGGTGCTTCCTCAGAGCAATTCTCAGCCCCCTCTGGCCTGGCTCCCACTGCTTTCTTCAGTGCCTGCCACTCTGCCCAGGGCTTGCTCCCGTCCACCTTATCAAAAGGGATTGACGACTTCTGGCTGTCTGCCATCTTTCCCCGGGGCCCGGCCTACTTACAGGTAGCGGTAGTGCCTCCCGGTCCGGCAGATCTCAGCTCCTCCCAGCGAACACCTGGCTGGCACCAGCTTCCTTAGCTGGCCTTTGGCTGCTCCTCAGCCGACTCTGACTGCAGTCTCCCTTCCCAGCGTCTCATCAGCTGGCCTTTGGCTGCAGTCTTCTCCTCAGCCAGCTTCCCCCACACGCACGAACGTTGCTTATCTTAATTGCTGATGGGCCATAACCTATGGAGCCCAATGGCGTCCGGGGGGTCCGGCACACTTCTCTGCGCGACTCTGCTCTTCCCCCAAGGACCTTTGACTCCAGCAGCAAGTAAACACAGCGGAACAGAAGCAGGAACGTCGTTCTGTGTGAGGGCAATAATTCAGGCTGGATGCAGCAGTCTCCTTATCTTTAAAGTCTTTATTCCTTAGCAAAACACAACAGCTATAAATCTCCTGCCTGGCGACAGAGCGCACATCTTGCTCCTTTCTCCACGGAGCAAACACACACACTGAGAGACGCAGTAAAACCCTCCCCTCAGTGTTCTAAACCCGCCTCAAAATGTGAGACGTCACTCAGAACTCTTAACCCTGTGAGTTCTGAGCCTCTCTCCACAGAAATTTATAAGGACATTCCAAAACATCTGCTTGAGCTTAGAGCGAACTACGGAGATCTGGTGACACTATTGAGGAGCAACAAGATTATCTTCAGATGGGAATTCCCCCAGGGGATATCCTTTACCTTTAGAGGGAAAAAAGTTAAAATCAAATCTGTGGAAGATAAGGAAAAATTTTTGAACGACTACGGAGAAGACCTCCAGAAAGGGATTGAAGAAGAATCAAGTGACTTAGGACCTGGACTACTGAGTTTAATACCTACACCTGGGGGATTGAAAGATCCTGAGAAAGAGACGCCACTTTTGGGAGCAACAGGAGGAAAATAGAACTGCTTCGACATGTCTCTGCAACTACTAAGTTGGAATATTCATGGTTTGAATTCCCCTGAAAAGAGGAGGAAAATCTTTCACTTATTAAAAAAGGAACAATTGGACATAATTTGTTTGCAGGAAACACATGTGACTAGGCTTCACAGGAAAGTGTTAATTAATAAGAAACTAGGCCAAGAATTTATTTCATCAGATAAGGTGAAGAAGAGAGGAGTGGTTATTTATGCAAAAGAAAGCCTATCACCAAAATTTCTTTTTAAAGATGAACAGGGAAGAATCTTGGCAATTGAAATCCAAACACAAGGAGAAAATTTTTTGATTTTAGGAATCTATGCACCAAATGAGGGGAAATCGGAGTTTTACAAGAAGTTGCATGAGACACTGATGGACTTTATGGATTACAATAACATCATTATGATGGGAGACATGAATGGAGTGGTATCTACGAACATGGACAAAGCACAAAGACAGACTGTAACGAAAGAGGGCAGACTACCAAAAACTTTTTTTGAACTGACTGACAATATGGACTTGATTGACATCTGGAGGACCAAAAACCCCCTAGGTAGAGAAGGGACGTTCTTTTCTGAAGCCAAAATGACATGGACTAGGATTGACCAAATTTGGATAACTAGAGGCCTGGCACCTAAGATAAAAAAGGTGGAAATCTGCCCAAAAACCTGCTCCGACCATAATGCTGTAAGGATGGAAATGAAACTAACACCCATCGGTTCCTTCAGATGGAGGATGAATGACACCTTATTAAGAAATCAAGACATTGTAAGGAAGGCCCAAAAGACTTTGAAAGACTATTTTGAAATAAATCTAAAAACCACGGTCAAAAAAAGAACAATCTGGGACGCAAGCAAAGCGGTTATGAGAGGGTTCCTGATTCAACAGAATGCAATAAAAAAGAGATCTCAAAATGAGAAAAAAGGGGAAATTTTGGAGAAAATAAAAGAAGGAGAGAAGAAGCTAAGAGCTAAACCAAACTCAAAAGAGATCCTAAGAGAAATCAAGCTATATCAGGTACAATATATGAAATTGATTAATGAAGAAGTAGAATGGAAAATTAAGCAAATGAGACAAAAGACTTTTGAGTCAGCCAATAAATGTGGAAAACTATTGGCGTGGCAGTTGAAAAAAAGACAGAACTTAAATACGATTACAAACCTTGAGATTGATGGGAAAAATATACAGAACCCGGTGGAGATTAGAAGGTGTTTCCAGAGATATTTCAAACAACTTTATACGCAAGGGCCGCAGAAAGAAACTGATATAGACCAATTCTTAAGAACCAATGGATTACAAAAAATATCTCAAGAAAATAAAATAATATTGAATCATCAAATTACAGAACAAGAAATTGAAGGTGCCATTCAGAACATGCAATTGGGCAAATCTCCAGGACCGGATGGATTAACCTCCAAATATTATAGGACTTTGAAAGACTTTTTAATTCAACCATTAAAGGAGGTTTGCAACGAGATTATGGAAGGGAAGAAGGCGCCTGAATCGTGGAAAAAAGCATACATCACATTGATACCCAAGACAGAAGCTGAAAAGACACAACTAAAGAACTACCGTCCCATCTCCCTTTTAAATGTGGATTACAAAATCTTTGCAGACATTTTAGCTAATAGACTTAAAAAAGTGTTAGCTGAAGTAATACACAAGGACCAGGCAGGCTTTCTTCCAGGCAGACACTTATCTGATAACACAAGGAATATAATTGACATTTTGGAGTTGTTGCAAACGAATATCAATACGAAAGCAGTGTTAGTTTTTATTGATGCGGAGAAAGCCTTTGATAATATTTCTTGGAGCTTTATGAAGAAAAATCTTAAAGGGATGGGAGTGGGACAGGGGTTCGAAAATGGTATAGGAGCAATCTATTCAGAACAAAAAGCAAAACTGATTGTAAATAATGTGGTGACTGAAGATTTCATGATAGAAAAAGGAACACGTCAGGGCTGCCCTATCTCTCCATTATTATTTATTTCGGTCCTGGAGGTGCTGCTGAAGAATGATCAGAAGGGACCGGTCTATTAAAGGAATACAGGTCGGAGCCAAACAATATAAATTGAAAGCCTTTGCAGATGATTTGGTTTTGACTGTACAGGAGCCGGAATCTAGTATGAAAAGAGCTTTGGAACTGATTAAAGAATTTGGTCAAGTGGCAGGATTTAGATTAAATAAGACAAAGACTAAAGTATTAGAGAAGAATTTAACACCAATTGAAAAGGACAGGTTTCAGAATGAAACAGGTTTAACTGTGGTTAAAAAAGTGAAATACCTAGGGATTAATATGACTGCGAAAAACTTGAACTTATTTAAAGATAATTATGAGAAATGCTGGTCAGAAGTAAAAAAAGATTTAGAAATTTGGTCTAATTTGAAGCTTTCCTTGTTGGGTCGAATTGCAGCTGTAAAGATGAATGTTTTGCCAAAAATGTTATTTTTGTTCCAATCTTTGCAAATTTTGGACAAGATGGATTGTTTCAAGAAGTGGCAGAGAGATATCTCTAGATTTGTCTGGCAGGGCAAGAAACCTAGAATAAAGTTTAAAATTTTAACCGATGTAAAAGAAAGAGGTGGATTTGCCCTGCCAGACCTCAAACTGTACTATGAATAAGCAGAATTTTGCTGGTTAAAAGACTGGCTGCTTCTTGAGAACACAGACATTTTGGATTTAGAAGGTTTCAATAATGTTTTTGGGTGGCATGCATATTTGTGGTACGACAAGGTTAAAGCACATAAGGCATTTAAAAACCATATTGTCAGGAAAGCTCTGTTTAATGTCTGGACAAGATATAAAGATTTGCTGGAAAGCAAAACCCCGAGGTGGTTGTCACCTATGGAAGCTAAGTCTCAGAAAAAGCTCAATATGGAGGCCAAATGGCCAAAATATTGGGAAATTTTGGAGCAAGAAGGTGACAGACTGAAACTGCAGAGTTTTGAGAAATTAAAAGACAAAGTGCGAGATTGGCTTCATTATTATCAAATAAGAGAGGCCTACAATTTGGACAAAAAAATTGGCTTCCAGGTGGAGAAATCAAAATTGGAAACAGAACTGTTAGAACCAAAAACCAAGTTTTTGTCAAAGATGTATAACTTGCTGTTAAAATGGAATACACAGGATGAAACGGTTAAATCAGCGATGATTAAATGGGCGCAGGACATAGGTCATAACATTATGTTTGCTGACTGGGAGCAGTTGTGGACCACCGGTATGAAGTTTACGGCATGCATTGCCTTAAAGGAGAATATTATGAAAATGATTTACAGGTGGTACATGACCCCAGTCAAGCTTGCAAAAATTTATCACCTGCCTGACAACAAGTGCTGGAAATGTAAAGAAGCTGAGGGATCATTCTTTCACCTTTGGTGGACGTGCCCAAGGGTTAAGGCTTACTGGGAAACGATATATAATGAATTGAAGAAGGTATTTAAATTTACCTTCCCTAAGAAACCAGAGGCCTTCCTTTTGGGCATAGTTGGCCAATGGGTGCCAAAGGAAGATAGAACATTTTTTATGTATGCAACAACAGCAGCAAGAATACTTCTTGCCAAGTATTGGAAGACACAAGATCTACCCACCGTGGAGGAATGGCAGATGCAAGTGATTGACTACATGGAGATGGCTGAAATGACTGGCAGAATCCGTGACCAGGGGGAAGAACTGATGGAACAGGACTGGAAAAAGTTTAAGGACTATTTACAAAAACACTGCAAAATGTTTGAGTGTTAACATGATGTGGGAAGTGAAGGTAACAGGGCTTGTGGGATTTGGTTAAATGTGAATGAAAAGAAGAATGTTAAAAAGGAGAAGGGGTTATGAACAGAATAATATTATGTCATAGTATATAAGATGAGGAATGGGCTAAAATAATGAAAATTTGGGACATAATAATTAGAAGAATATAATTTAAGCATGGTTTAAATAAGGGTTTGAACTTGCTGAATTTGATTGGAATAAAGAGGAACACAAAAAAGGGAGACGTGAGGAGGCCAGGACAGCGGGGTATGGAATTTTGTAAATTTAAAAAGTGGATTTTTATTTTTTCTCCTTTTCTTTTTTTGTTATATATTTTTGTTTTTTTTGTTTTTTCTGTGAACTTTATTTAATGGAATGATCTATGTGAAATGATGAATTTTTTGATTTGTAAAACTTTAATAAACATTTATTTTTTAAAAAAAGGAAAGTTACAAGGCCAAATTGATGTTTTGGCTACAAATGTTACAACTCTGGACTTAACAGTAAACAAATTCATTGAATCTGACAAGGAATTGACTCAGGAAGCTTATGCAGCTGAACAAGAAGAGAAACTTGAGAGCTTTGAGAGTGTGAAGAAAGAGATATATGTTGTTCCTGAGAAAAAGGAAGGAGGAGCTGTAATTTTACAGATGATAAAGGAGAGCCAGAGGCCTGGCATGATGGCTGCAAAGGAAAATAAGAACTCGATGGTGAAAATTTGGTTTGAATTGGAGACTGAAGAATGGAGAGATCTTCTTGTGTGGAGATCTGAAGACCTAAGGATTACAAATCTGATTAAGGTGGAAGTTGGAGCTTTTGGGACATTTGGACTTAAAAGGAGTAAGAAACAAGATTTAGGCTCCACTTTTAAGTATGGAGGTCTGGTTGGAAGAAATATGGACTTTATTGGACTAGAGCTTCTCCGAGATTTGGTGTTTAATACTAAGGACTACCCAAAAAGCCGGCAGAGAGGAATTGAGAGAGAATTAAGAGCCTCGGACGTGAGATCCCCAGGCTGAGAGTAGATTGACTGATGGACGATTATTGGGGATCGGAACCGGGAAAGGGGGGGTGGAGTTTGGGAATCCAAAGGGTGCATAATTATAATTTGTTTTGCTTTTATTTTGTTTTGTTATTTGTATGAGAATTGAGGAAATCGTGGAAGGGAATTTAGGTCGACTTTAGAAAAAGGCTTTAAGAATAAGCATGGATGTATAATTATTGATGTTTATAAGGCAAAATTGGTTTTTTAAAATGAACTAAATATAAAATATAAAATATAAAAAGGTTAAAAATTAGGGACAAGAACTTGTTGAACTGTTGTTTAAATATTGATGTTTATAAGTTAAAATGGGTTTTTCTAAAATGAATGAAATATAAAAAGGTTAAAAATTGGGGACAAGAACTTGTTGAACCAACAATCTGAACTGGAATACAAGAGGGGGAGGTATGGGGAAGTCAGGGAAATATGTCATTGAAAATAAGGACTGTGAATTTTATGTGTTTTAAATTTTTTTTGTTTCGTTCTGTTTTTTTTTTATGTATTAAAATGGAAAATTTTTAATAAATATCATTTAAAAAAAAATAAAAAATGAACACTTCATTCACCTGGAAGTAATCTAGCCAACTAGAAAAGTGATCTTTTATTTTCTCATAACTTATCAATATTAGTTGACCCTCCTCCTCCCCCCTTAATATTGTGTTATACGTTATCCAGTTCTCTTTGATGTTGTTGCTTTTTTTAACAGCGATTGCTTCTAGTGGAGAGTTCCATCTTGGGGTTTTCTGTTCCAAATATCTTTTGTATTTTCCCCATACCTTATATATAGCATTTCTTATTATATTATTTGAAAAACTCCTATGCGTCTTTATTTTCCCATAATAAAGATAGCCATGCCACCCAAAACGGGTGTCATGACCTTCTAGATCTAAAATATCCCATTTTTTTAAATAAATACCAATCTTTCAACCAGAGAAGACATGAGGCTTCGTAATATAGCTTCAAATCCGGTAACCCGTAGCCACCTCTTTCTACAGTATCTATTAATATCTTATGCTTTACTCTTGGTCTTTTACCCTTCCACAAAAATTTAGAAATTTCTTTTTGCCACTTGTTGATACTGCTGGTCTTTCCTGTAATTGGAATCGTTTGGAATAGAAAGAGTAGCTTCGGTAAAACTATCATTTTAATTACCGAAATACGGCCCAGGAATGATAAATTTAACCTTGTCCATGTCTCCAACTGTCTTTTGATATCTTTCCAACAATTGGTATAATTATCTTCCTATAAGTTAAGATTCTTTGGTGTTATCCATAATCCTAAATACTTGATTTTGGGGTAGATTTCAATGTGTATTATTTGTTCTAATTCTGCTTTTTCAGCTGGCGACATATTTTTAACTAATAGTTTTGTGTTGTTGAAATTCATTTTGAACCCCGCAACTTTACCGTAGCCATATATTATTTCCAACGCCTTTCTTAAACTCTGTTTTGGTTGCTCCGTAGTTATAATTAAATCGTCAGCAAATGCCCTCGTTTTGTAACTTCTATTTCCCAGCATAATCCCTTTTATTTCTTTTTCTTCCCTAATTTGTTTACATAAAACTTCCAATGTTAATATGAAAATTAAGGGGGATAGTGGGCAACCTTGTCTGACCCCTTTACTGATTTCACACTCCTGTGATAAATTTCACACTCCTGTGATAAACCTCACTCCTTCCAGATGATCAAGAATGTATAAAAATTTGGCGAATGCTTGTTGGAGATGTGGAGGAAATAACGGTGACATGAGCCACATGTGGTGGACGTGTGAAAAGATTAAGATTTTTTTGGGGGGGGGAATATAGGATGAATTAAAAAAGATGATGTGGATAACTTTTACGAAAAAACGGAGGCATTTCTATGAAGTATTTTAGATAAAGAGATCCCAAAAAATCTAAGAGAGGTATTCTTGTATGCAACCGCAGCAGCTCGTATACTTGTGGCCAAGGGATGGAAAGATCACGAGGCTCCAAAAATAACAGATTGGCAAATCAAATTACAGGAATTGGTGGAGACGGCTCAATTGACTAGCAAACTCAGAGGAATCTCAAAGCAAAAATTTGCAGAAAAATGGAATGGTTATACAAGATATGTTCAAAAATACAATAATAGTTTTGACTCCGTGCTAGCATTCGAGTGATAAAGGAACTAAAAGGAGGTGGACAACAATTAAGGATTTATTATGTTTTCAGAATGTATTGGAAAATTTATATAGAAAGGATTATTGTTTTGTGTACATTCCATTGTAAGAATGGAAACAGAGCCAGAGCCACAGCCACAGCCTAAGTCTGAAACAGTCCTTGATAGAGTGCCAGAGCCAGAGCCAGAGCGAGACCCTGAATCAGTGCCAGAACCAAGCCCTCATTCAGAACCAGAGCCTGAGAAAGAGCCAGAGCCAGAACCAGAGCAAGAGCCACAGCCACAGCCTAGAGCCACAGCCTGAGTCTGCAACAGTACTTGATACAGTGCTGGAGCCTGAAACAGAGACATAGCCTCAAACAGAGCCTGAGCCTGAAACAGAGGCAGAACCACAGCCACAGCCTGAGTCTGAAACAGTCCTTGATAGAGTGCCAGAGCCAGAGCCAGACCCTGAATCAGAGTCAGAGTGAGACCATGAATCAGAGCCAGAGCCAGACCCAGAGCCTCATTCAGAGCCAGAGCTGAAAGAAAGCCAGAGCCAGAGCCAGAGCCAGAGCCAGAGCCAGATCCAGATCCAGAGCCAGATCCAGATCCAGATCCAGATCCAGATCCAGATCCAGATCCAGATCCAGAGCCAGAGCCAGAGCCAGAGCCAGAGCCAGAGCCAGAGCCAGAAATAGGGCTTGATACAGGGCCGGAGCGTAAAACATAGCTGCAGCCACAGCCTAGAGCCACAGCCTTAGTCTGCAACAGTACTTGATACAGTGCCAGAGCTGGAGCCAGAGCCAGAGCCAGAGACACAGCCAGAACAAAACCCTAATTCAGAACCAGAGCCTGAAAGAGAGCCAGACCCTGAAACATAGCTGGGTCAGAGGCAGAGGAAGAGCCATCATGAGACCCTGAATCAGAGTCAGAACCAGATCTTCATTCAGAACCAGACCCTGAAAGAGAGCCAGAGCCACAGACAGAGCCACAGACGGAGCCTAGAGCCACAGCCGAGATCCACAGCCACAGCCGAGATCCACAGCCTGAGTCTGAAATAGTGCTTGATAGAGTGCTGGATCCTGAAACAGAGAAACTGTCTGAAACTGAGCCTGACGCTTAAACGTAGCCAGGGGCAGAGGGAGAGGCAGAGCCTGATACAGTGCTTGATACAGCATAGGAGCCTGAAGCAGAGACGCAGCCAGATCTAGAGACACAGCCAGAGCCAGAACAAAACCCTACTTCAGAACCAGAGCCTGAAAGAGAGCCAGAGCCAGAAACAGTGCTTGATAGAGTGCCAGAGCCTGAAACAGAGGCAGAGGCAGATACAGGGCTTGAAACAGCGTCGGAGCCTGAAACAGAGAAACAGCGTGAAACAGAGACAAAGGCTGAGACACAGGCCGAACCTGAAATAGAGCTAGAATAAGTGCTAGAGCCAAAGACTGAGACAAAGCCTAATAAAGAGCAGAAGCCGGAGCCGGAGCCGGAGCCTGAAACAGTGCTTGATACAGTGCCAGAGCCTGAAACAGAACCAGAGCCACAGCTACAGCCATAGTGCCACAGCCTGAGTCTGCAACAGTGTTTGATACAGCGCCGGAGCCTGAAACACAGCGTGAAACAGAACCTGAGCCTGGTTATTAGCATGGCAATTAAAGAAGAGAGAGGCAGAAAGGCTTATAAATAGAGTTAAGTGCGAAGGCAAAATAATAAACAACCCTAAAGAAATAGAGAAACGATTTCTCGAATTCTTTAGAGAAATCTATAAGGAAGGAAATGAAACAACAGAAGAAGTTAAAGAACATTTAGTACAGAACTGTCTTCCGAAACTTACTAAAGAACAAAAAGAACTGTTGAATGCCCCTATTACATCGTACGAAATTCAAAGAGCAATTAAGGAAGCAAAGATAGGAAAGCCACCACCTTACGAAAAAGGAGCAATGCAGAAGCGAGCTCCAGGTGGCTGGAAAGCCAAACAGGATGTTGACGTTATGGGACTGTACCGTGGGAACAAGGGACAGTCTATTCAGTGCACTGAGCACCGGATGTTAGCTCAGAGTGGCACATGATCTGTACTGGAAGTACATGGGAGGAGTTTTCTCTCTCTGCTGTTGGTGATGAGAGTGTGCAGTCACGATTTCTCTGTACTGCTGGAAGGACAGAAATAAAGGCATGTAAATACGCCAGATGTTAGGAACTCGTTTATAATCGACACTGGAGCGACTTTTCATATGTCCCCACACAGAGAACTGTTTTCAACGTTTAAGAAGCAAAGCTTCGCTGTGAGACAGGCCAACGGTCAGGAGCTGGAAGCGACCGGGATAGGGACTGTGTATCTTAAGAGTCTGAACTTGACTATAAACAATGTTTACTTGGTTCCTGAACTGAAGTTCAATCTGCTGAGTGTTTCGCAGATTGCAAAGAAAGGACTGAAACTGTCCTATGATGCTGAGAGCTGCAAGATCTACAAAGATGGAGAGTTGTTTCTTTCTGCCAGAGAGAAAGATGGACTATATTTGTTGAGTTATGCACAAAGTGATTACATGGAATGTAAATCATCTGAGTCTAACCTAATTTCTCTCGCAGGTGTGACCAAAACGAGCGCCAAGAAGGTGACCGGGGTCGACAGAGCGTTTCAGCGGGTGTATGCTGATGTGATTGGTCCTCTAGAACCATCTAGAGGCAATGCAAGATTTTATCTTGTGTGTGTGGATCATTTCTCTAACTTTGTCTGGATTTATGTGTTAGAGAAACCGCAACAAGCCTTGGAAAGGTTTCAGGAGTTTTGTGACAAGGTTGAAAATATGCATAATGCTAACATTGATTTTCTTTTCACAGATGAAAAGCAAATTTTTCTTTTACAGGATTTCCAGGAGTTCCTGCAGAAGAAAGGGATAAGGCACAAGGTTGCTGTTTCAGCGGAAGCATGGAACAGGGGTGTCTGTGCACGGGTGAACAAAGAATTGCAAAAGGGGATGAATGCGCAATTGCTTAGTTCACATCTGCCACATGAGTTCTGGGCCGAGTCGCTAATGTCGTATTGTTATACGAGGATGAGAAAGGTTTCAAAAGAGTTGGGAAGTTCTCCTTTTGAGAAACTGTTCCATAGAAAACCTTCTGTTGCCCATTTCAAGGTTTTTGGGTCTCATGTGAGGACAGAAGCTCCAGGTGGGGTAAAGAATGCCAGAGGCATTTTTGTGGGATATGAAAAGGGTCTCTACAGAGTAATTTTGTCTGAATCTGGTCAGGTGATTCTCACAAAATTTCTAGAGAGTGCTCCTGAACAGGAGAGAGTGATAGTTCACACATTTCCCACAGAGGACGATTCAGATGATGATGTTGAATTTACAGATTACAGTGGTACTGAGAGCGAGAGTGATAGCTCGGAGAGCTCAGTTGTCACAGTCATTGAGAGAAAATCTCACACAATGGATAGGCCTTCACAGGTGAAGGATGAACCACTGTTTACCATTGGAACTGGTTCTCCAAAGAGTCCTGAGACTGAACCAGTGAGCAGAGAGGATCAGCACCTCATACGTAGGTCTGAGAGAGTTACAAAGGGTGAACCACCCAAGAGGTACTCAAAAGAGTTTGCTAACTTAGCTGTTGCATGTGTTGCTGTTGTACACAACCGAGGACAGGTTGGAGCTGTGTCTAAGTCAGAGACAAAGACACAACAGGGAGTTGCTAGCCAAGGTAATGCAGATGCACTCATTCCTTGGAAGCCAGACAACCAGAGAGGTACACTGGGGAAACCAGTGGCGGGGAGTTCCAAGGGTGGAACTGTAACAACAGGCGAATGTTATTTGTATAACAACTGTTTGTTTTCTTCTCTGGATCATGCTTTGCTTGCCGCAACACGCATTGATTCTTTTGGGGGAGGATGTTACGAAAAAGGAGCAATGCAGAAGCGAGCTCCAGGTGGCTGGAAAGCCAAACAGGATGTTGACGTTATGGGACTGTACCGTGGGAACAAGGGACAGTCTATTCAGTGCACTGAGCACCGGATGTTAGCTCAGAGTGGCACATGATCTGTACTGGAAGTACATGGGAGGAGTTTTCTCTCTCTGCTGTTGGTGATGAGAGAGTGCAGTCACGATTTCTCTGTACTGCTGGAAGGACAGAAATAAAGGCATGTAAATACATTTCTGTCTGTCTCTTTCCCCTCCCTGGGAATGGGGGGGGGGGAGGAGTGGTGTGTTCTTTTCACGTTGAAAAGGATCGCCGATTTAGACCTCGCCTGATCTTGCCGGGAGTCGCTGACAGGGAGGTCAACAAGGATTCAAGCCGGGCACCTGGAGGGTGGCCAATTCCTCTGGCTTTTGGCTTGAATCAACAGCCAGACGGCCTACCGGCAATATATTATAAAAAAATTGAGGACTTACTGTCTGACCCATTAAGAAGTATCATGAACAACATCTTCAAAGACGGAACCATGCCGGATTCTTGGAAAGACAGCCTTATTGCATTAATTCCAAAACAGGGAACGGACAATCTACTTATTAACAACTATAGGCCCATCATGCTTCTAAATAACGATTATAAATTATATGCAAATATTTTAGCCGAAAGATCAAAAAAAGTCTTCCAGATGATGATACACAATGACCAAGCTGGCTTTTTGCCCGGGAGGCACATTTATAGCAACACTAGAAACATTATAAACTTATTAGCGTATTTAGACTTGAGAATAGAAAAGAAGGCAGTCTTAATGGCTATAGATTAAGAAAAAGCTTTCGACAGGGTATCCTGGAAATTTATGAAAGGTCTATTACACCATATGGATTTTGGTATACAGTATATAAAAGGGATTGAAGCAATATAATCAAAACCAAAAGCTAAAATCATAATCAATGGAAATTTATCACAGGAGTGTGAAATCAGTAAAGGGGTCAGACAAGGTTGCCCACTATCCCCCTTAATTTTCATATTAACATTGGAAGTTTTATGTAAACAAATTAGGGAAGAAAAAGAAATAAAAGGGATTATGCTGGGAAATAGAAGTTACAAAACGAGGGCATTTGCTGACGATTTATTTATAACTACGGAGCAACCAAAACAGAGTTTAAGAAAGGCGTTGGAAATAATATATGGCTACGGTAAAGCTGCGGGGTTCAAAATGAATTTCAACAAGACAAAACTATTAGTTAAAAATATGTCGCCAGCTGAAAAAGCAGAATTAGAACAAATAATACACATTGAAATCTACCCCAAAATCAAGTATTTAGGATTATGGATAACACCAAAGAATCTTAACTTATATGAAGATAATTATACCAATTGTTGGAAAGATATCAAAAGGCAGTTGGAGACATGGACAAGGTTAAATTTATCATTCCTGGGCCGCATTTCGGTAATTAAAATGATAGTTTTACCGAAGCTACTCTTTCTATTCCAAACGATTCCAATTACAGGAAAGACCAGCAGTATCAACAGGTGGCAAAAAGAAATTTCTAAATTTTTGTGGAAGGGTAAAAGACCAAGAGTAAAGCATAAGCTATTAATAGATACTGTAGAAAGAGGTGGCTACGGGTTACCGGATTTGAAGCTATATTACGAAGCCTCATGTCTTCTCTGGTTGAAAGATTGGTATTTATTAAAAAATTGGGATATTTTAGAGCTAGAAGGTCATGACACCCGTTTTGGGTGGCATGGCTATCTTAATTATGGGAAAATAAAGACGCATAGGAGTTTTTCAAATCATATAATAAGAAATGCTACATATAAGGTATGGGGAAAATACAAAAGATATTTGGAACAGAAAACCCCAAGATGGAACTCTCCACTAGAAGCAATCGCTGTTAAAAAAAGCAACAACATCAAAGAGAACTGGATAACGTATAACACAATATTAAGGGGGGGAGGAGGAGGGTCAACTAATATTGATAAGTTATGAGAAAATAAAAGATCACTTTTCTAGTTGGCTAGATTACTTCCAGGTGAATGAAGTGTTCAGACAGGATAAGCAGATGGGTTTTGAAAAGGAGCCTTCAAGGTTTGAAAAAAACTGCTGAATAGTAAAACCAAAATAATCGCAAAAATGTATAGACTTCTTTTAGACTACGAAGTAATGGATGAGGAGGTTAAGGCTTCAATGATAAAGTGGGCCCAAGATGTGGGCCGTCCAATTATGCTAAAAGATGGGGAAAACTGATGGAATGTAAGTTTGAAATTTACAGCCAGCTATAATATAAGAGAGAACATGATGAAAATGGCTCATAGGTGGTACCTCACTCCTTCCAGATGATCAAGAATGTATAAAAATTTGGCGAATGCTTGTTGGAGATGTGGAGGAAATAACGGTGACATGAGCCACATGTGGTGGACGTGTGAAAAGATTAAGATTTTTTTTTGGGGGGGGGAATATACGATGAATTAAAAAAGATGATGGAGATAACTTTTACGAAAAAAACGGAGGCATTTCTATGAAGTATTTTAGATAAAGAGATCCCAAAAAATCTAAGAGAGGTATTCTTGTATGCAACCGCAGCAGCTCGTATACTTGTGGCCAAGGGATGGAAAGATCACGAGGCTCCAAAAATAACAGATTGGCAAATCAAATTACAGGAATTGGTGGAGACGGCTCAATTGACTAGCAAACTCAGAGGAATCTCAAAGCAAAAATTTGCAGAAAAATGGAATGGTTATACAAGATATGTTCAAAAATACAATAATAGTTTTGACTCCGTGCTAGCATTCGAGTGATAAAGGAACTAAAAGGAGGTGGACAACAATTAAGGATTTATTATGTTTTCAGAATGTATTGGAAAATTTATATAGAAAGGATTATTGTTTTGTGTACATTCCATTGTAAGAATGGAAACAGAGCCACAGCCACAGCCACAGCCTAAGTCTGAAACAGTCCTTGATAGAGTGCCAGAGCCAGAGCCAGAGCCAGAGCGAGACCCTGAATCAGTGCCAGAACCAAGCCCTCATTCAGAACCAGAGCCTGAGAAAGAGCCAGAGCCAGAACCAGAGCAACAGCCACAGCCACAGCCTAGAGCCACAGCCTGAGTCTTCAACAGTACTTGATACAGTGCCGGAGCCTGAAACAGAGACATAGCCTGAAACAGAGCCTGAGCCTGAAACAGAGGCAGAACCACAGCCACAGCCTGAGTCTGAAACAGTCCTTGATAGAGTGCCAGAGCCAGAGCCAGAGCGAGACCCTGAATCAGAGTCAGAGTGAGACCATGAATCAGAGCCAGAGCCAGAGCCTCATTCAGAGCCACAGCTGAAAGAAAGCCAGAGCCAGAGCCAGAGCCAGAAATAGGGCTTGATACAGGGCCGGAGCGCAAAACATTGCTGCAGTAACAGCCTAGAGCCACAGCCTGAGTCTGCAACAGTACTTGATACAGTGCCGGAGCTGGAGCCGGAGCCAGAGCCAGAGACACAGCCAGAGCCAGAACAAAACCCTAATTCAGAACCAGAGCCCGAAAGAGAGCCAGACCCTGAAACATAGCTGGGTCAGAGGCAGAGGAAGAGCCATCATGAGACCCTGAATCAGAGTCAGAACCAGATCTTCATTCAGAACCAGACCCTGAAAGAGAGCCAGAGCCACAGACAGAGCCACAGACGGAGCCTAGAGCCACAGCCGAGATCCACAGCCACAGCCGAAATCCACAGCCTCAGTCTGAAATAGTGCTTGATAGAGTGCTGGATCCTGAAACAGAGACACTGTCTGAAACTGAGCCTGACGCTTAAACGTAGCCAGGGGCAGAGGGAGAGGCAGAGCCTGATACAGTGCTTGATACGGCATAGGAGCCTGAAGCAGAGACACAGCCAGATCCAGAGACACAGCCAGAGCCAGAACAAAACCCTACTTCAGAACCAGAGCCTGAAAGAGAGCCAGAGCCAGAAACAGTGCTTGATAGAGTGCCAGAGCCTGAAACAGAGGCAGAGGCAGATACAGGGCTTGAAACAGCGTCGGAGCCTGAAACAGAGAAACAGCGTGAAACAGAGACAAAGGCTGAGACACAGGCCGAACCTGAAATAGAGCTAGAATAAGTGCTAGAGCCAAAGACTGAGACAAAGCCTAATAAAGAGCAGAAGCCGGAGCCGGAGCCTGAGCCTGAGCCTGAAACAGTGCTTGATACAGTGTCAGAGCCTGAAACAGAACCAGAGCCACAGCTACAGCCATAGTGCCACAGCCTGAGTCTTCAACAGTGTTTGATAAAGCGCCGGAGCCTGAAACCGAGACACAGCCTGAAACAGAACCTGAGCCTGGTTATTAGCATGGCAATTAAAGAAGAGAGAGGCAGAAAGGCTTATAAATAGAGTTAAGTGCGAAGGCAAAATAATAAACAACCCTAAAGAAATAGAGAAACGATTTCTCGAATTCTTTAGAGAAATCTATAAGGAAGGAAATGAAACAACAGAAGAAGTTAAAGAACATTTAGAACAGAACTTTATATAGACGGTGCCTGTCTGCCTGCCTCTTGTAAACTTCCTTGGCCCGCTCCAAGTTCAGCCTGAGTTGCTGGTGTAAGGCCTCCATTTCCTCCACAAATTGCTCAGCCGCAGGTACACTCCATCCTTCCTCCCCCCGCCCCGGGAAGGCCCTGTGGTGACACCCGTAATTGGCCATGAACATATTCTCATACGTCTTCCCTCACCTTTGGCCACCAGAACTGCCTGGTGACAAGTAGCATGGTCTTGTGCTGTCCAAAGTGCCCAGCTGTTGGGTTGTCATGGAGCTGTCTAAGTACCTTCCGCCTCAAAGTCTCTCCCGGTACATACAGTAGCCCTTCCTTTTCCTCAAACCATCCATTGTCTTCCTTTCCGTCCCTGAGCTCCCTGATTTTTGTCTGAGCAAACTCATCGTCTCTGGTGAGCCCTGCTAGTTCTCGTTTCCCTACCAACGCTCCCCCACACACCCACCGGTCCTCGGGGAACACGTGCCTGGTCTCTGGTGGCCCCTCTCCTTCCATGTACTCCGGTTTCCTGGAGAGTGCATCTGCCCTCACGTTTTCCCCTCCCGGCACGTATCATATCTCGAAGAAAAACTTGGCGAACTCCTGGGACCATCTGATCTGTCTCTGGTTCAGCACTCGTGCGGTCCGCCAGTATTCCAAGTTCTTGTGGTCAGTTCGGACCTGGATCTTGTGCCGCGCCCCTATCAAAAGATGTCTCCATTGCCGAAATGCCGCATAGATCGCAAGCAGTTCTCGGTCATACACCGTGTAGTTTTGTTCCGACTTGCTTAGCTTCCTAGAGAAAAAGGCACACGGTCTCCAGTTCTCCTTAGACCCGGGTTGCAAAAGTACCGCTCAAATCGCGCGGTCGGACGCGTCCGTCTCCAGTCTCATGGGCTTCTCCGGATCCACGTGCAGGAGCTGCTCTTCCAAGACGAACGCCTTCTTCAGTTTTTCAAAGGATTGCTGCGCATCCTCTGTCCACGCGAACTTCTTTTTGCTACTAAGACAATCCGTTATGGGCGCTGTCAAGTGAGCGAAGTTCTTTATGAACTTCCTGTAGAAGTTGCTGAAGCCTAGGAACCTCTGCACATCCTTTCTGTTTTGGGGGGCATTCCATTCCAGCACTGCCTTCACCTTGCCTGGATCCATGGCCAGTCCTTTGTCTGACAACCTGTATCCCAGGAACTCGACCTCCCTGGCGTGGAATTGGCATTTTTCCAGCTTGACCCACAACTGATGCTTCTTCAATCTCTGTAGCACCTCCCTGATGTCTCTGGCATGTTGCCTTTCATCGTCCGAATAGATTAAGACGTCATCCAAAAAGGCTACGCAATTCTTGTACAGCAGGGGCCCCAACACATGGTGCATGAAGGCTTGAAAGCAGGCCGATCCCGATTGTAATCCAAATGGCATGACTAAGTACTCAAAAGCCCCCAGGGGGGTGAACATGGTCGTTTTCCATTCGTCCCCCTCCCTTATCCTAATCAGATTGTATGCTCCCCTGAGGTCCAGCTTGGTAAAAATCTTCCCCTGCCTCACACGTGTCAAAATATCGTCAATCCTGGGCATTGGGAAAGTCACTGGTTCTGATACCAGGTTCAGGGCCCTGTAATCCACGACTAATCTGGGCTGATTAGTCTCTTTTTTGTCCACAAAGAACACTGGACTGCCCCCCACCGCCTTAGATTCCCTTATGAAACCTCTCTTCAGATTCTTGTCAATAAACTGCCGCAGCTCCTGCATCTCCCGGTCGGACATGGCATACAGCTTACCCACTGGTAACTGAGCCCCTGGAAGCAGGTTGATTTGGCAGTCAAAGGGCCTGTGGGGGGGGCAGTTTGTCTGCGTCCCTTTCACTGAAGACCTCATTCAAATCAGCATATTGTGGTAGCACCTGCCCTTTTTGCTCCAGGGCCAACCCCGCCACCCTGGCTACAGTCATTCTGGGTTCCTTTCCTCCCAGACAGTGTTCTGAGCAGTAAGCTGACCCAAAGGTGAGCAACCGCTGATGCCATGACACCACCGGGTCATGTAGTGCCAGTCAGCTCATTCCTATTATTATTGGGGGTCCTGCCAGTGTGGCCACGTGAAAGGCAATGGTTTCCGTGTGCCTGGCGACCCTCATTCGCATTGGTGGTGTCTGGTGTGTCACTTCCCCTCCCAGGAGCTCCCTGCCATCGATGGTGGTCACCAGCAAGGGAAAATCTAGTGGCAACAGGTGGAGTTGGTGCTCCAGAGCGAAGTCTCTGCTGAAGAAATTACACGAGCTGCCAGAATCTAGCAGTCCCTCCACCTTGACGGGGTGCCCGTTTGGGAGTTCTAGCACCACCTCTATGGCTACCGCTGCCTTGGGGGGGTCAGGCTGGGGCATTTCTATTGGTTGCTGACCTGGCTGCCGGCCCCGCTGGTTGGCAGCCAGGCGTTGGCGTTTCCCTGCACCTGCCCCTCCTCCCCCTTCTCGTCGTGGCCTGCAGCCCCCATCACGCCTTGCCAGGCCTTTCGTTGAGGGCAGACCTTTGCAAAATGTCCCGGTCGCTGACAGAGGAAACACTTCTTGGTAGTTTTCCACTCCTTTCCCTCCCTTTTCTGACCTTCACCGGCGTTTGAAACTTCGCGCACGCGCGCTGCATCAATTTCCATCGGCTCCGCCGCCTGGGAAGGCTCCCTCAGCATCTCAGGAATGCGGTTGTCATGGAAACGTTCTGCCCTTATCTCCCGCTTCTCCTGAGCCCGCCCACAGTCTTTGTGAGTTCATCCATCGACCGCGGGCGGGGCGCTCGGGACAATTCGTCTTTCACTTCAGGGGACAAACCCCTTTCGAACAACATTTGCATTGGTTCAGAGCCCAGATCCCACCCGAGCTTGTGGACTAACATCGCGAACCGCGACCAGTAGTTTCTGACGGACAGGCTCCCCTGCTTGCACCCCATCAGTTCCCGTCGTGTCACGCTTTGCTCAACCTCGCTGGAGAACATCGCGTCCATCGCCTGGTAGAATTTCTTGAGATCTTTCAATGCATCATTCTGGGTCGCCATTAGGGACCTGATCCATTCACGCGCCCCATCCTGCAGATGTCTCACAATGTAAGCCACCCTCTCCCCGTCATCGGCAAAGTCATCTTTCTGCAGTTCCAAAGCGTACTGGATTTCCGTTCGGAATGCATTGTAGTCCTGGGGCTTTCCACCAAATTTGTGTACCAGCCCCTGAACCTTCCTCCCAATCAGGGTGGCTCTGACCTGTGCATCCTGAGCCCGTCTCTCCTCCAGCCGCGCCGTCAAGGTAGCTACATGCACCTCCAGGTCTCGGTTCTTCTCGACCAGACCTCGCACCAAGGCTTCTTGCTCTGTTCCTCCGGCCGGCTCTGTGTGGCTCATCGTGCTGCCTCTCCGGGACTGCGCACAAGCAATGTCAGGGACTGACGGATTGCTGTAATGGTTCTAGGGGTTACTCGTGCGTAAGCCGGTGCCAACACCTGGCTGGGTTGCCTAAGTGAACCTTTCCTGTCCGGACAGCCACTCACCCGTGGCTGTCTCAATCGCTGGCAGAATCCGTCAGTGGGCGTTTCTTAAACTTCTTCCAACAAAGAAGTTCTTTCACGCCCATTCTCCTCTTACTCTCCCTGCGCGGAAGCCTTCTGCGCAAGGAGGGCGTAGGCAGCGGAGGACCCTTCCTCCCCCTGCTGGTCCCCGGCAAGGAGTCATGTGACCCCCTCTCAGATTCCCCCATCTGCCCCCCTTCTCCACTGGAGCTAAGCTGATTCCAGAGGCGGCGGACTTCTGGAGGCGGCGCCAACGGCAATGGCGGTCTCCTTCTAACTACGAGGGAGAAGCTCCGCAGAAATCGGGTCTATCCGCTACGGCGCAGCGGAGACCCTTTAAAAAACCGCAGGCGGGGGAAGCCTGCGGCCGTGGGACTCGGCGGGTGCCAAAAGCGCCCCCCCCAAGTGGCAAAGGGACCCCGCGAGGGGCCCCGGAGCGGAACGGGGGTGGTGCGGCACTGAGAGTCGATCGCTACTTCTGTGGAGTGAAGCCGCTGCAGCTGTTGCCGGAGAGCGCTGTCCTTTCTTCTTTGAAATTCGGCTTTTAAACTACAACCCGTGAGTAAGATCTTCTAAAGTTGGCAAGATCAAAGGATTTGTTCCTTTAATCGGAATAAAGAACTTGAACTTGGCTCTTTGGGAAAATAAATCCTGCGTCCAGTCAGGCTTCCCTGCGTGGCTCTGCTTGGGAGCTGACCTGGCAGGAGAGCAGAGTAGCAGCGGTCCTGCGTCCGTGTGAGATGAGGGATAAATCAAGTCCAGAGACAGTTCGGTTCTTATCTCTAGAAGCGTTTATTTACAAAGCAGTAATTCCATCAGAACTTTCCGACATCTCTCCGTGCTCCAAAAGCACACACGCAGCCTCTGAGCTTGGGCTGCGTCTCAGTCAGAATCGAAAGCAAGTCTGAATGCAGACACACACTGTGACGCACTTCTCTGCGTCAAGCTCCTCCCAGATACAGGACACCACGGAGTTTTAACCCTGTCAGTTCCAAACTCCACAGGCTCTGAAGCGGGGAAGACGTAAAAAGGAAGTCCGTCTTCCGGTTTTATAGACAGTATTAAAGCAAAGACTATTGGAACTAAGAACTGTGAAAGTTGAACTAAAAAGATTTAATTTTAATGCCAGATTTAAGAACCCCCTTCAAAGTGGGGGGGGGGAGAAGAAAGTATTTTTGAAGGGAAAAGTGGAAGGAAAGAAGAGACCACCACTTAATCCCTGATTTTGGTCTGCCAGGAAAGTGGAAAGTATTGCACCGTTTAGTGACATTGTAACTTTATGTGTTTAACCTGCATTTGAACTGAATTTGAAGGACCCCCTTTTGCAACTGTTGCCATTCTATGGGAGAATTAGAAAGTAAGAGATACTGCTGCCTTTAGACAAAAGTTGCTTTGAAAAGAATACTGTTGCCATTGTGCTCCCCTAGATGAGGACTGGGATATAACTGGGGAATTTCCACTGCAGCTGGCTTGGAGACTTTCTCATAACAAAACAAGTTAAGTTGTGAGAACGACCTTGGGACCTTAAGATAGAGTTATGGATCAAGATAAACCCCAGGAAAAATCTACAAGGATAAAAACTAGGCAGCAGCAACGAAGAAAGTCGATAGTAGTTCCATCTCTCCCAGAAAAAGAGGATACTGGGCAGACAGGAACAAAGGGAGTAGGCCCTGATGAGACATTAAATGCATCACTTGACAAAATATTTGGAGCCTTGGAAAAATTGTCAGCTAAAATTGATTTAAACACTACAACCATCAGCTCCAATACACAGGCTATTGACCGGCTGCTTCAGGAATCTAAAGAGACAAGGAAAATTGCTGAAGAAGCGAAAGAGAAGGTGACGGAGATAGAGGGAAAGATATCCCCAATTAATAAGCAATTGGAGGAACATAAGGCCCAACTATCTCTAACTGAACTTAGAGACAAATAGAACAATTTAAGAATTAGGGCAGTACCGGACGTGGAAGGTGGCAACTTGTGTGATTTTCTCACACAGGAGTTTGAGGAACTTTGGGACCTTGAGTCAGATAAAGATTTCAAGATAGTGAGTGCCTTCAGAATTGGCAAAGGGGGAAGAAAGAACAAAGTGAGAGACTGCTTGATTTCACTTAGATCCAAAGAAGAGAGAGATAAAATATTGAGCCTCCATTACAAGAATCCATTGGAGATACAAGATTTGAGAATTGAAATCTTCAAAGACATTCCAAAGTATTTACTGGATTTGAGAGCTAACTACGGTGACCTAGTCCAACTGTTAAGAAGAAACAACATCATTTTCAGGTGGGAGTTCCCCCAGGGTCTGTCCTTTAATTACAAAGGGGAAAAAATGAAGATAAGATCAGAGGAGGACAAAGTGAGATTCTTGAACCATCACGAGGAAGATCTACAGAAAGAGACGGAAAAAGAGCTGAAGACATTAAGACCAGGAGACCTGGACATCGGGAACTTAACATCAGGCTTGGAAAAAACAGAGAAAGCATTACCACCTGTCAGGGAACTGACATCAAAGATCAACGGAGAGGGAAGTCGCTCCGAGGATGCAGGGGAGGGAACCAGCAAGGAGAGAGGGAGAGCTTCCGCTGGGGAAGGAAACCAAGGTGACACCAGGAAGAAAGGGGAGGCTGAGAGTACTTTGGAGGGAAGGCTCCGAGACTCTTCCAGTGAGATCAGTGGGGAGAGCGTAGGACCTCCGCTTGGCACACCTACTCTGCGCAGAAGGCTTCCGCGCAGAGAAGCTAGGCGGAGATTGGGGGTGAAAGAATTTTTATGTTGGAAGAAGTTCAGGAAACGCCCACTGACGGATTCTGGCAGTGATTAAGACAGTCGCGTTTGCAAGGCGCTGTCAAACCAGGGAAAGTTTGAGCTATATAACCTGCTTGGAGCAGTTTGGAGTTTTACGCATGAGCAACACCATTTCCCATTACAGCAATCCGTCAGTCCTCTGAGTTGCTCGTGCACAGAGAAACAGGGGCAGCATCATGAGTCAAACTGGAGGAGCCGGGGCCGGAGAACAGGGGGGCAGAGGAGGACCTACTCTCGAGGAGAGAAACAGAGAGTTGGAGTAGCAACTCGCCCTACTAGCGGCGCGGCTGGATGAAAGGCGCACTCAGGATGCCCAGGGGAAGCCCACACCCATCGCAAGGAAGGTACCGGGACTAGTGCAGAAGTTTGGGGGCAATCCCAGAGACTATAACGCATTTAAGACAGAAGTGCAGTATGCGCTGGACCTGCAATACGGGGACTTTGTAGACGATGCAGAGAGGGTAGCCTTCGTGGTGGGGCATCTGGAAGGGCGAGCCAGAGATTGGGTCAGACCCTTGATGGCGTCGGAGAATGCTGCCTTGAAGGATTTGAGAAGGTTTTTTAGCGCCATGGACCATATGTTCTCGAGTGATGTGGAGCAGAGCGTGACCCGCAAAGAACTGATGGGGTGCAAACAAGGGAACCAATCAGTGAGAGAGTACTGGTCACGATTTGCGATGCTGATTCATAGACTTGGGTGGGAACTTAGTTCTGCACCAGTGCAAATGCTATTTGAGGAAGGATTATCCCCTTGGGTTAAAGATGAACTCTCCTGCGCGCCCCGTCTGGAATCGATGGACCAGCTGACCAAGATGGCGTTGGCGGTGGGAGTACGCCAAGAGGTGCGCGCTCTAGAAGGGCGGGAAGGGAGAGCAGAGCGTTGGTATGACAACCGCATTCCGGACGTGCCTGAGCAACCCGCGCCGCCCGCGGAACCAATGGAGATTGGAGGAGCGCGCGCGCGCGGGGTTTCAAACTCCAGCGAGGCTCGCAAGAAGGAGGGGAAAACGACTAAGAAATGCTTTCTCTGCCAGCAGCCGGGACATTTTGCCAGAGTCTGCCCTCAGAAGAAGGCGGGGCAAGGAATGGTGGGGGCAGTGGATGGGGAGGAGGAAAGAAATAAAGAGCAGGGAAACGGGAATGCCTGTCTGCCCGAGAGTGGGCACAGCAGCCAGGCGAGCAACCAGTAAAGGTGCCCAAACCAGACCCTCCCCGAGCTGCCATAGCCATAGAGGTGATACTAGAACTCCCTAACGGACATCCTATGAAGGTGAAGGCGTTGCTGGATTCTGGCAGCTCTTGTAACTTTTTTAGCAGGGATTTTGCACTAGAGCACCAACTCCAAGTAGTGCCTCTAGAACACCCCCTGCAAGTAACGACCATTGATGGTAGAGAACTTCTGGGGGGGGGAAGTGACCCACCAGACCCCCCCCCATGAAAATGAGGGTTGCCAGACACACTGAGACAATTGCCTTTCATGTAGCCACACTAGCAGGACCACCAATCATACTGGGAATGAGTTGGCTGGCACTGCACGACCCAGTGGTGGGATGGCACCAGCGGACAGTCACCTTTGGATCTGCTTACTGCGTGGAGCACTGCCATGGGGGAGAGACCCAAAGGATGGCAGTAGCAAGGGTGGCAGGGATGGCGGTAGGAGAAAAGGGTAGAATACCAGTTCAGTACGCAGATCTGGAAGAAGTCTTCAGTGAGAAGGAGGCTGATAAACTACCCCCTCACAGGCCCTTTGACTGTCAAATCAACCTACTCCCAGGAGCTCAGCTGCCTGTGGGTAAGCTGTACGCCATGTCGGACAGGGAGATGCAGGAGTTGCGGAACTTTATTGACAAGAACCTGAAGAGGGGTTTCATACGAGAATCAAGGGCGGTGGGGGGCAGTCCAGTGTTCTTTGTGGACAAGAAGGACTCTAAAGAGCCCAGGTTGGTCGTAGACTATCGGCGGTTGAACCTGGTGTCGGAACCAGTGACATTTCCAATGCCCAGAATTGACGACATTTTGGCCAGAGTAAGGAAAGGGAAGGTCTTTACCAAGTTGGACCTTCGGGGGGCATACAATTTGATAAGGATGAGGGAGGGGGATGAATGGAAAACCACCATGTTCACCCCTCTGGGGGCCTTTGAGTACTTAGTTATGCCCTTTGGATTACAATCAGGCTCAAGCACATTTCAAGCCTTCATGCACCACGTGCTGGGGTCCCTACTGTACAAGAATTGCGTAGCTTTCTTGGACGACGTGCTAATCTACTCGGAGGACGAAGAGCAGCATATAAAGGACGTCAGGGAAGTCCTGAAAAGGCTGCAGGAGCACCAGTTGTGGGTCAAATTGGAGAAATGCCAATTCCATGCCCGAGAGGTGGAGTTCCTGGGTTACAGGTTGTCTGACAAAGGCTTAGCCATGGACCCAGGCAAGGTGCAAGCGGTGCTTGAATGGAGGACCCCCAAGAACAGGAAGGACGTGCAGTGGTTCCTGGGGTTTGGCAACTTCTATAGGAAGTTCATCAAGAACTTCGCCCACTTAACAGCACCCATAACCGATTGCCTCAGCAGCAAGAAGAAGTTTGAGTGGACGGAAGAGGCTCAGCAATCCTTCGAAAAGCTAAAGAGGGCGTTCGCTTCGGAAGAGCAACTCTTACACGTGGATCTGCAGAAACCAATGAGGCTGGAGACAGACGCGTCAGACAGAGCGGTGGGAGCGGTATTGTTCCAGCAGGGAAAGCGGGGAGAGTGGAAGCCGTGCGCCTTTTTCTCAAGGAAGCTGAACAAGTCAGAACAAAACTACACGGTGTACGACAGGGAACTGCTGGCCATTCATGAGGCTTTTCGCCGCTGGAGACATTTTCTAATAGGTGCACAGCACAAAATCCAGGTGTGCACGGATCATAAGAACCTGGAATATTGGAGGACTGTGCGAGCCCTGAACCAAAGACAGGTGCGGTGGGCACAGGAGTTTTCCAAGTTTTGTTTTGAAATTAGGTACGTGCCGGGGAGGGAAAACGTCAGAGCAGACGCTCTCTCTCGCAAACCGGAGTACTTGGAAGGAGAGGAAGTACCAGAAGTACGTCATGTCATACCCGAGGACCGGTGTGTGTGTGTGGGAGTGTTGGTAGGGAAACAAGAACTAGCCGGTTTAACGAGGGATGACCAGTACGCCCAAAACAAAATCAGGGAGATTCGAGATGCCGAAAATCAGGGGGGTTTTGAGGTTAAGGAGGGGGCTTTGTACTATAAGGGTGCGTTGTACATACCGGAAGGAGACTTGAGGAGAAGAATACTCAAACAACTGCATGACAACGCCATGGCGGGACATTTCGGTCAACACAAAACCATGTTGCTTGTCACCAGGCAGTTCTGGTGGCCAAGGGTAAGGGAGGATGTGTGGGAATACGTACGGGGGTGCGAGTGCTGCCAGCGAGCTAAAGCGGAGAGAGCAGCACCCGCGGGGTTACTGGAACCCTTACCCACACCAGAAAGACCATGGGAAGGGGTTTCAATTGATTTTATGACTGATTTACCCAAGTCCAGGGGGAAAACAGCAGTCATGGTGGTAGTTGACTTGATGACCAAAATGTGCCATTTTATTGCTTGCTCGCATGCATTGACTGCAGAGGAAACAGCTAGGCTGTTCGTGGATCACGTCTTCAGGTTGCATGGCGCCCCCTTGAGGATTTTATCCGACAGAGGGCACCAATTTACTTCCAGATTCTGGAGGAAGCTTATGAGTCTGCTGGAAGATGAAGTTAGTTTCTCGACGGCCAGGCACCCAGAGACCAACGGACAAGCAGAAAGAGCTAATAGCATACTTCAACAGTATCTACGCTGCTACGTCAACGAAAGGGAGAACGATTGGGTGGACAAACTAGCGCTGGCTGAATTTGCATACAATAACGCGGAACATGTGTCCACGGGGATGAGTCCATTCATGGCCAATTACGGGTGTCATCCCAGGGCCTTCCCAGGGGAGGAGGGGGGTAGGTGGAGTGTACCGGCAGCCGAACAATTTGTGGAAGAAATGCAGGCTTTACACCAACAACTTAAGGTTAACCTGGAGCGGGCGAAGGAAGCGTACAAGAGGCAGGCAGACAAGCACCGCAGAGAAGGGGAAACTATAAGAGTGGGGGACCAGGTGTGGTTGTCTACCCAAGGGTTACCGTTCAAAGGGGGGTGTAAGAAACTACGACCAAGGCGTTTGGGACCTTTCGAGGTCACACAACAGGTTAATCCTGTGACCTTTAGACTCAAATTGCCCACCAACATGAAACTGCACCCGGTGTTCCACCGGTCCTTACTCTCACCGTACAGGGAGGGATTGATGGGACAAGAAAGAGAAGCTCCCAGGCATCCCCGGGTAGAGGAAAGGGAACTCAGTGGTCATGCAGCTGAAATTCTCGATTCCAGGTGGAAAGGGAGGAGGGTGGAATATTTGGTGGCGTGGGAAGGGGAACCCGAATCAGAGAACACGTGGGTTCCGGCAGAAGAGATCAGGGATAAGTATCTGCAGGAGGAATTTCACCGCAGGTTTCCAAGGAAGCCTAAACCCTTAGGGAGGTTCTGGGAGGAGCAATTTGGGGACACGGAGGATGAAGAAGAGTTTGTGGGATTTCCCGTCTCAGAAGAGGAGGAAGGGGAGAGATCCGAGGAAGAGGAATCTGACTGGGGAGATTGGGCTGAGGAAAGAGAGAACAGCAGGTGGAGAGCGGTGTTGGAATCATCTGAGGAGGAGGATAGCTCTTTCCGGGGCTTTCCCGCTTCACCGTCCCCGGGACGGGAGGGGGAGGGGCCTGGGAGGGAGGTGGGTGTCAGGGAACTGACATCAAAGATCAACGGAGAGGGAAGTCGCTCCGAGGATGCAGGGGAGGGAACCAGCAAGGAGAGAGGGAGAGCTTCCGCTGGGGAAGGAAACCAAGGTGACACCAGGAAGAAAGGGGAGGCTGAGAGTACTTCGGAGGGAAGGCTCCGAGACTCTTCCAGTGAGATCAGTGGGGAGAGCGTAGGACCTCCGCTTGGCACGCCTACTCTGCGCAGAAGGCTTCCGCACAGAGAAGCTAGGCGGAGATTGGGGGTGAAGGAATTTTTATGTTGGAAGAAGTTCAGGAAACGCCCACTGACGGATTCTGGCAGTGATTAAGACAGTCGCGTTTGCAAGGCGCTGTCAAACCAGGGAAAGTTTGAGCTATATAACCTGCTTGGAGCAGTTTGGAGTTTTACGCATGAGCAACACCATTTCCCATTACACCACCCACTGATCAAGAACAACTGACGGGAGCAGTTGGAGGGACTACAGAATAATAACACAATGTCTCTGCAAGCACTAAGTTGGAACATCCGGGGTCTGAATTCCCCTGACAAGAGGAAAACAATCTTTCATTTGTTGAAAAAAGAAAATTTGGACTTGATTTGCCTGCAAGAAACCCACGTGATTAGAACACATAGGAAAGTATTGATTAACAAAAGACTGGGCCAAGAATTTATTTCATCAGACAAAGTTAAGAAGAGAGGAGTGGTGATCTATGCGAAAGAAAGTTTACCCCAAAATTTGTCCTTAAAGATGAACAAGGAAGGTTTGTGGCAATTGAAATACAGGCCCAAGGAGAGAAATTTTTGATAGTAGGTGTTTATGCACCAAATGAGGGGAAATCAGAATTCTTTAAGAAACTGCATGAGACGTTGTTGGACTTTATGGATTATAACATCATTATGCTTGGAGATATGAATGGAGTGGTATCGACAAACATGGACAAGTCAGACAGACAAATAATAACAAAAGATGGAAGACTACCGAAATCTTTTTTTGAAATGACAGACAATATGGATCTAATTGATACGTGGAGAACTAAGAACCCCCTAAGTAAAGAAGGGACTTTCTTTTCTGAAGCCAAGAAGACCTGGACAAGAATTGACCAAATCTGGATAACCAGAGGAATGGCTCCAAAGATTCGAAAGGTGGAAATTTGCCCCAAAACCTGCTCTGACCATAACCCTGTGAAACTGGAAATGAAACTAACAATGACTGGCTCCTTCAGATGGAGGATGAATGACACCTTGTTTAGAGACCCAGAAATTACTAGGAAGGCCCAAAAAATGGTGAAAGACTATTTTGAGATAAATTTGAAGACATCAGTGGAAAAAAGGGTAATCTGGGACGCAAGTAAAGCTGTTATGAGAGGATTCTTGATTCAGCAGAATGCAATAAAAAAGAGATATCAAGAAGAGAAAAAGGGAAAGATCTTGGAAAAAATAAAAGAAGGAGAGAAGAAGCTTAGGGTTAAACCAAAGTCTCAGGAAATTTTGAGAGAGATCAAATTTTACCAAGCACAATATATGAAAATGACAAATCAGGAGATAGAATGGAAAATTAAACATATGAGACAGAAGACTTTTGAATCTGCTAACAAATGTGGGAAATTGCTAGCATGGCAATTGAAGAAAAGACATAAGTTAAATACTGTGACTAACCTTGAAGTGAATGGAAAGAACATACAAAACCCACTGGAGATTAGAAACTGCTTCCAGAGATATTTCAAACAACTTTATACACAAGGGCCACAGACAGAGACTAAAATTGATCAATTTCTGAAAACCAATGGATTACAAAAAATTTCTCAAGAAAATAAACTATTGTTGAACTCTAAAATATCAGAACAAGAGGTTGAAGGTGCCATACAGACTATGCAATTGGGAAAATCTCCAGGGCCTGATGAATTAACCTCCAAATATTACAGATCTTTGAAGGACTATTTGATTCAACCACTAAAGGAGGTTTGCAACGAAATCATGGAGGGGAAAAAGGCGCCGGAGTCGTGGAAAGAAGCTTTCATCACACTTATACCTAAAACTGAGTCTGAGAAGACACATCTCAAGAACTATCGTCCCATATCCCTGCTTAATGTGAATTACAAAATTTTTGCTGATATTTTGGCTAAAAGACTTAAAAAAGTTTTAGCAGAAATGATACATAAAGACCAGGCTGGCTTTCTCCCTGGTAGACATTTGTCTGATAATATGAGAAATGTAATTAACATTTTGGAAAAGTTACAAGTGAATATTAATACAAAAGCGGTTTTGATATTCTTAGATGCGGAGAAAGCCTTTGACAACATTTCTTGGAGTTTTATGAAGAAAAATCTGCAGGGGATGGGCGTTGGACAAAATTTTGAAAATGGTATAGGTGCGATTTATTCTGAACAAAAGGCTAAACTTATAGTTAATAACATAGTGACAGAAGAATTTAAAATTGAGAAAGGGACACGACAAGGCTGCCCAATTTCCCCATTGCTTTTTATTTCGGTCCTGGAGGTCTTGCTAAATATGATAAGAAGGGACCAGCTGATTCATGGTATTCAGGTCGGAGCAAAACAATATAAACTTAAAGCCTTTGCAGATGATCTTGTATTGACATTACAAGAGCCAGTACCTAGTACCAAGAGGGCTTTAGAATTAATCCAGGAGTTTGGTCATGTGGCAGGCTTTAAGTTAAACAAGTTAAAAACTAAGGTTTTGGAGAAAAACTTGACGCCGATGGAGAGAGAGAGGTTTCAGAAAGAGACAGATCTGACACTAGTAAAGAAGGTAAAATACTTGGGGGTGAATATGACTGCTAAGAATGCAAATTTATTTAAAGATAACTATGAGAAATGTTGGTCAGAAGTGAAGAAGGATTTAGAGATTTGGTCGAATTTGAAGCTTTCCTTGTTGGGTCGGATTGCTGTCACTAAGATGAATGTACTGCCGAGAATGTTGTTTTTGTTTCAATCATTACAAATTATTGACAAGATGGATTGTTTCAAGAGGTGGCAAAGAGATATCTCTAGATTTGTCTGGCAGGGCAAAAAGCCCAGAATAAAATTTAAGATACTTACTGATGCTAAAGATAGAGGGGGGTTTGCCCTGCCGGACTTTAAACTCTATTATGAATCAGCAGCTTTTTGCTGGTTGAAGGAATGGCTACTTCTTGAGAACACTGACATCCTAGATCTTGAAGGTTATGATAATGTATTTGGGTGGCATGCATATTTGTGGTATGACAAGGTTAAAGCGCATAAAGCATTCAAAAACCATATTGTCAGGAAAGCACTATTTAATGTCTGGACAAGATATAAAGATTTTTTTGGAGAATAAAACTCCAAGGTGGTTATCACCTATGGAAGCGAAAGCTATGAAAAAACTTAATATGGAGGCAAAATGGCCAAAGTACTGTGAAATTTTGGAACAGGAAGGTGACAAGTTGAAATTGCAGAGTTATGAGAAGCTCAAAGGGAAGGTGCGAGACTGGTTACATTATTTTCAAATAAGAGAGGTTTATAACCAAGATAAAAAAATTGGTTTCCAGGTGGAAAAATCAAAGTTGGAAACCGAATTGTTAGAACCCAATGCTAAGATATTATCAAGAATGTATAATTTGCTGTTGAAATGGAGTACTGAGGAAGAAACGGTAAAATCTGCTATGATTAAATGGGCACAAGATATGGGTCATAATATTATGTTTGCTGACTGGGAACAGTTGTGGACCACTGGGATTAAATTTACGGCATGCAATGAGGTGTGAGGAAGTCAGGAAAATAAGTTAAGTAAAAATGAATATTTAGAAAAGAGTGATTTGTGTTTTTCTTATTTTATTTTATGTGTGACAATTGCTTTATTTCTCTTGCTAAATGTTTGTATTTTATGTATTGTGAAAGTTTGTATTGTTGTCTTTCATATTTTTTCTGTGTTTCTCTGTGTTTCTCTGTGTTTTTATTGTTCTATTTTTCTATTGTTAAACCTAATAAAATATCATATTAAAAAAAAAAAAAGCTGATTCTCTTCCCCAGAAGA